>NC_059417.1:9328209-9648632 GCF_905220565.1 Melitaea cinxia | reverse complement strand
TTTCAAAGCCAGCAGTTGGATGGTTATCCCGCCATCGGTCGGCTTCTTAAGTTCCAAGGTGGTTGTGGAACCTTGTTATCCCTTAGTCGCCTCTTACGACACCTTGTAAGTAGTACAAACAATTTTTTTTTACAATATCTAACCTTTACGTTGCTAGAATACTTTTTTAATTACCCCTGTCGTCAAGGAGTCACGGAGGCCCGTGCGTTACGCTATTCCGTAACATATATTTACGTAGAACCATATTACATTTTCATGCGGTTTCACTAATGGAGAGAGGGCTTCAAGAGGAAGGCTTACGGAACGGCTAAGCCGATTTTGATGAGAGTTTCACTGGAAGTTTGCCGGAAAAACTTTGTGACACACTGATTTCAACGCGGGCGAAGTCGCGGGCACAGCTAGTATATATATGAATCTCGGAAACGGCTTCAACATTTTCGTAAAATTTAGTACGCAGAGGGTTTCAGGGGCGATAAATCTATTTAGCTTGGATTCTTTTTTGAAAAATGTAGTTTTAAGGTTTTAATAGCTCAGGTGGATAATCGGGCGGTGTCGAATCGAGAAGACGACGGTTCGACTCCAGATATCTCCAGTTCGATTTTTTTCTTTTTCTTCAAGTTCCTTCATTTGTGAGAAAAACTATTATTGGTAGCCCTTTCTCACCGCATCTAATTCGTATGTAAGTATATTTTATAAAAATTAATATTTTTTATTATGTCGGCAAGATCGAAAAATGTTATTCATATTTCATCAGTATGTAATTCGTATTTAAATATGATTTCCAATAAAACACAATGTACAAAAAAAAAACTAACTAAGCTCGGTCAACCTACTAACAATGATTTGTACTAAACTATCTAAATATTGAGTTCTGAAGTTGTGAATTGTGTTGTGAAATATGTAGGTATACCTAATATTTTATCAAATACAAAATCATCTTCATTATCATCATTTCCGTCTATCACAGTCCACTGCTAGACATAGGCCGCCACAAGTTCGCGCCAAAAATGGAGTGAACTCATGTGGTTTGCCCATAGTCACCACGCCGGGTAGGCGGGTTGGTGACCGCAGGGCTGACTTTGTCGCACCGAAGACGCTGCTGCCCGTCTTCGGCTTGTGTATTTCAAACCCAGCAGTTAGATGGTTATCCCGCCATCGGCATCGGTCGGCTTTTCAAGTTCCAAGGTGGTAGTGGAACTGTGTTATCCCTTAGTCACCCTCTTACGTTACCCACGGGAAGAGAGGGGGTGTCTATATTCTTTGATGCCGTAACCACACATAAAACACAAATACAAATAAAAGTTAAGATTTAAATAACTAAATATAATAGTTTAACAGTGATTTTAAGTTATAAGCCGATTAAATTCCACAAAATATATGCAATTTCTTGTCGTTTCCGTCGAAGCAGATGCCAAACTAAAGGACACAAACAACATTATATACAATTAATTCAAATAAGCCCCTTGACAAGTTCCATCTCCAGCCACCTGCTCCGCTACACAAACAAGATATTTGTGTATGATTATAATTACACAAACATTAACACGCTACTTCGTCTATTACAATATTATGCTGTGATTATTATATTTAATTAGTTTTATAATTAATGTTTTGTGAATTTAACAAAACACATGAATTCACGCCATTTTTGGCGTGAACTTGTGGAGGCCTATGTCCAATAGTGGACTGCGAAAGGATGCTGTGATGATGTGATGTGATGAATTTAACAAATGATAATTATATTTGTGTAAATAAGTAAATATTTTTAAAACGACTTTCTTCGGTTGCCATATTATAACTTCATTGATAATGTTTTTGTTTTTGTATAATCAATTAATTGTAAGTGTTCTGTTATTGTCTTTTGGCTTACAATAACAAATAATAATAATATTTTTATAACTATTATTTGTATAAACTGTTTAGATAATATGCCAGGAAGTTACTAAAGTCATTTTAAGCAGTTTAAACTTTTTGAGGGATGTTTTTGGTAAAATAAAAATAAATGGAATGGAATATAGTTTGAATGCACATATACGCACTATATTCGATCTTCAACAATTTAATATTGATGAAATACTAATTGTCTCCAGTAGCTCCATCTCGTCAGGCATTCAATTGATTGACGATAATCGATTCAGATACGTTTATTCATCGGTAAACCAGTGAGCCGATATTCGACAAATCCTGATATCCTGTACTACATGTTTCTTAATCTAATATTCTATTAAATATTTATCGTTTTCTTGTACCACAGGCAGGTGGTACAACATAGACCGCCGTAAGCGTAGATTGGCCTACATCACCTGTAAGACCAATAGCATCGCAAGCGTTTTGCCGACCCTAGCCCCGGCATTAACTAGAAGTTTTTTTATATATACAACTAGGTCGGCAAACAAGCGTACGGCTCAACTGTTGTTAGCCGATTACCGTAGCTTATAGACGCCTGTAACACCAGAAGCATCGTAAGCGCTTTGCCGACCCTATCCCCAACCCCCCTAGAAGCTCTGGTCAGTGGTTACCTTACTCACCAACAGAAACACAATACTGCTTGAAAGCAGTATTACTTAGCTGTGATCTTCTGTAAGTTCGAGGTACTACTCCAGTCGAGCTGCTCCATATTTTGCTACCTCAGCTAAATGAGTTCTAGTTATCTTACTTATCACATTAATACCACACTACTTGTGAGCTTATGTGTCTGTGGTCTTCTGTAATGTCGAGGCATTCTTCTGACCGTATGAATATTTCTAGCAGTACCCTAATTCGACAATGCTAAGGATTAAATAAAGTTTTTATACACTGGCTCGGTAAATAGCATTAAGCCTACATTGTGGATCAACTTCTATTTTAATTCTTGCGACGTGAAAATAGTTAAAAGTCGAAATATATATATACAACATATGGTCGTTTAAAGGTATTAAATTGTCTGGTTTTGTTAACTTAATTGAAATTAATTTGATTCTTAATATATCAGTGATTGGCAAAGGAGTTTTTTCCACATAATGGGCTACGGGGTTAATCAATCATTCTGCTTTAATATAAGATGACAATTTTTTTTTATCAAGAGTAATGATAGCTATCAGGTCTTCATAATGACAAATGGGACCGACCTTTAAGTCAAGTGTTGTAGTCCTATGAAGAGGAAAGTAACTAGAGTAAGGAATGCTGGCCGCTTACAATAAGGTGGAACGTAAAAAAATGTTATTTATTCTAGTAGTATAAAAATACATAAACAAAGTCATCAACGTCATTGTATAAATATTTTATTATACTTGTCACACAAAATGTTAGCTCAGGCTTATACAAACTCAATTCAATAAAACGATGGAAATTTTGCATCATACAACGTTTGTATGATGAGAACGTTAAAATATTTGTTCAGCAAATTGTTTATGTTATACATAAACAACTTGTTGTTAATGTTTTAATTTTCGATGAGGGACAGATGGTGCACGTAAAAAGATTGAAATCTGTATAAAATAATATCATAAAACACGGATCTAGATTGGGTACAGATTAGATGAAAATAAAGTTAGTATACCATTTCATTAATCCGCCACAAAAGTAATCAGAGTAGAACTTTTAAACAAACAAATGTTTGTCAAATACAAATATCTATAACAAATGGTAATCAAAACCGCAACCGCCAGCAACAAGGCGACTACTTGCACGAGTACACTAGTACCTACGGTTTTGGAATGTTCTGAGTAAATTAGAAAACCCAAAGCTTAACAATAAGCTTTACAAATTAGAATGTAGTTTGTATAACTTACAGTGAAGCTTGGAAAGTTCTTGTCACGTCAAATTCATCAAGCAGCAGTTGTTAGCATTATTATTTATCTGAATGTAACAAACTAAGTAATAATTTTTGAATCTTTAGTTTTCAGTCTAAGCTGCATCTTAATCGATATTTTAATGCACTAAATGATGTAAGAATACATCTTTTATTTCTTAAATTCGTTTACAATTCATCAATTTGTAATAGATAGTTTGTGAATTATTGATAATTGTGCTTAGATATAGTTTTATTACTGGACACATTTTTTCGATAGATATGTAATCAATTATAATTAATTTATTTATATCAAGTCACTCATGCATTGTCGCCACAATTTATTTATTTATTTATTTATTCTTAATGTACACCGAAATACAGACACAAATAAAGAAAGATACAACAGAAGATGTACAAAGGCGATCTTATCGCTAAATAGCGATTTCTTCCACATAACCTTTGGGTACTGGACACGATACAGTAGCAGCGGTTAAGGTGTACACAAATTAAGGAGGAAAAATCAATTATAAATAGACAAAAACAACTTACATAATTATTGAAAAAGAAAAAAAATATATAAATAAGTAAATATATTAGTATATAATACACATATACACACACATACATACATACATACATACATATAACATACACATACATAACTACATTGAGACATACATATATTTACATAATAATATGCATAAAAAATAATTAGATACATAAAAAATACATTAAAAATTAATTATTATTTACTAACAATAATAGGTATATATATATCTTACAAAATTATATTCGCGGTCTCTGATATCTGTGCAATCAAAACACGTGTGTAATTATTTATACTTAACTCTACATAACAAATACGATATAAAAATATGTAGTTATAAGATAGTTACAAAATGCTTAATATATTTGGTGAGCTCATCGCTGATTAGTCTTTTCTTCTAGACAACTCAAATATGCAACAATGTTAGCAGATATTTGCATTGCAGGTAAAAATAAAGTTTGTAAAAATTGTCTAGCATTGTTATCCATATAATTAGCAATTGTACGAAATACAGCGCTTATTTCTGCTATCCAGACTACGATTCTCATACTAATAAAGCCTTAAGATACGTGGAGTAAGGGCTCTACAGATGAGAAGTGGCAAACAAGTGGTACTGTAAGCCGATTCGCTTTTTGTTTACTTGATATATAGAGAAAATAGGCCTTGTTTGTGTGTGTATTTATTTTGTGTGTGTAGTGGTTAATTTGCAGATGTATTATTTAGTAAATGGTTACGTTAATACACCACTTATGTGTAAAAATCCTTGTCTGAGTAGGTACTGTGTAGTATATATTAAATGTAAATGTAGTCAACAACATTAGGTATGTTTACTTAGGTTAAAGACCACTCTTTAGTCCAATTCACGTTCTGAAAATCCATTCTAGCCATTTTTTCTGGAGAGCCTGCCAATCACGTTCTGGAGACCATGTAAATCATTCCCGTTCACTGTCTTAATATATTAATAGTTATACTTTTGGACAAATAAATAAAATTTGATTGTCTGTTTGTAATATTAAAATAACCTTTTTACTATATGTATACACGGTACGTATACCAAAATAACGTTTTTTATAATTTTTGTCTGTCTGTTTGTTCCGGCTAATCTCTGAAACGGCTGGACCGATTTTGATGGGACTTTCACTGGCAGATAGATACCCGATGTAATAAGGAGTAACTTTTATTTTAGATTATTTTTTATTTTAACTCTGCGAACTGAACAATAACTATTTTGTTTAATTCCACGCGGACGAAGTCGCGGGCACAGCTAGTCTAAAATATATCAGTATCCAAATAAAAGAAATTCGCAAATTTTGTCTGATAATGGGAATAGCATTCTTTGCCTCCTACTGGTAAAATTGTTGATATTGAATATTTAAAATTTCATAATTTCATATATAACAAAGATGACAGGTTTGAAAACATCGATTTTTCGTATTTAATAGTATGATACGCTAAACGGTTTTGTAAGATATGAGTGTTAGTTCTAACATAAAAGCGAAGTGAATTTCTTACTTTAGTGACATAGAGTAGTCATATATTATCACTAAATTATCGTATTTCTTTCAACTATGCAATCAGACTGTTACTGTTAACTGTTGAAAATAATAAATGTCCGTAAAATATTCCATGAAAAAATTCTCCAAAATTATTATTACCTACTAAGTTAAAAAAAGCTTTTTGCAAGTTATATTAGCATTGCGTTTTTAAACGAATTTCATTATTATAGAAAGTATAATTAATAAAAAAAAAAAATAATAATATCCAGACAATGTGACGTGTATCGCTTGTTCATCTAAATACGGATATGCTCGCTCGGAGCTCGGATGGAAGTCAATTTTAAAGAGCCCTTCGATCGACGCGGTACTACGGAGCATCACGGAATTCGGTAGAAAAAACGTACATTTCAAATGATGCTTTCATTGATATCTGAATTCTAACCATATTTGTAATTTTTAACTAATAGAACATGATTTAATTTTTGTCTTTATATTATTTTACTTGCTTTTATTTACCCATCTAGATTTAAAAATTTATTGACTTTTAAAATTGGAAATGGTTTTTACTTCATGTCACGATTTAGCCTGCAGGTAGGAGTGTATTTGATTTTATAAGTCGCAATTATTTTTTAAACATTGAATTGTCCTTTAAAATGAACAGAAAATTTATTTATGTGTGTGATATGCATATATATCTATGTAAATGTATGTATTGATACTTGTAAGTATGTAATATATTACAGTAATTTAGCTATTATCTTTACGTTGTTATTACACTCTCTCTCGTGACCATTAGTTGACTTTAAGAGATCTCTTCTAGGGACAGGTCCATCTTTGCCATCAACTTTACGTGTAATTTTCTGTATATTTTTTTTGTGCAATTAAGTATATAATAATAATAATAATAATAAATCGTAAAAAATAACTGTATTTCGATTTGAGTAGGCACGTATGTGATTTGTGATGGCTGTTGCAGACGTATTGCGGTCCTTACGACTCGAGCCGAATAAATTTAACGAAAGCTCGGATTTATGAAATCGTTGAGGGTTTGGTTAAGCGCTTAAAGCGGTTGACCTTTTAAATTCGAGACATTTTTTATTTTCACACATCGCTCTTACGTTTTTCATTTTCTTTTGAACAATACGCTTAAGGCGGCGGTTTTATTATTTGGGTTTTGTACAAAAGTAGCTAAGATTACATGTTTAGTGATTGATTTGTCAAAACTGTGACTAAATACTCGTATATTTTACTATATACTCGTAAGCGTGACAGGACATTATTAAGAGTATGGATTTGTGGAATTCTAAAGGGAAATACGATTTAACTCGTTGTAAATATATGTACTAGTGACCATCAGGAAAAGGAGTAATTGAGTATGTATATAGCAGCTGCGTGGCTACGGCATTAAATAATGTAGGCACCCCCTCTCTTCCCGTGGGTGTCGTAAGAGGCGACTAAGGGATAACACAGTCCCATTACCACCTTGAAACTTATAAAGCCGACCGATGGCGGGATAACCCACCAACTGCTAGCTTTAAAATACACAGGCCTAAGACGGACAGCAGCGTTTTCGGTGCGACAGAGCCAGCTCTGCGGTCACCAACCCGCCTGCTCAGCGTAGTGACTATGGGCAACACACATCAGTTCACACCATTTTTGGCACGAACTTGTGGAGGACTATGTCCAGCAGTGGACTGCGATAGGCTCAAGTGATTACAGCAGTAGAGCGACGAGACAAATCAAGCTTCCAGCCATCTCTTTATAGTAGGAGAGTCTAGCTACGTTGCATTAATAAGCGTTTGAAGAAATAAAAAATATTAAATATAGCAATCTGAGCTCATTTTTAGCGGATTAGGAAGACTAACATTAAAGTAAATATTTTGATCCTTAGGGTATTTAGTTTCGATACGAACTAACTTTGTAAAGAAAGCACTCAGCAACATTGAAGTGCAGTATAATATTGTGTACCGCATTTTATTAAAACTCGATACTGCAGTGCTGTGAGCACGGCGCAGTATGTTTACCTTTAATAGAATTTTAATATTTTTATAACATTGTTCCAAATAATATTGTTATGACGTGGTGGTAATAAAAGTGCCTTGACGACAATTATTTCGGGTTGACATTACTAGCAGATGTATGTATGTTTAAGATTTAAATGGGCTTTCGTTTAAAAGTTTTAATGTGTTTAGACAACGCCTTCTTTAAAGCGAAGTTAAATTTAGAAAGATGTCAATGTTCAAAAAACAATGTTCGACATAATGTATGTACATGATTGAATCAAAAATTTTTTGTCATGTCTTTAAGAACTGGAGATCGTTACAGTTTAGATACGCTAGAGTTGTAAATAATAATATGAAGCACAGAGTCGAAAGAACTCAAAATGTGAACCTACAACATTGGAAAAAAATGCAGTGTTGCTGGTTTCAATCAACAGAAACCTATGCAGATATTGGCCGTTGACGACAGATATAAAAAGTAGATTTTATGTAGTGATAGACGCCTGCCACACTACAAGCATCGCAAACGCGTTGACCGACCCCCCACAATCTCCTCCCCTGTAGTTTTGGTTACCTTATTCAGAACACAACACTGCTTCAAAGCAGTATTATTTAGCTGTGATCTTCTGTAAGATCGAGGTACTTCCCCAGTCGGGCTGTTCCAGATTTTGAGCAGGATATTTCCTGCTGTGCCCTACCTCAGTTAAATTATTATTAATACTCTCGTAAGATACAGCTGTAAAGTTGGACAATATATAAGTTTCTTATTCTGCGGAAGCAGGACTGAATGTAAGACATATCTGATAGAGAATGTATGTCTGAAGAACATGCAGCTCTAAATTTCTCTCAAACATGGATCAGTCATCAGTCAGATCAGTTAAGCAATAAAAATTAGTTAGTTAAACACTTTCGACACCAGATCGCTACGTAACATGTTCACTTACTGTTGTTTGGATGTGCCAATATAGAAGACGTTTACAATGATTTCACGTCGAAGTAAACTGACTGAGAATATAAGAGACAGGATAAAACGCGCAATCAGACAGACATTATGAGGATTGTGATGATTGATTGGCACGTGGATAGAAGCGCTAATCGAGGCTTTAAAGCTCAGAAGAATCATAAAACGTTGGATTTATATTTTTCTACAGGTAACATCTGTTGTTGTTATCATTTTCTATGAAATTAGGGTTATTTTTTCAACTTCGATATTTCAATGACGTTGCAGACGATATGATCCAAGAAATCATAAAATTAGTAAAAAAAAAAAATTAAACTAGATGTCGCTGGTCTAAATGAAGAAAACGAAGTTTGTTTAATCTTTATACAGAAGTAATAGAAACATAGTTATTTAGAATTCTTTCTTACTATGTGAGTTTTAACTTCTAAAGGAATTGTAAAATGATTCCTAGACGTTACTGGAACACTAGGTACGGGCGTGATCTATAAGTAATGCAGATATATTCCCTGGCTAACTGTATCTGTGTGAGCACAGAGTAATATCGAAATAGAGGCTTTAGTGTAAAGTCGTGTTCAAATTTATGATCAACGTGGGCTTAAAATGTTAAATTTTTCGGTGTATTATTTATTTAGGAATTTTTTACCAAAGTTTATTGTGAAAATTGTCAAAAGAAATAGGTTTAAGCGTATGCAGCGCTTTGTGTATGGGCTTTTTTACTTTTATAAATATATACTGTTAATCTCGATTTCGTTAGCTGATGGTTAATATCTGCTAGACGATGTCTTAACTTCTTCTTTTTATTCTGTAACCAACAACAACTTCTAATTAGTCTTGAGACATTACAAACAAGTGAATTTCTGTTCGTTTTGGGTACGACCAGTCAACTGCGATCGGTTTTCCGATGTGGGATGTTATTTCAGCACATCAAGTGCCAATAATTGATAGCCATAATTTGACTGAAGCAATAATTATTATTTACCTTTTAGAATCAGTTTATAACTAAACAAGTATTCTCTGAGCTGTAATAGTCTGTTTTCAACTGAATAGATACTAGATAGCTGCGGTTTCGGTCTGGGCGCGGCGTCGATGGGTTCTCCACATGAACGTGATTTTACATTATTAAATGTATTTTATACACTTTGTTTAGACATTCCAGAATATATGAAACAGAAATCTCTGTTGATATATTATGTTGTCTGTCTCTAAGAGATCAATGTTAGTTATAAGACCGCCTTTAAACTTTTTAAGCAAAAAAGCATTTCATAAATAAAAAATGTGGTAAATAGGATAGGATAGTCCCTACTAAAATTTATTAGCACTTACAAATTCCTAGCATCCGTAATATTACATATACCTGAATCTAAAATATAAAGAAGAAATTTATGAAATATATAATGGAGTTAAATGTTTTGTATATATCTTTTGTCTGTCTAAAGAAGGTTACTAATTGTTGATTTATGGAAAACTTAGAATAATATATTATCTGTTATAGTCGTAATAAAAATTCTTTACACTTAACTTCTTCCGGTAAAATTTAAGCCTATGTTCCCCAAACATTATCAACACAAATGCACATACCACAACAAAGTTCTATTTGACCTGTATAAATATTAGTTATAGGTAAGTTGTGATTACACCTGCAACCACTGGCGTTATATATTTTAACTGAGGTAGGACACAGCACGAAATTTCTTGCTAATAATATGGAGCAGCCCGACTGGGGTAGTACCTCGACCTCACAGAAGATCACAGCTAAATAGCACTGTTTTCAAGCAGTGTTGTGTACCTGTTGGTGAGTAAGCTGACCAGAGCCCCTGGGTGGGAATTGGGGATAGGGTCAAGTCAACTGAATAAAGTACCACATTTCAGCCGTTATCTGTACTTCTTTACTAATATTATAAAGAGAAAGACTAGTATTTTTGAATGTTTGTGATAGATGTACTCGAAAACCACTAGACCGACTTCAAAAATTGGAAACCAGGAAAATGCTTCGTTATTCCTGAGTGACAGAGGATATATTTTATTGGATGGAAACTGAATAGCCAATAAAATGACATCCCAGCGCGTGAAGACATGGACGGAAAGCTAGTTTCTTCCTATCTATATTAATATTACAAAGAGGTAAAGTTTCTAACTTTTTTGTTTGTATACATAACATAATATCTAGGTTGAAACCATTAATGTGTACGACATACAGTAACATAATACACTAAGCAGAACAGAAGTGGATGGAATGGAATATACATATATAAATTTAAACTTAAAAACTAAGATTGTTTAACAAGTTATATTTATTAAAATTTTGGTTTTGAAAGAAGCGAGAGAACAGTGATAGATGTCTATATCGATACACGTACTGACAAGCTGGTTGTACTGGCGACACATACGAGATAAAGGATTATAATAAGAGGTGTTATTATGATAAATGTCAAGAGAGAACACCTTAGGCCTTCTAATACGATAGTTTATGTTAAAATTAAGTTGAGACAGCAAGTATGGTGAGTCAATGAAGTAATTAATTATTTTGTAAAGTGTCATAAGATCTAAATATTTACGACGACAGGCTAGAGATATCATTTGGAACTTTTTCATTCTTTCTTCGTAAGTGTGGAGCTCGCAGTGCAGGTCGAGACGAAAGCAGACCGATTTAAGAAAACGCTTTTGTATTCCTTCTATGCGGTTAACATGAACGGAGTAATTTGGCGACCAGATCACAGTGTTGTACTCTAATATGCTTCTTACGAGAGCATGATACAAAGCTAAATAAGATGAAGCCTTTTTAAAAGGTTTAGATACTCTTAGAATGAATCCAAGTAAACTTGAAGCTTTTTGGTTAATAAAGTCATAATGCGTACGAAAACTTAATTCTTTGTCAAAAATAACACCTAAGTCTTTGATTTCAGTTTTACGGGATAAATTGTATTTTTTTATGGAATAACTAAAATTAATAGGGAATTTCTTTTTTGTAAAAGAAACAACAAGGCATTTGTTAACATTAAGGTCCATCTCATTCACTTCGCACCATCTTGCTATGGTATCTAAATCTTCTTGGAGCTTCTTAGCATCGTTGATGCAAGTAATGGTCTGATAAATTTTTAAATCATCGGCATATAAAAGACAGGGACTTTTTAAGCACACCGTAAGATCATTCACAAAAATATTAAAAAACAATGGGTCTAAATGTGACCCCTGAAGAACGCCGTATGGTACCGTAAAGACAGATGAAAGTTCACCTTTTAGAGCAACGAACTGAGCCATTATTATTACCATGAACACCATATCGTGCCAACTTATGTGTTAAAATGGAATGATTGACTCGATCAAAAGCTTTAGAGAAGTCGGTGTAGATTGAGTCAACTTGCCCACACTTAGCAAATACTTTACACAAGTAACTCTTATACTCCAACAGATTACTCGTAGTCGACCTACCCTTTACGAAACCATGCTGATTAGGAGATAAAGAAGATTTAAAATGATTATACAGCACATCATAAACAAGTGACTCAAACAATTTGGCACAGCAAGACAAAATACTATAGGACGATAATTTTCGCAACATGATTTGATTACACTTGATTTAAAAACAGGGACAATATGAGCTGTTTTCCACAGTGTAGGAAACGTACCAGACTTTAAGGATTTATTGAAAAGAACACATAAAGGAACACATATTGTTTTAATAAAACGCTTGTATACAACAGGAGGGATACCATCCGGTCCCGATCCCTTGTGTTCATCAATATTTTTAATTTTAAGTTTGATTTGATGTTCATTTACGGCCAAAAAATTAATGGAATCATTAGGTTCTGGATAGTTTAGAAAGTCCGAATGTTGAGCGCAATTGGCCGAGTTATTAGAGTAAACAGAACTAAAGTATTTCGCAAATAATTCACATATTTCTTTTCTGCTAGATGCTTCATAACTTATATAATTCATGGTGCTGGGGATATTGCTATTGCTACATTTTTTATCTTGAACATAGCTCCAAAATGACTTTATATTGCAACACAGGGACTCCTCAATCATCTGCAAATATTTTCTATAACAAGACACCATTAACTTCTTACCCCTCGCACGCAGCATGGCAAATGTATCATAATCTCGAGGATTCTTAAACTTTTTATATAATTTGTGAAATTTGCGTATTTCTTTTAAACATCGCTTTAAGACCTAAACTACTAAACCAAACCGGGAATGCCGAAGAATACTATATATATTTGCATCACCAAAATAATAATTAACGCCCAACGAAGTGATTCCGAGCCGGCTAGTATATTATAAGCACATACAATACAACCTCAGTTGCGAGACAAACTACATAAAAGCGAGTCAACGAACACGATTAAAAAGTTACCCGCGTTTTGACTTTACGCTCGCATTGTTGTCTCATAATAAATTCTATCTAGATTCTGCTGGAACTTTCCAGAAACACCGTTAAGTAACTCCTCAAATTATGTACGCGAAACAACTGATTTGATTAGTCGTTCGCTTTGGAGGTGAGCGTAGCTGGTCGAGTGAATATAACATTTGCAGCGTCGGTGAAATTTTCAGGTTTTATGGATGGACCAGTATCAAAACAAACTTAATAGTGATTTGTTAGTACATAAAGTGCACGAGAGGTGAGGAAACCCGCAAACCGTCGGTGATTTAGGCGACTACTCACCCCACTACATCAGAGCGGTTGTTGTTGTTTTGATTGTGTATGGTGTGGTTCCCGAACCCCTGATACAGGAGAAGTTCCTATTGGGCGCAGATATGTGAGGTATTTACTAAAAAAATGTAATGCTGAGAAAAAAAAAAACGAAACCTATTATTGAGTAACAGAATTGTAACGGAGAATTTGGTTGTTTTGTTTGTATAATCTATTTTTAGAACAGCACTTATAAATTTTATGGAAAACAGAATTTTCAGGATTCGACCTCGAAAAGTTTTTTCAACGAAGCGAGGTTTGATAAAAGCTTTTGATATTCTATTTATGATGTTCTTTCTTTAAGACCCGTTTTATTCAATAAGTAAATTGTTTTTTTATTTTTTTATATTTAACTCCGGTGAAGTAAGATAAAAATTGCATGAATTTTTTATAGTATTTCAATTTTCACTCTGTGACCGTCTTTGGTGTGAGAAGTAATCTCAGTCAGACATTAAATTATATCATTACGTGAACAAAATATTCAATGCTTTGTAAAGTATAACACGAGCAAAAAAAGTTTTGAAGTTTCTTGCCTATTCCTCTTTGAATCTTTATTCCAGAACGGTACTAAATTAACTATGGTTAATACCATAATTAATTTATTAAACACTAATGTTATTAAAATATAAAACAAAACGACGATTTTAATTTGATTTCAAATCATGCGCTGTTACGTGAAAGCTCGAACAATGTTGTAAGACTAAATAAAATGAACTTAGCGAAGCACAAAGGAGGTCTAATCACTGATAGTGATGTGATGACAATCTCTATTTATAAAGAAAGTATAGATAACGTTACATGACTATTCACACGGCGCAAATAGCTTAAAAATGAAAACCTATTATATAAAAGAGATTAAATATCAAAATTAATTAGGTATTCACATATTTTGATTTTTCATTGTGGTCGAAAATCCAAATCTTAATAAAATTATTGAGACATTTTTAAAACAATTACACATTAATTTATACTCTGTAATCTTCTTCAATAAGTTTTAAGAAATGTCAAAGTAGCATTTCCTTTTTTACAATTTCATTAAAACGTTAATACGTCACATTTAAATTACCATCACACGTTAGCTGTTACAAATGGAAAAAATATTCAATTCCAACGAAATGTATTAACGCACCGGCGAAATGGATTGCGGCCATTTAAGGCTCATTTGAATTCGAAGACTTCGCATTCGAGATTAGAATATTTGGCTAAGAGCTAGAGTCAAAAATCTCTGAAAGCAAATATTATTTTAAATAGTTAATTAAACACGAGAAACAATAATATTCATCTATATGTATTTGCTCAAAAAAAAAATAAAACTGTCTATAATTTACATCGACAAGTAATACATGTAGTTACTGGAAAAAATAGTCGATTGAATACGCATTATTAGGTATTACTCTAATAGTCGTCAGATCTTGATCAAATTTAAATATGACCACACGAAAAGCATCAGATTTCGATTATAAAACACATAAAAATTCAGTTGAATTGAGAATCGTCTTTTTTTGAATTCGGTAAAAAAATTTGTGTTTGACAAACTAAAGGTTAATAATAATTTAATTGTTCTTAATTGGACAGAAACAAAAATCAAAAATAAAACAAATATAAAAAAAATAAAAAATAAAAAAAAATAATATAAGTACAACGGACAACCTTATCTCATTATTATAAAAAAGCTGATCGGAAAGTCGTTGTACCGTCTTGCGAAATGTCAAACGCGTGAATTTCAGATTATGGGTTAAAATTGTTGTGTTTTTTTTTGATTTTTCCAATTTTCTGACCAATTCTTTTAATTTTTTTATTTCGTAAGAACATTCCACACAATTGTTTTCTATTGTCTACGCTAATTCCACTCATTATAATAAGACAACTTTTTCAGATTTTAACGCGGTTTATTAGGTTTTTTACATTCCCGACGTTTCGGATACTTTATAGCAACGACGGTTACGGGAGCATCAGTCCTCAAAAGTTGTTTCATTATAATTTCAAACAATGTTAGAAAACTTAAAAAAAGCTATCCAAATGGGTTTCGAGTTTTGCGCTTAGCAAAATATATAGCAATTTATTATTTTTATTTAGATGGATCATTTTACATTACAAATCTAAATAAATATTATATAAATAAGATGATTTTATATACTCTGATAGCAACCCTGCAAAACGAAATGTCGCGATCTGGCGGGGCCTCAGAAAATCTTTCGGGTAATACGCCAAGAATAAAAAATATATATATATTAAGTGTCACTGTAGTTGATGACAACTAGGAGTATGATAGCGACTTTTTCGGAATACATTAATAGCCGGAACATCTGCAGAATTAGAGAAAGAGCTCAGAAACAAGAAAAAGAAATATAAAAAAATACAAACAAGAACTGACAGGACTATGAGAAAATATTAAAAAATGAAACGGCGTGTTTTGTGATCTCAGACACAACTGACGCAATTTAAGGACCGTACCTGACGCATGACTATGACATTCCAATCTAAGCGTAGTAGCCGAGAGACTAAACATAATACAACGTTGAATAAATAGTCAATTAAATAACTCAATTAAAACTAGTACTAAGATCTTAATCAAATTTAAAAGACTACACGATATACTTTTTATTCCAGAGGAAGATATTTAAAATGAGTCATACTCTAGGCATATATTACGTTTGACCATATCTTTAGCTAGCCGTAAGAATTTCCGAGCGACAAGTAATTTACCCGATTGGCCTGAAAATTTAATTACTTGTACTTGATTATTGTTAAATTTTTATTTTGTTAGGAAACAAAGCATGTTCGTTAAATTATATGTATATAATATGTCAAATAAAGTTTATCAGATGCATAAAATGGTTTATTACATACAATATAATAATTATACTAAACAAAAACCTGTAGTTTCTATAAGATTTTATAATATTATTTTAAGAGCGCTTATTTTGAAGGTACCTGACAGAGATATTTACTTTGTTAGTGGAGAATTAGTATGTCTACCCACAGCGAAGCACAGCGGAGCAAAAGCGGATTAAGCTAAAATCCTTCATTTATACAAATATTTTTCCCAAGCAGTTATCAAACCCACTACAAGTTCACTTACGCTGGCGTTTATTAAATTTTGATAAATGAGCATTGGGATGCTTACAAGCTGTTTTAGTTAATTTCATTACAAATATTATAATTTATTTGTTTCTTTATTATTTGTTACATTTTTTTAACCCTGATCATATATTTATCAGTCCAATATAAAAATAACAAATATATAAGAAAATAATGACTAAAAAAGCGGTCAGCTCTTAGAACATTTGTATATAGAGGGAAACGCTAATAATCTTGATTACACTGCATTCATTATAAGACTGATTCAAAAAGTTTTTATACTATCCGCTTTGAATGCTACGTGATTTTATATTTAAATAAGTTTATAGAATAAAGGGAATTAATTTAGGATATAATAGAGTTTTAATTGCTTATTGTTAGACGGTTCTCGTAAGAATGTTTAAATTTTAAATACAGTCCTTATGTTCCGTCATCGTACTTTTTCGTAGTAAATCGTAATTTTAACGTTATAATCGATGTTCTGTGTAAGTAGGTTTATGCAGCAACAAAACGCAGCCTTGTAAAGCTGTTATGTGCTCACTGCCCGCGAGTTGAGATTTTTGACAGAAACTTGAGATTGAGTTATCGTGAAATATCATCAACTCCAAGACTTTTGATGTGACGTGCAGAATCCCACCAGCTGGTGTGCCGAATCGATAGTGGAAGTCATCATCGATTCTCTAAGGTACGTGAGTGCATTCTATTTTGTTGCTGCGTGCCTATTAACGTCCTGAACATCGATTCCATCGGCAGATTATTCCTGGTCTAACCCAAATGTAGTAAGAAGCCACTTATCGTTTCTTTTCTTGAGGTGCGTTTGCTACACTTTAAGTTTTTTAATCTGTGGTTTATAATTTTTAATATTTTTTATCATAAATGAATTGTAAAAAATGTAAATGAAATGATAAAAATTATAAAATTAAAAACAAATTATAATTTATAAAAACGTTTCCACTTGAATATGTTATTACAAAATTTTGTTCTTTTTATATCTGTATTTTTATAATATGAATAATAAATATTTTACAGATTAATTCCTTTTTTTAATACTATTTCAGACATTATGACAGTCTTGTGTTCAGTGACATTCAAATTCAAAATGGCCGCCAAGAAAAATAAAAAAATACAACGGAAAATATATTTTCAAAACGAATAATTATTATCACTTAAACTGCTACAATAAACAACTAATTTCAAACAAACAAAACTTATAGTTTATAAAAATGCCACATTTTCAAAATATTTAATTTTAAAGTTTTAAACTGCTACATTTAAGTAAAATGGGTAAATTTTCATACGGCTATTCCGATTCCGAGGAGACTGATGATACCTCTAGCTCTGTGGAAAATGTCAAAAAGAAGAAACGGATGTCGTAAGTATAAATCATATTATTTCGTAACAACCGTCTCTATAAGACTTTAAATTTTCGTGGTCAGTACACCCCTTCGGTAGGAGTAATAGTGTTCTGTGGTACATCGTGAGTCTGTGACACACGTTTACATGTAAATAAAAATTAATTATCGAAATGTATGTGTGGGTACTACTTCTAAACGACTGCGGTTCTTTTTGGATGATTCTGATAAAAAGTTGATACATATTACATAAATATATGACTAGCCCGTGACTAGCCCGTTAGCGAAATTTTTAGTGACCCTGCTTTCTGCTTCCAAGGGTTGTGGGTTCGATTCCCACCCCGAGTCTGGGTGTAAAATAAATATATATTTATTTATATGTGTATTATTTAAAAGTATGTTTGTCGAAAAAAATATGTAACTATACCAGTCATCTGTTACCTATAACACAAGCATTAAGTCGCTTACTTTAGGAACAGACGACCGTGTGTGTATTGTGTAGATATTTATTTATTATATATGGCTGTACTAAATTCGCTATAGTAAAAATATGGCGTTATCTAGTCAAGAAGGTCAGCTAGCTTAATAATGTTTGTGGTTGGTTTTGAGTTTCCGGCATTTTAGAAATATAGCAATATGCGTCATAATTCGTGACGCATATAGGTCATAACTATAATAACTTCATAGTTTTTATTGTCACGAAGAAACTGTTTGCGTAAACATCATATATATTAATACGGTAAGGTTAAGATGTTTGCCTCCCCTTTTAGAAAAAAACCTCACAATTACTCCACATCAATTATATATCATTGTATAGATAATTGCTTGCTCTACCGGCATCCACAACTAAAAAATGTATTATGGATTATGTTTTTGTAAATTAATTTATTATTAAAATTATATATTTTTTAAACTTTAATTTAGAAACAACGTTTTCAACATTGACGGTCGGCAATTTTTTTACTTATTAAATGCGAATTATTTGCACGGGTATTGCTAGTAGTATGTAATAATATAACGATACTAAGCAATTTTGGGATATTCCGAATATTCAATCTATATAGTTGAATGTACTGTAAATTTTGCTACCCATATCTATATCGTAAGTTTCCTAACTATATAAAGGTCTCTTTATCTATAAATAATCGTAAGAAAAAAAGTTGTAGCTTAAACAAATTCATGAGACAGACTTTAGAAGAAGTAAAATCACAAATTTCTTTACTTAAATATTTGAAACTCGCAGGATCTTAAAATATGCAAGCGGGAATGTGAAAAAGAAGAAATGCAAGGTCCACAGTAAATCAGAACCTGATGAAGACTTCCGCAGCCGTAGTCGGTCCAGTCAGAGGATGTTTAAGCAGAAGCTGCGTGGTATACTGAAGCATTCTGAGCGAGAATGTAAGTAATTTTTTTTTTAATTATGTTATGGGCTTACTCTTGACCTCAGTCTAGCTCTAGAGCACAGACGAGGTCGAAGATGGAGCGAGTTCGCCCAGAAGAAGCCTGTTCACTCGCGCTTTAAACATGTTCGGGTTGTATGAACTCGGAAATACAGACGCCGGCAGGGAATTCCATTCCTTGGCTGTGCGCATTAAAAAAGATGATTCGAAGCGCTTTGTACGTATGAAAGGTATATCAATCAGGTAGGGATGAAAGCCTGCGGTACGTCTGAAAGTCCGATGGAAGAAAGGAGATGGGGGTATGAGCTCGTGCAGCTCCAGGGCACACTCCCCAAAGTACAACCTGTAAAAGACCGTTAGACTGGCAACCTTTCTTCGGTGAGCCAGAGTGTGAAGTGATTTCACCAAACTGGTATTACCGATTAGCCGCTTGGCTCTGCGTTCCACTGAGTCCAGTGTGGCGAGTTGATATTTAGCTGAGCCATCCCACAAGTGACTGCAATATTCCATGCACGATCGGACTTGAGCTTTGTACAGCGTAAGAAGCTGTTCAGGCGTGAAATATCGCTTAACCTTATTTAAGATGCCAAGCTTTCTGGCCGCAGTTTGCGCTTTGGACTCAATGTAATTGCCAAAGTTGAGGTTAGAATTCAACTTTATGCCAAGGAGGTCGAGGGTATCGGACACAGGGACAGGTGTACCACAGAAAGTAGGAGTCAAGTTGAAAGGACTCCGTTTGGCGGAGAACAAACAAGCCTGCGTTTTGGCGGCGTTGAACGTGACTAGGTTGCAATCACCCCATTGGGATACTTGCCCCAGTATTGAATTTGTTCGTTCTACCATGGCCTCACTCTGAGAACGTATTACGTCTCTGCTGTCTCTTGCGCTGGACAAATATCTCTCAACAATCGTACGTATCCAATCCAATCTGCGTATCCAACAATGCCTGGTCGTAGCATGTCGTTAATATGGAGCAGGAAAATAGTTGCAGAGAGAACAGAACCTTGAGGGACGCCGGCGTTTATATCCATCAGGTCAGAGGAGCAGCCATCCACGACCACTCTGATCGACCGTTCACTCAAAAAGTCTGAAATCCAGCTACAAAAGTCAGCAGGGATGCCGTAAGCAGGAAGTTTGCTAAGGTGACTTGCGTGCCAAACCCTGTCAAAGGCCTTCGAGATATCTAGTGACACAGCGAGCGCCTCACCATGTTTCTCAATGGCTTCGCCCCAGCAGTATGTGACATACACCAGAAGTTCTCCAGTAGACCGCCCCTGACGAAAGCCGTATTGGTGGTCACTGAGGAGTTCATTGTCTTCTAGGTAGTTCAGCAACTTGCTGTTAAGCACCTTTTCCATGACTTTGCAAAGCATGGAGGTGATAGCGATTGGTCGGTAGTTGCAGGGATTCACTCGGCTACCCTTTTTGGGCACTGGCTGCACATTAGCCAGCTTCCAAGATTTTGGCACCGTTCTAGTTTGAAGAGAGAGGCGGTACAGGCGCGTGAGAACAGGAGACAGCTCAGGTGCACAGGCCTTTAGGACGCGCGCAGGTATACCGTCAGGTCCACTAGTCTTATTCACGTCAAGATTCAGCAAAACTCTACGGACCTCTTTATTGTGGATCGTGATCTCTTGCATAGAAGAGTCACATCGAGGCAAAGATGGTGGTTGTGTAGAGCTAGCGTCAAGAGAATATAGTAAGTAAATAGAAAATAGTAATTTTTACTACCATAAATATTTAGTCTGCACCAAATTAGTTTTTTTTTGTATCCGTTGTTGCTAGGATAAAGTTTGTATATAATAGCTTATAATCACGAAAAAAGGCGAGAAATTCGCCTGATCAGCTGTTATTATAATACAATACTAACTATTTATAATGTTTGCAATGGTATTATCGATTTTTAACAATGTATGTATATAATGTGTATGTATTATAAATACACCATTAATTTAATACTACAAATAGCAAATTTTATATAAAACGAGCGTTTTATTAAAAGCAACGTATAAATTGTATCGCCGGAAATATTGTGTGATTTCTTATCATCCACGCGCGACAGAAATAATCTGTGTTAAGGATAATAAGCCTGTTCCTCTACATATAAATTTGTAGTTATAAATACACGTACAGTTGTATACAATGTAATATTTTTCTAGATTTTTTGAAGTGAATACTTTTTTTGGCGCACCGCACACACATGTTTTAGTAGATAGTAAGTTGGGCTGATCCGTCACGCTCTGAGGTGAAAGGCTCGATCGGGTGAACTCGGGACTTATTGCGTCATTGCTTGATGCGATTGCTACTGAAGTTGTCACTTCCATCGCCTTTATTATTTCTATCTATCGCGCATGCATACACGTAAGCGTACCACTTACAAACACGCACACACGCACACTCACAGACGCGCACACGGGCACCTACGCATACGCGCACACGCACACACACGTACACGCACACGCGCATATGCGCAGACGCGCACACGCACACTTACACACAGATTGTATATATCATTTATTATCTTTTTGGAGACTTACTATCTTGGGTATAGTATATTGGGTATCTTGGGTATCCTGGGTACTTACTTGGGTACTTTACATCTTTTTGGGTAATACACTTTTTAATGTATTAAGTTGATTTACACTTTTATAGGCTCATTCTTAATTTGATATTACGTTGTTGGTGATTGTACGTCAATGTATTATGGACACATAAAAGAAATGTAAACGACTCAAGAAAGCATAATAAATTTTTACTATTTTTAGCATTTTACTATGGGAAGCCATGCGTGTTTTATATGTAGCTATTTGTGTGCGTGGGTTTGTTATTGTGTGCGTTAAAATTTCTATCCGGCTGTAGGTATTTGTACTTCCAATTAATTATTATAAATGATAACTATGCTTAGAATATGTATCTGTTTCCTTCTTACTTTTCCTAACTAGTAAAGAAGTTATATATTTGTTTTGATTTTCAAGTAAGGCAAATTATAATTATAAACATCGTGATGAGATGATGAGATGTATGTGCTAACCCGCTGTGGAACAGCGTAGTGGAGTAAGCTCAGCTAAGAAAAGGACTTATACCGAGCAGTGGGATGTTACAGACTAAATTGTCATTCAAATCGGTATATCAATTTAAATGAAATATTTTTTTATAAATATTGCCTTGTTTTGAGTATCATCATTGTAAGCTATTTATTTATTTATTTACTAACTTCGTCCGCGTGGAATTTAAAAAAAGGTTATTGTTCAGTTCGCAGCGCTATAAAATAAATCAATATCTAAAATAAAAGTAGCCTAAGTTACGCCTTGTTACATCAGCTATCGGCCAGTGAAAGTTCCGTCAAAATCAGTCTAGCCATGTCAGAGATTAGCCGGAACATACAAACAGCAAACAGACAGACAGACGGACAAAAATTATACAAAATGTTAGTTTGGTATATGTACCGTGTATATGCATTAATTTAAAAGTGGTTATTTTATTATTAGAAACAGACACTCCAATTTTATTTATTTGTAAATATTTATATATTAATAGGTACAAATAATAACATTACAAAAACCACAAAGGGGTAAAAAATTATATGTTTCATTTAATATACAAGGTCGCCTAATTGCTCAAGTAGGCAATTTAATGTCTGTGTTATAAGTAACAGCAGGCTGATATAGATACATATTTAATGTACTTTAGAAGTAAGAATATTAACAGACGCTTTAAATTTTAAATGTTTGTTCACGATAAGATGGAAGATTTTAATAATCCCAGTAGAATGAAAACATGAAAAACAATGTTGGTGAAAGTAAGAAGGGTGAGCAATCAGGATTATGGGAATTTTCCGTTGAAGTTTTAGAATGGATAGGAAATTAATGACTTTTACATTGCTCTTGCTTTTAACATGTACTGATTTCTGATATTTGAAATATATTTCATTTTAAACATTCACACACACGGTCGGCTGTTTCCAATCAAGGCAACTTGGTGTATGTGTTTTAGCTGGCTTATATAGCTTCTTATTTATTTCGTTGTCATATGTCCGTCCCAGCGAGTGAGAAAAAAAGTCCCCACTCCCGTTACATCGCACCTCCCCGGCTCTGCTTCAGTGCCCTAAGTATCAACACTCATTGAATATGTATACTACCCTACTAGGTTGGAGGCTTGGAGGCATGGCGGGAGCTAAAAACCGTCACTAGTCATGCCCAGGATAGCCATGCCCAACAAAAGTGGACCAAGACTGGGGTGGCTATAGCCCTTACACCGCAGACTATTGCTTCAACGCCCCGATGCGCTTTCGCGTCCTCCCTCAAAGATTCCCCGATGGAATGCGCTCGATGGGTCCACTCTATTATAGGGCAGAGAAGTACCCTGAGCGCATCCTCCCTAGTCGGTCAATTGCCGCGTTTCTACAGTAGCGGAACTACTGGCCATCCCGTTATCCCAGGTCTGTCGGACTGCCAGCACGGATTCACGCGAGGGCGGTCGACGGTCTCCGCGCTGAGGAGCATCCTTGGCGTGGCTCGTGGGAGCTCGTCGAAATATGTACAGGCGGTATTTTTGGATATTTCTGGGGCCTTTGATAATGCCTGGTGGCCCATGATACTGCTGAAATCGAAGCGGGGGGGTTGCCCGCCTAACATCTACAGGATGCTGGCGGACTACTTCGTCGATCGAAGAGTAGGTATGTTCGTGGGCCGCTCGGTAGTGTGGAAGGAGGCCACTATGGGCTGTCCGCAGGGATCGGTGCTGGGACCTACGCTTTGGAATGTGTTGATGGACGATTTGCTTAAGCTGCCATTCCCTGGGGGGGTCAGTATCGTGGCATATGCCGACGATGTGACGATCCTGGTCGAGTCCCGTGCCCGGGCGGGCCTGGAGGAAAAATCCAGTGCGGCACTAAAGCTCGTCGGTGAGTGGGGCGCGAGAAATCGACTGGAGTTTTCCCCTGCCAAGTCATCCACGATGACCATCAGGGGTAAGCTCCAGCGTCCGCCCACCATCAGATTCGGGAGAAACTCGATCAGGAGCGTCACGTCGACCAAGGTACTGGGGGTGGTGGTGGACGCAAGTCTGTCCTTCGCGCAGCATGCGGTGGACATAGGGGAGAGGGCGGCAAATTGCTTCGGCAAGATGTCGAGAGTGTCGGCATGCTCCTGGGGGGTTCGGTACAGTGCCCTTAAGGTACTGTACAAGGGTACTTTCGTGTCGACCGTAACGTATGCTGCAGCATGTTGGTATGAGCGTGCGTCCCTTCACGTTGTGCGGAGCGCGCTTTTGCGCACCCAGAGACCCGCCTTGGTTCTTCTAACCAAGGCGTATCGCTCGACGAGCACTGACGGACTGGCGGTTCTGGCCGGTGTGCTGCCGGCCGACCTCGAGGTGATCCGGGCGGGCAGACTAGGCGCTCTGCGCGAGTCCGCGGCTACCAAGGAGGAGCTACGGCGTGCCAAACTCACAGAGGCTGAGTCCGCTCTTGCCGCATGGCAGGAGCGTTGGGACACGTCGACCCACGGGAGGGAGTTGTATCGGTTTTTCCCGGATGTGAAGGCTCGTTTCAAGGCGACTTGGATCGAGCCTGACTATGAAACGTCCCAAATCTTGACAGGCCATGGGTGTTTTAGGGGGAGGCTTCACAGAATGAAGTTGTCCGCTGTGGGGTCATGCTACTGCGGCGAAGCCGCAGAGGAAGACGTACACCACGCACTCTGGGAATGTCCTCTGTATAGGGAAGAGCGTGCCCATCTGCTGGACGGCATCGTGGTGCAAGAGGTGGGTCCGGTTTACTACCGCGATCTCGTGGCTTCGGCGGCGAACTTTGGTAGACTGCGGGATTTCGCGCGGCGATGGCATAAAATCAGGAACGACCTCGAGAAGAACGGAGGCAACGTCAGCGGAAACCACGATAGGTAACGAAGCCCATCGCAGATAGCAGTGCGCACTGTCGGCGAACACCGAAGGCGTATCTGTGTCGTCCGCCCCAGAAAGGGGAGAAGGACTAAGGGACAAGAAGTCGAGAGTAAAATAACTTGTCGGGAATGGAAGCGTGCGCACCTGAAGGGAGAGAACCCGAGACAGTAGGGTGCGCACTCCCATGTTTGGGCCCGTATAACCACGACCGGTTGATAGGGCCATGGGTTGGAGGTGGGACTTGGCCATCCCGTTACTCTAGGTCCAGCACCGGAAGGTCGCCGACAATTGGCGCACCAGGATAGTGATCCTAATGCAATGTTCTTCAAATGAAAGATAAAGATAATAACCTACTACATTTTTTGTGATCTATGATTACTCGTCTATTCACATAGTTTACCAGAATTTTTTGTTTATTATGAATAGTCAGTTTACGAAAGTATTAAGTTCAAAGGGATATATAAATAAAATAATAAATATCTTTTAACATACACAAAATGTCGTCTGTTCCTTTGGTAACCTTTTGTTTAATTTGTGTATATTATAACACCCAGACTCAGGCGGGAATCGAACCCACAACCCGTGGAGAAGACAGCGGGGCCTAGTATAACTCTAGATGCATCAGTATTCAGAAAATGTATGGTAAAATTTATGTGAAATTAAATATAATTGTATTTAAATCACCAAGCACGAAAAATATTGTTTAATATATACTTAAGAGTGATTGCTTACTGACAAAAGGGTACAACTTGACAAATATCGATATTCACAAATTTTTAACACAGTAGTATCCCTTTTTTTCAGGAGGCACAGATTTATATATCTTAAAATTATACCCAGATTCGAAGAGAGAGAATACACCGTCGCTATGAACAACGCCAGCGAGCTAGCCATCATTATTTAATATATACCTAATCAAATAATAAGTATTACTATATATCAAGTGGTTGAGAAGTTTAGGCTACATACATATGTATGTAATTTCTCTAAAACAGGTTCAAAAGGCGCACGGGGAAGAACAGGCAATAAATAAAGTTGCTCTGCGGAGGGCACTTTATTTCACTCAGCAACTTTACTCTAAAAAAAATATCTATTACCTTAGCATAATTTTCGTTTACTTTCTAGTTAAAATAGTACTCTTGTATTCAAAAATAAAACCTCTTTAAACTTTGTTGAATACAGTGTATAAAAACATTTTGGAATACTTAGTTTTTTTTTTTCATACCAATATGGTGGCAAAAAAGCGTACGTCAGATGGTAAGCAAACAAGATTAGCTGTATCCCAAGCGTGTCGCAGACTATATTTTTTATACCTCATCAGAAGCTCTGGTTACTTATGCATACCAGAAATGTAATACTACTTGTAAGCAGTAATATTTGGCTGTGATCTTTTATAAGATTGACATACCTACTTCTTTATTCCGACAAGATTCTCAGCAACATATTTCTTGCTATGCTCTATCTATACAAATAAATAAAGTTGTAGTGTCTGTTTATGATATTAAAATAACCGCTTTTTACTAAATGCATGTATCGCTTCAGCCTGTAATAACTCACTACTGGGCATAGGCCTCTTTCCCCATGTAGGAGAAGGATCAGATCTTAATCCACCACGCTGCTCTAATGCATGTATACACGGTACATAACAAAATAACATTTTTATCTGTCTCTTTATTTTTTGTCTGTCTGTCTTTATATCTGTCTGTCTGTTTGTTTCGGCTAATCTCTGAAACGGCTGGACCGATTTTGACGGGATATTCACTAGCTGATAGCTGATGTAATAAGGAGTAACTGAGAATTCCTTTGTTTTAGAAATTAATTAATTTCATAACTCTGCGAACTGAACAATAACTTTTTTGTTAAATTCCACGCGGACGAAGTCGCGGGCACAGCTAGTTTCAAATAAAATTGATGTCACGATTTGTTATGGTATCGACTTCGGCTTTCCCGACTGCTTTCCTTTTAACTAAGGACCTTTTGCAATAGTGAAAAATTTGTTAACTAAGGACCTTTTGCAATAGTGAAAAATTTGTATTTTATCATAGACTACAGTAAAATTAGTAGCGTATAGATTAAATTTTAGACAAATATAAATACCTAGTCGAGTCTGCGTTCCTATTTTCAGCCGTGAATTATTTCAAAACGAGTAACTTAGTTGATGAAGTAATTTCGCGACACACCAAATTCGGGACACCGATATAATATTAAAGCTAGTTTAAATTACGGTGCAAAGGTGTGCCCTTGTAACGGGTATATGTTTGGGGTCATTTGTCAGGGTCGCAGACAAACATTGTACAGTTTGTATTAGAGAGGGTATTCTGAATATTATATAGGGACGTTTCTGAAGGTAAAATTTTACGTGTTTAGGATTTGTGTTTATTAAAATTTAGATTTTTTAGAGCAACAAGCAGAGAATAATTATTTTTAACATCGTCTTTGTGACTGTTTTATTGAGTTCTTAAGAGATCTATATATGGAAGTTGGGCGGATGTGAAACTTTTACAATTTTGTCAACGTAAAATACAATTAATGTGCCTGAAAATAGAAAATTATTATTGTTTCTTGATATATGTAACTCAAAGCAAAATCAAAAACAACTTTATTCAAATAGCATTCATGAGCACTTTCGAATCCTCTTTTTACAAATTAAAAATTTAGAAATGATTATTATTTTTGTAAAAGTGAAGCTACCACCGATTCGGAATGTAGATTTTGCAGACAAGAATCGACAAGAAACTCCACAGTTACTCTTTTGAAAATAATATATAAACTGTGTTTTAGTACAAAATTAGTAACATGTTGCATAAAATGCAGCGTCACTAAGTCCACACATCTTTATCAACTATGTAATCCTGCACCGAATAATTAGCTTTATCTATTTTTTTTTTAATAAAAACTTTAAATTTATGTTGAGACAATTCCAAAATCGTTTGTGGTATTTTATTATACATGCAAATATCATGATCCAGAAAGGAAACGTTTACTTTGCGCAGTCGGAAAATTGGAGTTACAATTTTGTTATTCCTTCTCGTGTTTACAATGCGATTATTCCTATTTATTTCAAAACAATGAATATTCTGGTGAATATACATAATATTGTTATAAATATATTGCGACGCAATTGTTAAACTGTCTACCTTTTGAAAAACACCCCGTACTCGAGAGACTCGAGCTCCAAAATCGTAAATACCGCGAATAGCCCTTTTTTGTAAAATAAATACAGTCTCAATATCTGTAGCATTACCCCACAGTTGCAGACCGTAAGATAACTGTGAATTAGGATGTAGATATTCTATTTTGAAATATGAGGTTATAATTCAAATTTACGTTTATTATTATTAAAATAATAAGCGTAATTAAAATTTAATTAGACAGTTACGCTTGATGCTGACTCCTTGAAAAGCTTAAGGCCTTATTTATATTTTCCGGAACTAAAAGTGGTAGAAGATTATAATTTTAGTTACAACAAATAATTTAACTTCTATACAATTCCAATTTGGAAACAAAATAACAATCAACGTACAATTAAAAATAGTTAAAAAAATATAACTACAAATATACAGCAATACAAGAGGGACTAATAATGGCTACTCCCAGTACACAAATCATAATAAATTAATAAAATAAATTGCTCACGTCGACACTGATCCGATCCGATCTCTGATTGGTGGCGAGCGAAAAGGGCCGACAACATAAATATCATCGCTTTTATACACAAGATTAGGTCCTTTTTGACGTTTAGCAGTTAGTCGTTTTATAAAATAACGATTTAAGCCGTGAAATACGATTTATATTTTGAAAGAATTTTAGGAAATTTATTGTTGTTGCAAAACATTTACTCCATCGGTAAGATTAAAATTATTTAAGCGTTATAAATTGCGCAAAAACTACCCAAAACTTTGCTTTATAGCCTAACATTGTGGCAATCATTAAGACTTCCACAATAGTGTGCGAAACCTAAAAACAAAGTTGCCGTTTAAATTATATGAGTTAGATGACTTTTAGATCATCTATCCGAACGATTAATGGATGTCAAATAGACGTGTAATATTTTTCAGCATCAGAAGACGATGACAGCGAACCGATAAGACTGTTCCGTACTCAAGATCGCTGTCTGGTCGGTCAGGTTCCCAGGCCAGCTGGGGCGAAGCCTGGTCGAGGTGGCGGTGTGGCCCTCGTCGTGAGGAAGAATACTAGTGTAAGTCAGGCTATATTTATGATAACCAAGCATTTACAACTACTTTAGTGGTTCGATTCTCGCTCGGTATGGATATTTCATTTTTTTTCTACAACTAGGTCGGTAAATAAGCGTACGGCTCATCTGAACATAAGCGGTTACCGTAGCTTATGAACGACTGCAAGAATACAAGTGTTGTAAGCGCGTTGCCGACCCCACCCCCCAATCCACCACCTTACTCAAAACAGAAATGCAACACTGCTTAAGAGTAGTAGTATTATGTAGCTGTGGTCTTCTGTAAGGTCGTCGTACATTTCCCAGTCGGGTGCTCCAGTTTTTTGGCAGTTTAATAACATTGACAAAATTCCCTTTTTGGTTGTTAAAGAAACAACACTAGACTTTTTTTAATGTAATACTGGCTGTGCCCGCGATTTCGTTCGCTTGGAATTTAACAAAAAAGTTATTGTTCAGTTCACAGATAGGGTTGCCAACTTTTTTTGACAAAAAAAACGTATAAAATGGTTTGGATAGGAAAAAATAAAATATTTGGAAGAAAAAAAAAATTATTTTTCAAATTTTATGTTTTTATTGCTTTAAAAACGTATTTTTGTGTGCCTTTAGCACATGCTAACAATTTTTTGTTATGTTTAAATGTTTCAAACTTGTTTAACAATCAATATTTAAATTTATATAAATAAAAATTCGTTTCTAATTAAATTTATTGACGCTATATTTCTCTCTTCTCGCAACTTTAGATTCATTACTAAAAAAACCCTTTTAGTGAAAGCTTAAGTAGTGGGAACAGAGAGTAAGTAAGATTTTTTTTTTTTATATTTGTAAGCTACCAGGTGCATTTTTAAGTATATATTGCCATTTTTCAACTGTACTTTTCACTGAAAATTCTTTATCATCATTAGTGATTTTTTTTGGATCTCTTTAAGTCTTATACATTCGGAATATATATCCTGCATCTTAATATTTAATCCGTCTTGTAATTTAGTTTTTATAATTATCATTTCAAAATGTTCAAATTTAACCGCATTTTTTAAGGACACGTTAGGAAGTATTGAAAGCCAGTTATTTTCGCTAAGGTCAAACCATTTTTCCAACCATTGATTCCTTAACTACATATAAACAAAGCCAACGGTCAATTTTTCTACAATATCGTTGGTAGTGAGTAGTGACATCTGTGACAAATGTCAGATTGTCACCTGTCCTGTCACATTCAAAACACCACATCTGACATCTAACATTTCGTTCAGTAATTTTAAATCCTTTCCATCATCCGTTTTACCTTATGTGTACCGTTAAATAGTTAAGTACCCATAATGAGTATTTTGTTTCACGCATCACAGTAAAGATTGAAAATAAAGTATTTTCACATACTTTATTTGTATGCAAAAGTATAAAGTATATTTACCAAAAATAAAGTAGAATACTTTATTATAAAGTATGGTTGGCAACCCTATTCACAGAGTTATAAAATTAATAAATTTGTAAATTAAAAGTAGCCTAAGTTACTCTTTATAACATATTAAAAACAACTATTAACCTCGCCATCATGATCATATTTAAATTATTTATATGCAAAAAGGGATTGATGATGATGTTTTTGAAATCACATAGATGGCACTGCTTTAAAATTGTACTTACATTCATTTAATTATGTTTATCGGCCTAAATTACTTGTATTGCGTGATTTTTATAGTGTGAAGCTAGTTTATAGCATGGTTATTTACATAATAACAACATTCAAATATGCGTAATAACAACATTCAAATATGCGTCGTTAGATTACACGTTGTTACAGAATGCGTTGAAAAAATAAAGGTTCACTGCTCGTCCCCCGTAGGTGATAGCGTGATAATATGTAGGCTATATATTAACCCGAATTCTTAATAACATTCGTGCCAAATTTGAAGTAAATCCATGGAATATTTTTAGAGTTTATTCCGGACATACACACAGACAAACAGACAAACAGACAAACAGACAAAAATTCTAAAAACTATATTTTTGGCTTCGGTATCGATTGTAGATCAAACCCCAAGTATTCTTTAAAAAAAAATATTCAATGTACAGTTTTGAATTTCTACCATTTTATTATATGTATAGATATTGTAAAATTTCTTACCAGTGTTTTAGTTTAAAAAAAATTATAAATATTTATTGGGGTAAGACAAAAAAATAAAATTTTACGTTTCGAAATCACTTTATCATAACATTTTAATTTTGTGTAATGTAAAACGAGACATTTACCATTTTTTTTTGTTGGTCAGAGTTCCCTGGATTTCGGCATATTTGTCACGGTCATGTTCAGGTGTAAGCTTCACATATAATGATATGAAATAAGCATAGCAATAATTCATCATCATCATCATAGCATTAGGAATTATAATTTCCATTTTAGTGTTTTAGTTTTATTTAAAATTTTATATGAAAATTAACAACAAAAAAAAAAAACAAAGTTTAATTTTGTTTTATTTTGAAAATGTTTTCTTCTCTCTTTAGATAATTTAGGAACTTATCTAATTTTAATTAAAAATACGGTCAGTTGTATTTGCTACAAAGTTGTTTAGAAGCATGCAACTTTTCTTGCGCTTGATTTCGTAGATGAAGTAGTGTTTGCGAAGCAAGTACTTTAATTAAAAACTATGATCAGCAAAACTATGAAGTAAAATTTATCATATTTGTCTATAGTCATGTCTATAGTTTATTTTATTTATGCCATACCTAAATAGGAGACTTTAATTCTGTTCATAGAGATCAAACCCTATATAAAAATAAATGAAAAGAAAGAAGGAAATACGAGTGACGAATTCCGTGTGTCCGTCTAATTCGTAGTTCATTTTGGTCCCAAAACTTTGGTGTGATCTTCCTGTGACTGATTTTGAATGCAATTATTTCTAACAAAATATGTTTTGCTTATAATGAGGTTATTTGAAAAACACGAGAAGATAACTTTTTCGAATGTTATCGCGGTTTTTTAAATGACCAACGTTTCGGATATTTTACAGCAACCATGGGAGGAAAGTTGTTTCATTATAATGAGTGAAATTTTCGTAAACATTAGAAAACAATAAATATTGAAAAGATTAAATTTCATTGATACATTACGTTATCATTTCAGAAACTTGTATATTTTCTGATTTTTCATTCTATTAGAATATTTTACCAAGTATTTAAAAAAAAAAAAACTTAGAAATAAATTTGACTAAAATTTAGTCCCAACGATCATGACGTTTGCGTTTAGCGGTTCTTTTGTATTTATACATAGATAGATTTTAACGGCACAAGGGACATTTACATATTCGGAATTATGTGATATTAGGTGGTTTTGAATATAGAAGACTACAGTTAATACATCTATCTGATATAGTTGTTTGTTGTAATTAATATAAGGTCGTGGTATTTCGAAAACACAAGAGTAAACTTACTGTAATAGGTATATAATCAAGTAGGGATTCTGACACATATTGGTGTTATACTTAGTTTCTAGATTAATATAAATGCTAGCAATTTTGGCCGTTATCACTTTGATAATAAAGGTTGTTTTTGTATGATAGTACATAGGCTCTCATATACGTTAGGTCTATGTACCGGGCTGCACGTGAAATAGGGTTTAAACATTGAAAGTGAGGGTGATAACGGGACGATGGGGAGCTCTTAACCGACGTGAATAGAGCTTCGAAAATACAGAGTTGATTTCGTAATAAAACAAATCTTTATACATATATTTATTTTGGGTTGTCTGGAAGTAGTGGCTAAATAGCCATAAGTCCGCCCATTGTACAGTCTGTAAATGTTTTTAACCGACTTCCAAAAAAGGAGGAGGTTCTCAATTCGACTGTATTTTTTTTAAATTTATGTATGTTACTTTAGAACTTTTGACTGGGTAGAGCGATTTCGACAAATTTTCTTTTAATCGAAAGTAGGTATGTGTCATTTGGTCCCATGTAAATTTATTTGAGATCTAACAACTACTTTTCGAGTTATATCTAATAATGCGTTTTTACTTGACGCTTTTTTCGTCGATCTACGTTGTATTATACCGCATAACTTTCTACTGGTTGTACCGATTTTGATAATTATTTTTTTGTTGGAAAGGGGGTATCCCAAGTTTGGTAACATGATAAGGAAAGCAGGATCTGATGATGGAATCCCAGAGAAATCGAGGGAAACCCTTGAAAATCCGCAACAACTTTTTACTGGGTGGGATAATTTTTAATTTAGTCGAAAGCTGATGTTTATCATGTGGTCACACATAAATTTTATCGAGATCTGATAACTACTTTTTGAGTAATCTTTGATAACGCGTAGTTACTTGACTATTTGTTCGTCGATCTACGTTGTATAGTCGTCGATGTAATTGAAGTCGGCTTTTTTTTTCGTTTGCGAGCAAACACAATTATTTAAATGTGTTTTAATTGTTAAAAATGTAGTTGTGGTGTACGATAAAGTATAAATAAATAAAATAAAATAAATTTATTTTTATATACGTTGGTTACCTCATATTTTTTACCGTGTGTACCGATTTTGATTTAATTTCATCGAGATTTGAACTGTAAAAACTTTTTAAATTACCTCTAATAATGTCTGATATCCCCGTTTGGTTGATTTTTATTCTTGACTGTTGTGGCTGACTTTTTTTTCGCTTACCTTAGCTGTATTACTTTTCTATGTAAATTAAAGATATTTTTTTATCGTTTGTGAGTAGAGAAGTAGAGTACGCTTTAACTTTTAAAGAATTGAGTTGTCTACACATTACCAAATTCTTTAATAGAAACTTTGTATCGTTGGATAGTTTGGCACTCGTTCGCTCCATTTTTCACTCGTTGCCCCCATTGGATCTCAGTTTAAAGCCAAGTGATAAACGAAGGTACCGACTTTGATTCCCGGCTGGTCTCCAATATATATTTATTACAGTACTTGCTTGATAACTATTTGTTTAGATTTGGACAGTTACAAGAATCTACTATCTGCTTTATTTCACGTGGATGTGTCAATCCATTGTGAAGAAGTTATTTTTCAATGTTGTATTTAGAAAACCATTATATATATTTAGAACTATATTAAATTATTTTTTCTTTTTCTTTTATATGTGTTACCACGTAATTTTTTACCGGTTCTACGGAATTTGATGTTTCTTTTGTCATTCGAAAGCTAGTGCTTGTCATGTCATGTCAGGTCCTATTTAAATTTGAGCGAGATCTAACGAGCAGTAGGCATTGACGTCGGCGATGTTGATAAACTTCTCATTTTCTTACTTGTTGATGTAATTTGAAGTAAGCTTATTTTTGTTCATTGACTCACCACCGAATATCAAACACTACTGGACGGATAAAAATGAAATTTGGCACGGAGATAGTTTATAGTTAACACGTCTGTTTTGATAGGGCCGGATTAAGGTGACAAAGGGCTCTCAAATTTCTATGAAAGTCGTTGAGTTATTGTGCTACAAGCTTGAAATTTATCAGGGAGACAGTTAATAGTTTCTAAATGTTGACTAAGTATGAATTTTGTGATAGGGCCGGATTAAGTTAGTCTAAGGTCTCGAGCATGTTTGTATAAAATTCCTTCAATTTTCGTTCTACAAGTTTATATTTAAAAGACGTTTACTAAGGACTGAATTCGAAATATTATACTTCTGAAAGGATGAAATAGGGGTTGAAAGATTGTATGACAAGTCCATATTGATCATTGTCCATGAGACTTAATTTTTGGACTACTTAAACTCTATTTCTATTTCAGCAGTAGTGGATAATCTACTCTTAAAGGGGGGGGGGGGGGGGGGGGTGGGGGTGAAATAGGGGTTTAAAGCTTAAATGAATAGTTCGTCATTTTCGAAGCTGGAAACATCAATTTTGAATTTTGTCCAATTGATAAAAAAATAATAATCGCGCATTTCATCTTTTGTCAAATTTTTGAAAATAGGAGATTAGTTGGTATTATTGAAATGACTTGAGAAGACCCAAGGGAAGACTATTTTTCGCACGACTTTTCCATGAAGCGTGATTGATAGCGAGCTACGTGAGTAGTCTGGTAGTTATAGCGTACGGAAGGTGGACTATAAATATGGTACAAAGAGGTCCTAAGTTGTTTTAATATAAAGATCACACTACTCTAACCCCTCTTTGTAACTGTCCTTTTTTGTAAATATTGTCAATTTCTACGCGAGCGAATCGGCGGGCAACTGCTAGTTATACATATTTATATCATATTACAAGATATCCTCATACTTAATATCATGTCAAATTGATTGAGTGGTTAGCAAATAAAACAACGAATAAATACATAAATAAATTTACAAAGAAAATAAATAATACCTGTCTTAAACTAACATTACCTTGAAAATATATCGCTTCTCCAAATGTACCAAGGATTATTCCAGAAAGAACCATGTTAAGTGAATTGTTACAATATTCTTTGAGAAATATCGCAGAAGGTCTTGAATGTTTTATTCATTCGGTTATTTTTTATTGTTCTCTCGATCGCTATAGATCATTCTAGAATTTCAAGTGAGTGTTTATGAATTTAGACTAATCGTACCCAAAAGTGTAAAGAGTTCCTTCAGGTAAATTATTAGAAGTGCTTAATGTTAATTTTTAAGGTTTTTTTATTTTTTTGGAAATTATAGGAATAATAATAATAATAAAATAAGCTTCGCTCCTTCCCTCCAAGTCCTTGTGGGGCTCCCCACCGTGCCTCGGAGAGCACGTTAAGCCGTCGTTCCCGATTGTTATCATGTACACCTGATAGCGATCGTTACTCATAGTATGGAATATATCCGCCAATCCACATTGGAGCAGCGTGGTGGATTAAGCTCTGATCCTCCTCCTACATGGGGAAAGAGGCCTATGCCCAGTAGTGGGATATTACAGGCTGAAGCAAAAAGCTTCACTCGCTCTTTCGTCCTAAGTGAAATAAAATCATTTGTCGGAGTTTTGAAAGTACATGAGCATAAGTGCTAAGACCATGACACACATCAATTGACAGTGGTTGTCTGTAACAACCACTCTGGTGTAGTGATGCGTGTGCCGTGACGGCGCCTAAATACAGCCGGTTTGGGTACCGTGGTTTACCGGAGGTTCGATTCCCGCTTGGGACGGTTGATATTTATTTCCGGTTTGGATGTCGTTGTAAGTCTTCCGACCGTGCTTCTGAGAGTATTTTAAGCTGTCAGACCCAGTGTCAGTGTCGGTTGTTAGCATAAATAACTGAGAGCTATCAATGATCGCAATGATACTCGTAGTAGGGAATATATTTGCCAACCAGCAGAGGAGCAGCCTGATGAGCAGCCTGAAAAAAAAATAAGCTTTATAGTATTTTTATCCTCCAATTATGTCATATTTTCTATAATTAATGTTTATCTGCCTCACTTTACACTTTTATCGCTTCGACAATATTAACCCTCATCAAAACGACAATACCGAAACAGATAAAACATCCCATCGATTATATCCGGCATGAATTTGCAATATCAGTCAAATGCACCGACAATATTCGCTCCAATTTTAACGTGCGAATTTCCACACGGCTCGCTAGTCGACGAAATTTCGGCTTCATTTGCGTCGCAGGAACCAGGCTACGCTATTAGCATAACCGATAACCATTTCAGCTGCACTTTGTTTTACATTCGGAGACTGTTTCTAAATAAGTTTAAATCTCGATTTGTTAAATAATTTGATGAGGACTATTCAAATTTAACGATTGAACATAAACTTCTGCAATTTAATCTCCGACACGAATATATTAGTTCGAGTCGAACGCTAAGAGATTGTAAATTTATTGTAATTGTAGAAATAGATTTATGTGAGCCCTTTAAGACAATCTTCAGAACAGCTACTCGTATTATAGCCAGAAGTCGATGATCTTTGCCAAAATTATGACAAATTGATTGGATATAAAAAAAAATAGATTGGAATATCTGACGATGATTTGATAGAATAATCTTTAAAGTATTATCTGTTCATGTACTGTGAAGTATATACATTTACATAATAGTTGAAAATCTTTAATTTTCTATGTACCTACTAATTCTTAGGCCAGACAGTGCTCAGACCTACCTACGCTAGGGCAATGAAACATCATTGCATAATTTTGCTAAGTTTTGAACCAGCGTGACTTTCAAACTGTGTCACCTGAATGCTCTTAATGACATATCTTCTATAATATAAAAATGAGTCGCTGAATGTGTTGCTAAGCGCAAAACTCGAGAATGGTTGGACCGATTTCGCTAATTCTTTTTTTAAAATATTCCTTGAAGTACGAGGATGGTTCTTACGGAGAGAAAAATTCAAAAAAAAAAAATTTAAATTTCCTGAAAAAGTCTAAAAACAACACTTTTCTATACTCCCATACAAAAGATTTGTGATAATACTTAAAAGTCAATTTGAACTTTAATACCATACGATAAAGTTTGTGTTAGGCGATACGAAGTTCGCCGGGTCAGCTAGTAGTCTAATATAAGAATATCAAATAAGAAAGGGTGTTTTAATAAATTATACTAAAACTAATGTTAACTAATATTCCGGCAGAACAGAGAAATCATCTTTATGATCATTGTCAACGCCAAATTTATAGTAACAATATTAAGTAGGTACCAGCGTATATTCTAAAGCGCTTCTAAAGAAAAATCTTTCATTACAATACAAAAGCTAGACATTTTGGTACATGTGGGCAATAATTCCAGTATTGGCGAAGATCGCGGTCACAGTTCCTGTTCGGATCGAGCATTTGTCTTCGTATGAATGTTTTTCTGATCCGTGTTTTCGTTATTATAAATAATTGTATCATATCTAGGAAAGGCCGTAAAGCCAATTGAAATCATAAAGGTTTAAGGCTAGATAATTACTTACTTACTCATGGAGACCTAGTATTGGGCGTTTACAATTACTATAATATCGTCAGTCAATATAATGAAACAACTTTTTCGGATTTTATCGCGGTTTATTAAGTTTTTAAGATGCCTGACATTTTGGATACTTTACAAAAAACATGATCACTGGGGAAAACGTTAGAAAACAATAATATCGTGTCAAATGGCGGTGATTATCCATGACTAGAAATAAGTTTTTTTTAAGCTAATTGAATAGATTAAAAACTAATCAGCGAAGCGACATCGTCTAGAGAAATTTATAAACCGCTTTTAAACTTGCGTAGTAAATTTGACGCTGAACTTTAAGTTCCATCTTTCTATCTGACGGAGGCAGTGACAAATGCCTGTATACTTGAAAGTATAATACAACTAGAGTAGTTATGAAATAGTGATGTATTACTTTGTAAAGACTTTATATTTGCGATGAGTTAACTTGAAAGGTCGTACTTAAAGAAAAACTGCTGATGAGAAAATAATATTTGGACAAATACAAAATTACAAATGTCTGGCTGAGTGAGACCAAACGGTAGGTATTTATGCAACTAAGTGCACCACTACACCATAGCGGTTGTCAAAACACAAAAAAATGAAATGCTAATAACATTGATATAAAGTATAAAAAACCTTTAAAAAATAGCGATTCGTTTTCATTTACGTAGATATTTATGTAACATAAAAGTGTTTCTTGTAGAAGTTTTTTTTTCTTTTAATTTAAAGTCACATAAATCATTAAATCAATATAAACAATTGTTTTAACATGAAAGCAAAAATATTTAAAACTAGCTGACCCCGAAAACGTTGTTTTTCCATATATGTTATTTAGTTATAGTGGATTTGAATTCCAAATTATTATTTAAAATATATCTTATACATTTCCATTCTTATATAAATATTTGTAGGACGTTATAATAAGTTTCTGTGTTGACATTCGTTTGGTCACTGTTTATAGATTGCTCATTGCTTCAAATTTAACTAGAGCAAAACTCCAAATAAGCCGCTACTACGTACGTACGCATAGGTAGGTACTACGTACAGCGATGGGAAGGCTAATAGCGATCGGAAAAGTTTATTTCGTTGATTCATTTGAATCGTAATTCAATGTCTATTTTACTTTTGAATAATTCGATCGAATGAACATTTAAATGATGGAATTTTTTTTAAAAATGATGACGTTTTAACAAATTTTCACGGTTTATTAATTACGCTGAAGTTTGTTATTAGTTTGTACTGAGCTGTGGCTGTAAAAAAAATGTTTGTCTGTAAAATCGGTTCATGGATGATAGTTTTACGTGATAACGTTATAAAGTAACATTGATGAAAAATTGCATACTTTTTATGAATTGAATTGAATTATTATTACAGAATCATTTCGAACTGCTAGCTCTGACATCACGCGAGAAAAGAGATAAATGTGTCAAAAGCCAATACTTGGGTCAATCGTGCCTATCTATCGCTCGTTCCGCGCTCTCAGTTGCACGCTCAGGCTCAGGTGGAACGTAACACTTTTTTGTGCGTGCAGCTGATGTTCGTCAATTTATAAGACGTTAGGTCAATAAAACACTACGCAAGAAAAGCACGACGTTATTGGCCTTTTTTTCGTATCTCAGATTTAAATATAAAAAGAGATATTTAACATGTTTGTTGTTGATCATTTTGGGTTTTTGATATTTCGGTACTGGTGCGCCATGACTAGAAGTGCTTTTTACAGGATCCACGTTCAAACATCAATCTCAAAACCATGATATATTCATTTATTAATACTTTATTGGTCAATACATTAAATAATTGTACAAAAGGCGGGCTTAATGCTAAAAGCATTCTCTACTAGCCAACCTTATAACGTACCAGAGCAGACGTTTGTAGGTGTGAAAAATTGACTATTAGTAAAATTATTAAAAAAATTATGTGTTGATATCTCAAACATTATGATATCTTAGTGATAGTTAGTTTAGCTTATTGTAGTCCACTGCTGGACATAGGCGTCCCCAAGTTCGCGCCAGACATCCCCACTACTTGGGCCTTCTACAACGATACTTAGTGATAATGAAAGTTTAAAAGGTATGTATCAAATTAAACAAAATCGTTGAACTTATAATTTTTTGTGTTCTAGATACTTCCATATCAACAGAGCTCCACAAGTAGCACTAAGAAAAGAAAGGGAACGAAACGTCTTGACAGAAAACGTTCATATTGAAGATTTAATTTTTATTTTAAAATAATACTTTGTTTTAATATATGTTGTGATGAATTTTGTTTTATTTGTTTACTAGACAAAGCTCACCCCTTCATTTGTATGGACATTTTGATGGTACCCCATAAAATATATAATACATATTTATTTCTAAAGCATATTATTCGGTTTCAGATTACATCATCATTACATAGTGTAAAAAAAGTCACTCTCCGCTGTCTGTATGGCTGTATGCTTAGGTTTTTAAAACTACGCAACGGATTTTGATGCCGTTTTCTTAGTAAATAGAGTGATTCCAGAGGAAGGTTTATATGTATAATACATGCATAATATAGTAGAGGAACACAGATAGTTTTTGCAACCGTGCGAAGCCGTGGCGGGTCGCTAGTTAATGATAAAAATGGTGGGATTTAGTGGCGCTGTATTTCTATGTAAAATATGCCTCATTTTATAATAAAGTAATTTCTTTGAAGAGTACGTATCTTTGAATTTGGTTCCGACTCTTCTTTGTTGACTGTAGCTTAATTTTTTAGCTGTTAATTTATTAAAACAAATGTAATTTTTGAAACGATGATTCAAAAGTACTTTTGAAGCCTACTTGAACGAAGTAATTTTAGATTTTAATAGCTTAGAATAATAAATAAATAATAATAGAAAAAGACGTGTGGCACTCGGGGACTGCCGCGGTAAAGCTATTGCATAGCATTTTGTATCAACTTATGCAATTATAATTATTTATTTATTTTATTTATGCAGTGTTTCTTTTTCTTTGATATTAATTCAAGTTACACTTTTTGAGCATGGTAACCGATAAGAAAACAAATTTTTTTCTTTTATTAAATAAATAAATACCTATACACCTATATACTTTCTCATAAACAGCTGCTTATGTATTCGTCCGTTTTCGGAGCAGCTCGTCTCGATTCGTGCGAGTTTCGTAGAGTCGTACAATACGTCTAATCACACGCACACAACGCCGTGTCGAAGACTGCCGAACTGAAACGACGTTAGACGATGCACGGCCTTCAAGCCACACCTCCGTGCCCGTCGGAGTGGGGAGCGTGAGGTTTTTTCGTTGCGGAATTTCTGGATTCGGTCCCCGCGCTCAAGGCCCGCGATAGAAGCTATGCAATAGCTTAATAATAATAATAAATAACCATTTCACACTCAACGGCCCCCAGTAGGATTTTCTCCTGTGTTAGGAGTCCGGGAACACACAATACACTTGCACAAACGCCCAGACTACGACAAACATCTATATGGCCAATACAAATATCTGTCGTGAGCGGGATCGAACCCGCGACCGCCAGCGCAACAGTCAGTACTGTGACCGCCAACGCGTCGTCTATATACTAGATAGAATACGAAAAGCTAAGAATTATAACTGATATTTTGTATACTTATCATCATTTCAGCTTAATACAGTCCAGTGCCATAGGCCTCCACAAGTTCGTCCCAAAAAATGGCGTGGACTCATGTGTTTTGCCCATAGTCACCATGCTGGGCAGGCGGGTTGGTGACCGTTTAGAAATAACATATAGTATAATTACATAGTTTACCCTTAATACATTTTGCATGTATCCACTTCATAGCAGATATTTGTTTCAAATCAGACCAGTAAATAACAAGATTAGCTCGTTCAAACAAAAGCTTAACGCTATAATGTTAGTGGATAAGGGACATTGGTTTGTGATTTATTCTCCACACGGCAATTTATTTGGTAGATAATCCCTTGTAAGATAAATGTTAAAACGGATTTTTTCTCGAAGTGTAACTAAACGCGACATGTTTACGACAGGTCACAAACGTGTAACTTCAATGAAGCCGTAATTTCCCGAGGGTGTGAGTCGTTCTGAATATACATATTAAAGTTAGTATTTTAATGTGTGCTAAAAATGAGTAATATGAAATATTACATTAATATGTTATGATTTTTATTTGATACTAGCTGTCGGGACAGACTTCGCTATGTCAAAGGTTAACAGAAAAAATATTTATTAATTTTTTTTTAAATATAAAACCTTCCGCGAGTCGTAAGGAGCACACAAAAAAAAAAATTAGCCGAATTGGTTGAGCTATCTCGAGTTATGCGCTCAGCAACGTTCATTAATATTTATATAGATTTATTTGTATTTGTATAGATTATTTTCTTTTCTTAATTAAGGTTCCCTTTTGCTTAATAGAAAATTCAGTCTATTATTTTTACAGTATTATTAACTCACACTAATTATTAAATAGTATGTAACAAATTACTTTGAATGCACAGTTTTTTTAAGTTACCGTAGTATATAGTAACAACAAAATGCTAAATTCAAAATATCATTAAACATTGTTACCACAATAAAATGATTACCTTAAAAACTTGTTTAAAAGCTACTGATACTTGCAATACAACACCAGTAACATCAGTAGTCCTGATCCTTCTCCTCAGGAGCTCTGGCTACCTTATTCACCATAGACACACGACATAGCTTAAGAGCAGTGTTATTTAGCTATGATTATCAGTAAGGTTGAGGGACTTTCCCCATCCTCAGTAACGGCTGGCTTAGCTTGGCTTTATTCCTTATTTATCAGAAGTTTAGGAGTACAATCTAAAAAAATAAAACCCTTATTAGATGTTGTTGTGTTCAAAAATATATAAATTAACAAATATCTTACTAGCATACTTGTAGGAACAGAGCAGATCTATACAATTCAACAAACCTGATAACTATCAAGCCTCAATGTGATTTAGTTTTCAAGAGACTTCTTGTACTAATTTTTCTTCAGTAATGTATTATTTAATTACTTGATTTAAATCTATAACGGTACTGTATTTTATAAGTACTGTCGTTTGTACGCAAAAAAAAATATTTATGTTATATTTACAAGACCTATCATTAAATATTATAGAAGTTTATAGAAATATAAAATATCGTTAGAGGTTCGTCGAGAACTATAAAGTTTGCATAAAAACTTTTTTAAAGGTACACGATGAATATCTGCGTGCACGTAGCTGTGCATCCAATTATTTACCAACGATATCTACGTATTAGTGACGTATCTGGAACACGTTGAGCGCTGTGATTGAGCGAAACTTACTAACGAGATACAATCTATGGTGCGCGGTTCGAGAGTGTTTTAACAATTGTTTATTACGAATAAATCTATTGAATTTTCTGTGGCTTACAAAGGCTTTTGTCACTGTTATTCACTAGTTTTCCTTATCAAGTGTTCTTTTAATTCTTTTGGCATATTGACAACGTTTTGAGATTTCCGTATGCGTTGGCTATTTAAAGTGTTAGTCTTTCATATATGATGTCTTCACGTGGGAGATATTACGTACAGACACAGGCGGTCAGATTCGGTATCAGTCTTGTGTGCGAGATTTTTTTTTCAGTACCTAATCAGCAAAATATGGCTTCAATCTTAAAAAAAACATACGCAGAAAATACCTTCCTCTAAATTTGGAGTAGCCCGATTGAGAAAGTACCTCGATATTATAGAAGATCACAGTTGAATAATGCTGCTCTCATTTAGCTGTGTGTTCCATTGGTAAGTAAGGCTTCGGAGAGTGTCGGGGAATTACTGCTACTATGCAGTCGGCAACAAGTTTGCAATTATTTTGGTGTTGCAGGCATCCATAGTCTACGGTATCCTCTTACCATCAGACGATAGGTACGCTTGTTTACCGCCACTGAAGTAGAAAAAAAGTATGTGTTTATGTACGCACGTAAGAAGTTATACTTCATTGGCTAGCTAACTTCACGTTGCTAACTTCTTCTTCGTTGTCTAGCTAACTTCAGTGTGTAGGTTTTTTTGTGACGGTGTGCGCGCGCATCATAAAAATTTAATCATATTATTTTTCTCTAACGTGCCATAAGAGGTATAAATTCAAAAAAAAAGTGGTATAGTCACATACTGATTAAATAAACACAGCACGATATAATGTTTTAACACCATTAATACAATTCAATAGGCTTCATACTTAAATTAATGTCGTTACAAAACATTACATCTAAAATCCATATCGAAATGTTATTGTAACGAAACATTTTCGAACGTATACAAAATTACTGTAATCAGATTTTCATGAGGAAATCCGTAAAATTAGATCACATTGATGCGATACATATGAATTTATACGACAATTTTCGCATACGTTAATCACATACACATGTTAGATACATATTTATGCCTCGCGGTTACAGGAGTTGTCACCGCAGCCTTTTATAAAAAAAACTATATTTTCAGCTACATAAGAAACGATACTATAATAGCTGCTAATGATAGATACAATAATACTAGCTGACCCCGCAAACGTTTTTAACCGACTTCCAAAAAAGGAGGAGGTTCTCAATTCGACTGTTTTTTTTTATGTATGTTACATCAGAACTTATGACTGGGTGGAGCGATTTCGACAAATTTTCTTTTAATCGAAAGGTGGTGTGTGCCAATTAGTTTCATTTAAATTTATTTGAGATCTAACAACTACTTTTTGAGCTATATCTAATAATGCGTTTTTACTTGACGCTTTTTTCGTCGACCTACGTTGTATTATACCGCATAACTTTCTACTGGATGTACCGATTTTGATAATTCTTATTTTGTTGGAAAGGAGATATCCCTAGTTTGGTATCATGATAAGGAAACCAGGATCTGATGATGGGATACTAGAGAAATTGATGGAAATTCTTGAAAATCCGCAATAAATTTTTACTCGGTGTACCGATTTGATAATTCTTTTTTTGTTGGAAAGAAGATATCCTTAGTTTAGTACCATGATAAGGAAACCAGGATCTGATAATGGGATCCCAGAGAAATCGAGGGAACTTCTTGAAAATCCGCAATAACTTTTTACTGGGTATATCGATTTTAATAATTTTTAATTTAATCGAAAGCTGATGTTTGTCATGTGGTCACATATATATATTACTAGCTGTGCCCGCGGCTTCGCCCGCGTTGTAATCAGTGTGTCACAAGGTTTTCCCGGCAAACTTACAGCGAAACTCTCATCAAAATCGGCTTTAAGGTTCCGTAAACCTTCCTCTTGAACCGCATGAAAATCCATTCAGTAGATTTTGAGGGAATCGATCACATACACTTTTGGGGACTTTGTTTTATAATACACTAACTATTGCCCGCGACTACGTTCGCGTGGTTATGAAGATATGCATTATTATTAAGATGTTTAACGCAAATTATTTTTTTATTTAAGTCACTTGAAATGCTTATCACACTGAGGAACTTTTTAAAAGGCACAATTAAGTATAATTTAATAGTTGTATTTATAAAAACTCTCTATACACCACATTCTTAGTTTTATTTTCAGGCTGCAATATAAATAACCTATCAAGCGAACTTACTGTTGCTGTATATGTTTCATACAAACTATCAACCGCAATTAAACCCTCTTAGCCGTGGAAAATCGCAAAATCTGTTCTTAGCGGACGTCTACTAAGTATAATCTACCTCTCTGCCAAATTTCATCTTTGCCCATCCTGGATGGATGGCCATCCAGCGGTTTTCGAGTTCTCGTGATGAGTGAGTCAGTGACCTTTCTCTTTTATATATATAGATTACGATGCATTATTTGGACACCTCCTCACCATCTATAGAGCATACATTTTAAATTTCGAGTCTCTTATTTCAAAAACATAGGACTTTCATACAAACTTCCAAGCCTCGTTTTATCCTCTTAGGGGTCGAGTTTCGTAAAATCCGTTCTTAGCGTATGTCTAAGCCCTATAAGGAACCTACCTGCCGAATTTCAAGTTTGTAGCTATTACAGTTTCGGAGATTTCGTGATGAGTGAATCAACCTACCATCCCTGTTTTAACCCCAAAAGGGAGTTGATTTCTAAAGATACATTATTTGAACACCTTCTCACCATATATAGAGTATACATTTAAATTTCAAGTCTCTTACTTCAAAAACATAGGATTTTATACAAATTTCCAACCCCCATTTTATCCCTTTAGGGGTCGAGTTTTGTAAAATCCATTATTAGCGGATCTCTACGTCCTATAAGAAGCCTATCTGCTAAATTTCAAGTTTATAGCTGTTATAGTTTCGGAGATTTCGTGATGAGTGAGTCAACCTACCATCCCCCGTTTTAACACCAAAAGTGAGTTGATTTCTAAAGATACATTATTTGGATACCATCTCACCATCTATAGAGCATACATTTTAAATTTCAAGTCTCTTACTTCAAAAACATAGGACTTTCATACAAACTTCCAACTCCCATTTTATTCCCTTAGGGGTCGAGTTTCGTAAAATCTGTTCTTATCGGATATTTACACTTTATAAAGAACCTACATGCCAAATTTCAAGTTTGTAGCTATTACAGTTTCGGAGATTTTGTGATGAGTGAGTCAACCTACCATCCCCCGTTTTAACCCCAAAAGGGAGTTGATTTCTAAAGATACACTATTTGAATCCCTTCTCACCATCTATAGATCATACATTTTAAATTTCAAGTTTCTTACTTCAAAAACATAGGACTTTCATACAAACTTCCAATCCCCGTTTTACCCCCTTGGGGGTCAAGTTTCATAAAATTCGTTCTTGTCGGATATCTACACTTTATAAAGAACCTACCTGCCAAATTTCAAGTTTGTAGTTATTATAGTTTTGGAGATTTCGTGATGAGTGAGTCAACCTATCATCCCCCGTTTTAACCCCAAAAGGGAGTTGATTTCTAGACATACATTATTTGGACACCTTTTCACCATCTATAGAGCTTACATTTTAAATTTCAAGTCTTTTACTTCAAAAACATTGGACTTTCATACAAACTTCCAACCCCCATTTTACCCCCTTAGGGTTCGAGTTTCGTAAAATCCGTTCTTAGTGGATGCCTACGTGTTATAAGGAGCCTACCTGCCAAATTTCAAGTTTGTAGGTGTTATAGTTTCGGAGATTTCGTGATGAGTGAGTGACCTTTCGCTTTTATATATATTATAGATTATAGATATTATAGATATAGATTGAGACCTGATAACTACTTTTTGAGTAATCTTTGATATCGCGTAGTTACTTGACTATTTTTTCGTCGATCTACGTTGTACTACTCGTCGATGTAATCGAAGTCGGTTTTTTTTTCGTTTGCGAGCAAACACAATTATTTTAGTATAGCGTATACCAACCTGTTAATGATTGACGATATTTATAATAATCTAAACTAATATTATAAACCGGAAAAGTATGTTTGTTTGTTTAAGCTCGTTTATCTCAGGAACGACTGGTTCAAATTTAAAAATTATTTATGTGTTGGATAGGCCATTTACTGAGGAAGGTTTTTTTTCATTCTAAGTAACGCAGGTGGAACCGGGGGGCATAGCTAGTATTATATATAAAGAAAAAATATTTCATTTTTTATTTGTTTGTAATGGATAAATAGAATAACTACTGAGCGAATAGAATGTTACGTAATCACTGTGTGCTATAGGCTATATTTTAATGAAAAAAAAAACGGAACTGTGATTTTTTTTCTCATCAATATTCTAGAATCGAACAGCAAAATTCAGACGTGGTAACTTTGAAACAAAGTTGTGCTAAATTTAAAAACACGTCATATTTAATATGACGTGTTTTTAAATTTAGCACAAACTTCACACAATGCTTCAATAATAAGTTACGTATAAAATGTCGCTAAGTATTCAGGCGTATTGGTTTAAAGAAATAATACGGATATTAAGTTAACTTCATACCGACAGTGTGTTTTGTTTAATGTTGAAAATATTTTTCTAGTAAATGCAGTTTACTTAAGAATTTTATCCAAAACATTTGGGTTTTGCTCCAAATAATTTTGCTCTAAGACGCATATTAAAAAAAACACTTCATATTCAACGGTCCTCAGTACCATTTTCTCCTGTGTCGGTAGTCCGGACACACAATACACAATTACAAACGTCCAAACTATGACATACATTAAAAATTAAAAACGAAGCTCGCAGTTAAGCTATATATGTAAATTATATACAAGCTAATATCCCGACTGACATATTATCAACACCCAGCCTAGACCACTAATAAAATTTTATTGCGCTGCTGCACCTACCTTTTCAATGCATATTTTCCTATTTCTAAAGGTTGTCTGGAAGAGATCGCTACTAAGCGATAAGACCGCCTTTTACATTACTATCTCTATGTGTAAATAACTGTTTTATGTAATTTTTTTGAGTGGTGTGCAATAAAGTTTATTCTATTCTATACTATTCTACAATTTTAAGTTCGAAGAGATATCAATGTAAAAGTTTCAGAGTGTAATTTATAAATAATTTTTCGTAAAAAAAAAAAAAAAAACTATATCCTATAAAGAGTTGTAATAGAAATAAATGTATAGTATGCTAAAGTTTTGGCGCGGGATGTATTTATGTTTTGTATGTATGTATGTGTGTATGATTGTATTATTACATACAATCATCACAAAATACTAACTGAGGTAGGGCACAGGTGGAAATTTTCTGTTCAAAATATGACAACTGTTGAAGAACCTGACCTTACAAAAGATCACAGCTAAATAATACTGCTTTCAAGCAGTGTTGTATTGCTGTTGGTGAGTAAGGTAACCAGTGCTAATGGGGGAGTTTGGGATAAGATCAAAAACGTACTTGCGATGTTGTGCGTACTTGTGATGCTGGTGTTGCAGACCTCTTTAAGCTACGGTAATCGCTTACCATCAGGTGAGCCGTAAGCTTGTTTCCGACCAAGTTACATTAAAAAAAAAACTAAAAAATGAAGTGTAGGTGTAACATACACTACAAGCACTCCATGCACATACAATCACTAACACTAGTCATTACTTTTTATTTTTACCGACCTGGTTGTTTATTCGATAAATTTATCATATTAGTTTACAATCCTAAAGTCACTTACTATCTGCTAACCGGATTAAAATTAATTTTACTAAATTAAATATGTTTCAAAAAACCAACAATATTTCTACTTATTTTAAAGAACGATAAAAATTCTAGATCAACATTATATATGAGGCTACAGAAATGTAGCACTCAATACAAATAGGACCTTTGATGTATGACCTTTATTATTATAATGCTCATACTAGCATCATAATCTATAACTTTGAACTGGTCACAGTAGTTTCCACCTTTGATTAGTCAGTTGCGAATTTCGCACAAGACCATCGAGACACTACTAATTATTCAGTAACGGGGCTTTGTCTGTTTTATTGGGTCAAAGCGGAATTCAATTTTGTAGATACACAGGTTTGGACGAGAAATTGAACATTCGAAGAAATAAAGTGCAGACTTTTTAATTAACTAATACTATGACGATACTTTGTTTTTTAGGTTTTTGAGGGTAGTTAGGAAAGTATAGCAGAAGTTTGGGCATCTACGAAAATATGACAATTTAAAATAATACAATTAGATATATTTAAACCTGCTGTGCCCTACCTCAGTTGACAGAGTTTGTTTTTAATCGATCGATTATTATTTTTTTCAACATACACACACACGGTCATTTGTTCCTAAAGTAAGCAACTTAATGCCTGTGTTATAGGTATCAGCCGACTGGTAATAGCTACATATATTTTTTTTCGATAAACATACATATAAATAATACATAAGTATATAAATAAATATAATATTACACCCAGATTCGGGGTGGGAATTGAACTCACAAACCCCGGAGCAGAAAGCACAAACTGCGCCAACGGGCTAGTCAAGTGTTTGAATGTTTAATTGACATTTGATAATTGGATGTTAAAAAAAATATCAACGGTCTTTTGTATTGAATGGCAAATTGATAGTAATCGCACTATAATTATATTTCTATACAAAATAATAATTGTAATTAAGTACTAATTGCATGTTTATCTCACGTACATGATTGTGCACGTAATTATCAGATAATGTATGGTAATATGTTATTTTGGAAACTGCGTTGTTTTCATTCGAAATAGTAATTATCGTCAAATTTACATGACACAGACGATGCTAATAGTTTCATGCTCGTTGATGAAGTAATTCCTAAAATAGCTGTGGTCATTGAGAATAATTTTTAAACTTACGATTAAGCAAAGGAATAAAGACACATAATTATGATATATGATGATGTAGATATATGTATGTATTTATATAGATTGTATATATTATATAATTATAGATTATATTATATTTTTAAGCTGCACAAGCCCTTATATTCAACAAGCTCTTTTATGGTGGGTAGTCTGGAAGAGATCACTATCTAGTGATAAGACCGCCAGTTGCATGCGACGTAATTATTTATTTTTCTCTTTAAGCTTTATTCTTATGTAATTGTTATATGTTACCGTGTGCAATAAAGTTATTTATTATTATTATTATTATATTTGGTAAATTTATTGCTATTATCATTTTTTATGAAAATTAATAAACGTACATTAATAAATGGAGAGCCGGTCTTTTTGTTTGGTTATAGTGCGAATACTACTGAACCGATCGGAATAATAATTATACCATAAGATGCAGTGTGTTTCGGAGAAGGATTTAGTATATGATATGTTTACTTATTTGTATATCCAACTGCTGGCTTTGAAATACACAGGCCGAAGACGGGCAGCAGCGTCTTCGGTACGACAAAGCCAGCCCTGCGGTCACCAATCCGCCTGCCCAGCGTGGTGATTATGGGCAAAACACATGAGTTCGCGCTATTTTTGGCGTGAACTTGTGGAGGCCTATGTCCAGCAGTGGACTGTATAGGCTGTAATGATGATGTTTACTTATCGTGTAAAAAAACTTGGATGCCTCACACTCAACGGCCCCTAGTAGAATTTTATCCTGTGTCAAAGGTTCAGAAACACACAATGACATACAATGTCCGGCTAATACAAATGTCTGTCGTGAGTGAAGAATAAACCCGCGAACGCCAGCGCAACAGTTCATAAAAATTATAAGCAAGCATGCCAACACTAAATGGTTGTATGAAGTGTATGGAATGTTTGAATTTTGCTGTAGTATAAGATTATATCTGGAGATTGATTGGCATTGGATAACACAATTGCATCCATATATCAATTCTCTCTTATGTCAGGAAGGCTAACTCAAGAGGAGAAGCCAATGCAGAAGAAGCTTGGTTCAAGTATTTAGTTCATCAGTTCAGTCTATCGCAGACCACTGCTGGGCGTGGGTAAACACATAAATTCGCGCGAAATTTGGCGCGAACTTAGGAAGGTCTATGTCCAGCAGTGGTCTGTGATAGGCTGAAGTGATCTATAACATATCTACATACATGGTCGTCTGTTCATTAACTAAGCAAATAAATGCTTGTGTTATAGGTAACAGACTGATATACCTTCATTTTTTTCGATAAACAAAGGTATGAATAATACAAATACGTATCAATAAATATTTATATTACACCCATACTCGGGGAAGGAGCCGAATACACAACCTCCGAAGCAGAAAGCAAGGTCGCTTCACTACAAACTGCGCCAACGTGCTGGTCAAAGTTTAGTAATCTATGTACTGATTCAAATATATTTAATTTGACTTATATATAGATTTTGTTTCGACATACATGAATATAATATACCTAGATCAAAAAAGCATAAAGGCCGCTGTGCGTCACACACTTGTCCATTGACCCAGAAGATGGCGTTTGGGAGTGCATATATACCCTTCCAAATATTAGGGAAGAAAATAAAAAATAGAAGTAGGTGCATGTATATATATTATCTACAAGTACTAATAATATACATTGATCACTCTATTCGACTATATAAAATTTTCACTCGATTACCTGCTACATTCTACTACGACCGCTAACTTAAATTACGTTATATCCGTTCCACAATTACGTTTTAACAACTGAGATGTTAACAACTGATAAAATGACCCTTGTTAAGATAAACAACTTCCACAAACTTTGCACAAGCGGTATAAGGATAGATTGTGTTACTTTGTTACTTAAATTTGAAATTTATATGGTATCATGTAAATTTAGAATGGTTTTGCTGTATTGTTTACTTTCTTATAAAATTCGTTCCAAAGAGAAATATTTGTATTGTGTAAATAAAAATATTTATCGTATTTCAGAGGGAGGAAAGTAAAACACTGATCGTGCGGTAAATTGATAAAACAATGGAATAGGATAATTTTCTATTAAAGAAATTGATACTTAAAAACAATTTACAATGAATGGTTAGCAAAAAATAGCCTAGTCGAATCATGTTGTTCACGACGAGCTTTGTAATATGAAAAATTGTGTAACACTAGGTAGATATTTTTTAAGATAAAGCTAAAACCGTTAAAAAAGTTGCTATGACCTTTCTATTAGGCTAGGCTAAGCATGGTTAGCAATTGAGGTGGCGAATGCTAGCGCGACCCCATCTCGCCCCACCCAGGTACTGTTCACACGTGGTGGTTTTTTAGTCAGTAGGAGTCTGACATAATCTGGCACCCCGCGCCGGAGGGTATCCATGATGGATTTTCCCCACGTAAAAAAAAGCATAGTTAGCAACCGTGTAACTTACTTTGTAACTACTCAACTCAAAGCAACGATCCCTCAAAGACTTTCGTCTTATGACATTGGTAATTCTTGCATGACAAGACGTCATGTAGTTTCCTAAATGCTGTTTATGCTGAATTGCTTAATCTAAGGTTTCCACGCTATCCTTTAACCGTAGGAGCTATATTCAGATAAAGTTGAATTATTTTGGCAATTTCGGACAAGACACAATTTCAGTCAAGATAGAGAAGATCTTCGGATGTTAAAACTGCTCTTGTTATATAGTAGTTGCACGATAACCTTTCTTTGTTCTCGCAGGAATAGTCGCTTTATAATTTAAAGTCATTATTAAATATTACAGTAAATTAAGGATACATAAAGCTAACGGAATATTAAATCATGTAATTTTATATTAGTCGTTACTTAAGCAGGGTATATGTACTCGTCCCCTTTATACCAAGTTACAATCTCTATTCCAAGATACTGGGGACAGTGTTTATTTAACCCTCACTTAGCTTTGTTTACTCTGCACGAAATATATTTAGTAACATGAACAAGTTACACAAATACCACCATTAACTTTTACCATAAGGGGTTTTGAAATTGTAAGTATATTATATATTATATTTAAAGTGAAATGTTTTGGAAAGTAAAACACATTTTTTTATGAAAAAAAATTGTTTTCACACAACTCAGCTCAAGATAACTTAGTAAAATATATCTAAGTTCAACTTCTCGACAACACTGCTAATCGAGAACTGGCCCACAATTTCGGTGTTTTCGTTTTTATATCACGCCCTCCACTGCATCAGATTTCAGTCACACAAGTAAATTATTTTCTCTTCCGTTACAATTTTTCTATCTTCAATAATATCTTTAGCATACACACAACGTCGTCTGTTCTAAATGCAGCCAACTTAATGCCCGTGCTTGAGCTAACAATCAGATAATATAGTAAATGTGTTCTCTTCTTGTAATACATATGAAATTAAATATATATTATACCGAGATTTTGGGTGCGAATCAACCTTATCACACCATCAAATTACATCAGTCTATCGCAATCCACTTTTGGAGATAGGTCTCCCCAAGTTCGCGCCAAATATCCTAGTTTTCCGCAAGTTTTCCTCATCCAGCCTCCACCGACGTTCTTAAGTAGATCGTTGGTTCAGCGGGCCGAAGGACGTCCCACTGTCTATTTGCCAACATGCTCCCTCCAGGACACGTCTGCTCCAGCGGCCATCGGTCTTGCAACATAGGTGATCAACCCACTGCCATTCCAACTTGTTAATTCTGTGGACTATGTCGGTTATTTTCGTTCTTTTGCGAATTGTCTAATATCTTATCCTATCTTTAAGAGATACTCTGGAATTACTTCGCTTGCAGTTTTATCAAAACACAATTTTATTATTTTTATAATCCACCCCGACTAGAAAAAAGGTCAGGACTGGATCAGGATAGAATGTGGTATGCCAGATTTGGCAAGCTGTATCAGGACCAGGTCTGGTCCAGACAAGGATAGCCTGATGTGAAATATAATCAAGTATGGTAAGGCATACTGGAACAGGACCCGGTCCGGTCCAGATAAGGACAGCCTGATGTAAAATGTAATTAAGTATGGTAAGGCATACTGGATCAGGACCCGGTCCGGTCCAGATCAGGATAGCCCGAAGGAAATTACGCAAACTGAGCCTGAATCGCGCTATCAATGTTTTTAAGCGCACTTAGTATATATACAGTTATCAGGATAGTCTAGCAGGGAGTCCATTTCTACACAGTGGAGCAAACGTAAGTAGTGAATAGTAGTTAATTAGTAGTTAATTATTAGAAGTTCATACATAAAATTTAATTAATAGCAATAGCTAATTAATAATATAAAAATAAAGAAAAATAATTGATATTTAAAGTAAAAACATAAATAAATAATAAATCGGAAAAAATAAACGGAAATAAATATCATAATAATTATGTTAAGTAACATATTTATAATATCAATTCCCCTTTTTTTATTATTTTTTTTTAAATATTATTAATTTAATTTTTTCAAGACTATACATTCGTGTTTTTTAAAAGGACCGGAATGAACCGGCTGTACTCATCCGGATCAGGTCCAGACAAATCTTCTGCGTTATTATCCGGTCCAGATCAGACATTCCCGGTCCAGTCCTTCTAATGAACACGAAAAAATTTCAACTCGTGATATGGAAGAAAATTTAATAGTTCAAAATGCAAGGTTTATTTTATTTATTTATTTATTTAAGGATACTAACAATATACATATTTTTACATTGTTATTATAAGCACATTAGGTATACAGTAAGGTAAGGTAAGGTTTAACGCAAATTAACCTTTCGATTTTAAAATATTTTACTTATATCATGTTAGTAATAGAAATGGAATAAGTTTTAAAATTTAATATGTCATGACTGAGATACGCGTAGTTATTTTTCAGCACAATTATACACACACATAAGATACAATTTATGTATGTGTATAATTATATAATGGTGAAAATAACATCATGTTAAATTTTTTAATTTGCATTAAAATGGAAATGAAAATCCTTTATTTGAGACATATGTACACACTGTTTACTGATATAAACGGAACAGACCATAGTATACAACCATAATATACATAGCATACAGTACCAATTTATAATTCCGTAAGATCAATAACTAGACCAGAATTCAATGTTGGGTATCGGAATCCCTCAATTTTAAATTTCCTCCAAAAGTTCGTTTTCTAAGTCTGGTTTAAACTAATTTCAAAATAGCATATTTGTTTGCGTCTTCAAAAAATATAAATATAAAAATTTAATTTTATTGTTTTATTTAACTTTATAAGTAATACCTAGAAAACAATTGTTTTCGTAACAAATACCCGTTGACGAGGGATCAATAAATAATGCATTTCATCTATTAGTAAAGTCTCCGAAGACATCTGTCGTTCGTTTGTTCATTAACTATACTCATTAGTGAATGGTTTAGATTAGTGATGATCAGAGAAACAATTTCTTGTTTTTTACTCTTTAACTTCTGTTTTAGGCAATTTAGAAGGAGCTGGGATTTGATTGTTTAAGCAATCTCTAACATTTTCTTGGTGTAACGGTACGTTTGGCGTGTATGCGCCCAAAAAAAAAAAAAAAATAGCGGTCAAACGCCAGCCTATCTATGTATAAAAAAAAACACTGATGATCGCGTATTAGATTCCTGCTCGTAATGGGTATTGTTACAGGGTCTGTCCTTATGGGTCACCCCACCGTGCCTCGGAGAGCACGTTAAGATTTTGGTACCGGTTGTTACCAGAGATGCCTGGTATCGATTGTTACTCATAGTAGGGAAATATGTCTGCCAACTCCCGGTCAATAAGCGTAGTGGATATCAAATAATGTATTTTATTTCAAGAATTGCGATACAAATTTTGATTTTGGTTAACTACCAAAATTGATTTAAAAGTCATATCATCTGTATAAATTATTTAAATATAAATTTATTAATTATATAAATTTAATGGGTATTATTTAATAAATAAAATTGTTTTACGTAATTATAATTATGTTTGATTTGTACAAGCGAAAAATATTGACTTCAATTACATTGACCAGTAATACAACGTAGACGAAAAAAATAGTCAAGTAAATACGAATTATTAGAGACATTTCGAAAAGTACTCGTTCGATTTTGATTAAATTTAAATAGACCGGCACACCGGCCATATGACAAAGACCACCATTTAATTAAAAAAATATTCATCGAAAAAATACAGTCGAATTGAGAACCTTCTTCTTTTTAGAAATCGGTTAAAAGTAAACAACAAAGGCCTTTGACTCTGACCCAAACCTGTTCAAATAAAACTTTTTTCTTTAAAAAAAGTTTTAAGAACTTAAAAATAGTTGTATGTTTTATCTGCCGTCAATTACGCTGTACCAATTTGAATTATTAAGCCGCTTCGTCTGTCCGTCAGTAACGGTTCCTGGCCGTATTCTTAAATGTAAAATGACCTACTTACTTTGACGTTACAGGAAAGCTCACTCAATACTAATATAATTTCTCGGCTCATTGCTAAGAAGTATGAATACTTTATATTATACTGGTGCTAGTTATTTATATTGCACTAGAATTCAAGATATCTCACATAGCAAAATCTATATATTAATACGTGAAGCAAAAACTTTGTACCCCTTTTTACAAAGCGCGGACGGAGGAGAGTGAAATTTCACACACATCATCACACTTATAGTTTATATAGAGAAAGAGTGCAGAATGCTAATATTTTTTTTAAATTATGTATAAAAATACAAAAAATCAATAAAAAAAATTACACACTACCATGTATTTGACACACACATTCACACGCATATATACTCTTTTGTTTATTATTATAGAAGTGTAGTTTTGACAACAGAACCTTGTTGTTCAAACTTATAATTTAAATTAATTGGGGTCGAATTTCGACCACTGGACGTAATAATAATTGGAATTGAAAGAATTTAAGATTGCTTTTAAATAAAGTGACTAACAAGAATTAAAAAAAAAAACTGACAGCAGCTAAGAGATATGACAGATTCTATTTTATTTAACATCTTATTGTTTATTTCCGCTACCAAGACGAATTTAATAATGTGCAACAAAACAATTAACAAATTAGTTGTTTACAAGGAAATAGAAAAAATATTCATACAGGATACAAACACAACCTCCTTTTGTCCTCCTTTTGTCCAATAAAACCTCTGCGGAAAAAAAGAAAAAGATTGTATTGTCAACTTTAGCATTTAAAATATTAATCAATCTTATTTAGTTTAAATTCGTAGTTATTAATGAAATTATATTTTCATTTTTCATTTAAATAAGTGACCCATCAGACCTTATCATCAGATTTAAACGTTTACAGTTTGTTTCCTCGAAATCCTTTTTACATTTGAGGAATCTTATAAGCTCTGTTATGTGCTTACTGTACTGTGACAGTCTGAAGAAACGTCTTATTGCTGTGCACAGACGTCTCTTCCTAGAAATATTGTAGCTTTATTTTTTTTATTTATGTTTATTTCAATAAATTTGACTTAGAAATATTAAAAAAAAAATAGTAATATTCAAAAACTCTTTTTCATTTTTAAAATTTGTAACTAACTATACGGTGAAATTTTACTTCTAAAATATTTTTTCTTTTCTTTACAACTTAGTATTATAGACTCATCTAGAATGTTTTACTCTAGTAGGCTATAGATACAGTATGTTCAGTTATCATCATCGTCATCATCATTTCAGCCTATTAGATTGGACACTGCTGGACATAGGTTGCGCCAAAAATAGCGCGAACTCATGAGTGTTGCCCATAGACACTACGCTGGGCAGGCGGATTCGTGACTGCTGCCCGTCTTCAACCCGTGTATTTCGAAGCCAGCAGTTGGATGGTTATCCCGCCATCGGTCGGCTTTTTATATTCCAAGGTGGTAGCGGAACTGTGTTATCCCTTAGTCGCTTCTTACGACACCCACAGGAAGAGAGGGGGTGGCTATATTCTTAATGCCGTAACCATACAGCGTATGTTCAGTCTGAGATATATATTTTTTTTATTTATACAAAAAGTACATACTTAACTGTGTTAGTAATAAATTGTTGAAAATGTAATTAATTGAATTTTATTAAATAAATAAATGTAGAGAGAGAAATGAACAAGAAATAACAAACTAAAATAATAATTATTTGCACACAATTTTTTGACTATATTTTCTTATCACAAAGCCCTCACACTGTAGTATAGTTAGTTGAGTTTAGTGTAGTACAGTTATATTGACTCCGTAACTAGCTGTCAGTTCTACCATCAATATAAATCCAGTGCACCAGGTGAGCCAGTGGGCAGGCTTTACAAATCATTAAACCATTCTGAAGTACATGAAGTCCTCTCGGTGATTTCGCCTTAATAGGAATTGGTTTACACGGCTCTATATTCGACCGACTTCGAAGAGTAACTGTCGATTTTCTTGCTGATTCTTCTGTGCTGAATCTACATTCCGATTTGGTGGTAGCTTTACTTTTAAAAATAATAATCGCTTTAAAATTTGAATTTGTAATATGACGATTCGAAAGTACTTTTGAAGTCTATTTGAATAATTAAGTAATTTTTTGATTTTATTTTGATTCAGACTCAATCGATAGGATAAACAACGATGAGATTGAGAATAACTAGTAATTAATCTAGTTAAGGTCTAAATCCAGGTATTTCTGAGTTTCACCCTAAATCTAGTGACAGTGAAAATAGATAAGAGACGTTGAGAAAATTGTGTATTATCTCCAACTTGCAGTGAAGCAAACTTTTTTGTAGAAAATCTATCAATAAAGTCGCAATCATTATACTAACAATAAGTTAGTGATGGAAACATTTCAGTACTTTTTTTTTCATCAAAAGATTAGCGAACAAGCTACGAACGTTTGTAACCTTAGTCACTACAGGAATACAACACTACTTCAAATTATTATTATTTGACTGTGGTTTTTAGTGACGTTTACGTAATTTTCTAGTAAGGCTGCTCCAGATATTGAGCAAGGTATTTCCTGTAATGCCATACCTCATAAGTATTTTAAATTTTTTGTATGTATGTTACATATTAAATTAATCAAGGCATTAAATTACTTTTATTATATATTATATTTTAGTTTCTATCTTTGAAATCTATTAAATACTAAATGTTCTGTTGTACTCTTTGTATGTATTTCATCACTAATGTACACAAGAAATCTTAAATATGCTTAAAAATGTAACTTATACACAAAGCAATAGAAATTAGAGCGTACCAAGAAGATTTTATTTCAATGTTATTATATATTAATAAAATTCACTTTTATAGTAATAAAACTGAAATGTTCGTCGCAAAAACTGTCCATATGTTCGAAAAGGTAAAATAAAAACGACGCTAACATCGGTCTTTCAATTCGTAACGTTAGATACGTTTCGGAACTGACGTGAAATATCGACGCCTATCCCTCTTCGGACTTTCTCTCGGGTCAGAATTCACTCAATGAAATTCTATAGGATACTTCGTTTTAACGAATTGATTATGAATTAAATGGGATCCCCTGTTTTGATATAATAGGATTAATACCCCATTATGGAATCTGATGTCTCTAAATCAGAATGAAAGATTAATTGGTATCAATTAATGTTGAAATAAAATCTTTTTGGTACGCTCAAATTTTTATTGCTTTGTGTATAAGTTGCATTATTAAGCATATTTAAGATTTCTTGTGTACATAAGTGATGAAGTACGTACAAAGAGTACAACAGAACATTTAATATGTACGATTTTAGTTTTGTGCTACCCACACATTAGGAATTCTAAACATTTTTAAATATCATATAAAAAATTGGTTCGCTTAAACCGAAAATAAAATCATCATATCAAAAAGTTTCGATCTAATGGGTACATCGTTCCATAGCTTAATTGGCTAGAGCGCCGACACGGTCAGTCGGAGACGCAGGTTCGATCCCCGCTGGAACGGTCAATTTTTGATATGATATTCAAAAATGTTTAGAACATTGAATATATAATAGGTTCCAAAGATACAAACTTTAGATGGACTGTGAATTTTTAGTAATAGGGATCTTGTTGGACAATCAGTGTGCGAAGAAATCCTTAGAAAATTATTTAAAAATAATATAAAAACACCTACATCTCGCAAAACTCATTTTAGAATGTCCGTGAAGTTTTTAAAAGATTAAAAAAATGTACGATTTCTTTATCTAGCAGACTTTTCCGATAAAATGCAATATAAAATTGAATATGCGGTGAGGAAACGCCCGAAGCGTACATCGCTTACTTCGACGCGGGTTTGAATCTATTCCGAAGACAGTTAATGGAAAAAGTTAGTGTGTCCGTTGTAGAGACTTTTTATCAATGGCTTTCGGCCGATGGGATAGGTTGTTAATATTGACATTCATTCGATTAAATTGTAATGAACGTTGATTTTAAATAGACTTCAAGGAAAGAGCAATTCTTAAGTTTGGTATTATTTTATATAAAAAAGTTTGGCATTTTATGTTTAGCTTTTTTGACTTTGTTGTCCCGGTTTTTGTCTTGAGCGTTATTTTATGTGCCTTCAGGACATCGATTCCTAAAGTGGTCCAGGTGGACGCCCAGGGGTCCACGGGAGAGGTAGATGTTGTTGCAGCAGGTCCACCGGAACCAGGAAAATTTTGAAAATGGTTTATGAGAAAAAAAATGTTTAGAAACCTGTGCTCTAGACTGACAAACAACGGTCTGCCTGATGGTGAGCAGATATCGTAGCCTATGGATATATACAACACATGTAAGCATGTGGCCAACGCTACCCACTGACTCTCCTAAGGAGCTCTGGGTACCTTACTCATCACAGGAAAACAGTACAATTTGGGAGCAGTACTAGGTGACTATGATCTTTTGTACTATGATTGTCTGTGTTTGATGTACTCCTCAGTCAGCATACTCTAAAAATTTCAAACGTGTCGATTAAAAAAAATTAAAATAGATAAAACCAATAAAAAAAAAAAAAAACATTAAAATAGATATAAACGATAAAAAAAAAACAAAAAAATTAAGACAGATAAATAGATTTAAAAAAAAAAAACTTAATAAGCCGTGATAAAACGCCGTGAAAAAGTCGTTACATTATATAAGATACTTATTTATTATTTATTACCCCAGTCAGGCTACTCCGAAATTCTTAGTAACACTCTCTATTTATTTTGTATGTAATTTTAGAATTTATAATCCTTGGGTAGTTATAGTTCTTATGTCATTTGTGACAGGTAACGTACATAATAGGCTCAGGTTCATCACAAAATTTCATTCTCTCGCCCTGCGTCGAAATTTACTGAAAAAATCGGTCATCCATACCTTTCAATATGTTTTCAACGTAAATAAAACGTACGTGCCTATGTTGAATTTGAATTTCCCGGTTAGCGGCGTATTTTTTTTAAACTATGGAAATATATGAAAAATCGAACGGGAAAAATTGAATAAATCGATACGATACTTTTGATGGAAATTTTATTTATCTAACTGGGAAGTGCATTTTGAAATTAATAAAGGTTACATCGTTGAATATTTATTCGTGTGTAATATTTATTTTGTAATAGTTTTAAAATGTAATAAAAGAAATTGTGAAATGTTTACTTCTGACTCTGAATAGAATTTAATCCAATCAATTCATATTTATTTGTTTCAGGCATCGGCCATATCAAGTGCTTTATTTTCATAACGAGCTACTAATAAACTTTATTTAATACAAGACGAACCTGTAACTTCGTATGACCTATATATATTTGTGAGAAATATATTATAAAAAAACACTTTCTGAACCCACCTCTAAATATTGGACAATCAATTTACAAATTTTTCGACAAAAGAGACGACATTTCACAGCCAGTGTTAACGCTACAACTTACAATTATTTAAGTTTTTTTTACCAGTGTGATTTACCACGTCTACAATAGATGGCGCAAGGCGTCACTATGTATAGCTTTTAATATAGTTGAAAGTTATGTACCACTAGATGGCGCTAGGCGTCATTTAGATCACGCTATTATTATATCGAACTCTGTATATGAGTATTGGTGAAATCGTGGTAAACAATACACACTGGGCGTTTCATTTCTCTCTACCTCCCGAGGGAACCTTTTTCCGGGAACGTAAGGGTTGTACAGCTAGGAACATTTATAATTTATATTGAAAGATTAAGTGGTCGTTTTCAGTATTTTCCATTTCTTATTATTTGTTTCTTACCGATTAAACCTTCCTTGAACTTCCACAAATATTTCAAGATCAAAATTTGCCAAACCCCTCCAGGCATTCTCGTGTTTTAGCGAGACTTACGAACATCAATTAGTTTTTATATAATTACTAGCTGACTCGGCAAACGTTGTCTTGCCCGCTAAACGCTATTTAAAAATAGGGGTTGGTGGTAGAAAGGTGAAAATTTTGGGTTGTATGTATTTTTCAACGCCAAATCATAATAAAATAAAGAATAAATAATTTATATAAAAATTAAAAAAAAAATTAGTGGTAGACTACCCTTAACATTTAGGGAGATGAAAAATAGATGTTGTTCGATTCTCAGACCTACCCAATATGCACACAAAATTTCATGAGAATCGGTCGAGCCGTTTCGGAGGAGTTTAACTACAAACACCGCGACACAAGAATTTTATATATTAGATATTATAATTGTATAGTTTATATGAAGTATAAGTCAACAACCGGTCTGGTGTAGAGGTGCGTGTAGTCGCCTAAAACACTGACATTTTATACGTCTTTTTGAGGCCTAGTCCAGCAGTGGACTGCAATAGGCTGAACTGACTGACTGATTGACTTATAGGTTCGATTCCCGTTTGGGCTAGATATTTCTGTTAGCAAAAATATTTTTTACGGTTTGGATGTCTGTTCTTGTAGGTCTTCGCACCGTGCCTCGGAGATTATATGAATATTATGGTGTATATTATATACGAGTATATACATACAATTTAAAACAAATAAATTTCTTACAACCACGGGACCAACGATTGTAGTCTCCTTTTAAGTATGTTAATGCCTGTGCCAGGAGACTTCACTCTTACATTGACATAACACAAAAATAACATTACATAATATCACTACTTGTTAATTAACATTACAAATGTTTCTATACAAGTATAACACGTGAGGTGTCATTTAGGTGGGTGTATGAAAGTTATGTATGTATATGTGTGTGCGTACAATGTGATTTGTAGCGGAAATTTATTAAGGAGAAGTCCTTGAAAGGGTTCATAATCACCGTATCCTCTATTTGCTAATTAGCATGGTGTATAAGAGATTCTATTTCCACATAACTAAGCGGAGTCAGCCACTCTTTAATTTTTTCTTGCATGCATAATTTATTATGAGGTATAAATTTCATTTCTTATTTATTTTAATGTACAAAAAGCATAAATGTGACTCATAGTGAATGCTAGTAATAATAAAATAAAATTAAAACAAGTATACGGCTCATCTGATGGTAACCGATTACCGTAACTTATAGACGCCAGCAACACCAGCAGGCCTAGCATGCATACAACGAGATATCTCTTGACGAGAGAGAGAGATAATGTCTACATCGAGTATTTTCTCGATTACCCTAACATGCGCACTACGAGAGACAAAATTCTCTTCCGAAGACTTCGCCTTGTCGAGTAGAGAAACTTGTGCTGCCCTTACAAAAAAATATACCATTTTTTTATAATGCAACACTGGTATCATTCTAAATTTACACTACGTTTAATTATATTTAATTTTTTATTGAGTACTTTGATTGAGTATTAATTGACACTTGTCAGCATTAGACGTGGGTTATAACTGGTGAAACATGTTACCTGTTATATCTGTTACTGTTATAGAAAAATAACAGATATCAATACCTGTTATAAAATAACAACCTGTTATTTAAGTTTATGCGAACAACGAATTTTATTCTTGTAAATTGTAAACTAAACAATTCCCTTCATCAACCGACTTCCAAAAAAGGAGGAAGTTCTCAATTCGAGTGTATTTTTTTTAATGTATTACCTCAGAACTTTTCACTGGGTAGACCGATTCCGATGTTTCACTCACTTTTTTATTGAAAGACATTTTTATGCCTAAATAGGTAAAAATTGTACACCTAAACCTAAGTCCTAACAAATAATAAGAAAACAAACTAACTATACACTATTTTTAATCGAAATCTAAACTATATATACAATGAATATAAACACTAACTAAATATTACTAACTAACAACACTGACTAACTAACTATTAAACGAATTTAATAAACAAGAAATACAAGAATCTTAAAATTTCGCCTATCACTTCCAAAATTCAAAACACTTTGTAATTCGTTCGATTATGAAATTTTAATAAAGAAGGAATTTCAAAAATTAAACATTATCTACCATAATCACAACTGAATATCATTCTTATTTCTTATGTCGTAAAATTGAATTTACAAGGTTATTGACCAAACCGGGATGAGCCAACGTTTGGATTCACAGTATAATTTCAAACGAGTGACACATGTTTTATAGAACAATGTTCTCGGCCTTTTGGCTAAGTTAAAAGTGTATATCTAATTTAAAAAATATAATATGGAAAATAAAACGGCGTAACTAAATGAATTTAATTATATATGTAAAACAATATGCTCGTGTTGTGATTTATATCTTGTCGCACATTAGATAATTGTAATTCTATCACGCGTTGTTTTAGAATAAAAAGCAACAGGGCGCAAATTTATACGTTTTTTGTGCCATTATATGGCACACTTCACTCGACTTTTCGCGCTTCCCGCTCTTTGTATACCGAAATTATATAATTATAATAGGGAAACGCCATGGTATGCGAAAAATAGGCACCCGGTTTTATTTATTTTTTATTTAACGTCTTTCTCGTCGATAATATTGAAGACGAAAAGTTTCTCTTCTTAAAACGTCTAAATTCGACAAAATTACGATGTCATGTTAGCTTCCGTAGAGATAAATACCACAGATCACTAAAATTTAATGTTTATCTCTTCTATTGACGTCACGAGAAGAGTTTCACGTGCACGCATGTTAGGTACTGTAGACATAGAGAGATAATACGAGAAAAGGGGTAGACAAAATTTTGTCGTGGTGCGCATGCTAGGCCTGCTGAAGAATCGCAAGCGCTTTGTTGACTCTAACCCCAGGAGCCCTGGTCAACTTACACCCCGCAGGAAAACAACACTGCTTCAAAGCAGTATTATTTAGCTGTGATTTTATGTAAGGTCAAGATACTTCCACAGTCGAGCTTCTCCAGATTTTGAGCATGATATAACCTATTGTTTTCTAATGTTTACGCGAATTTTACTCATTTAATTTCTCAATAGAAAAGATGGTTGACTATTACCACCGGCTTGGGACCCCATCATTATTATAATTAAATAAAAAACCAAGCATAATTTACCACAGATTAATTACTCAATTAGCACATTCTTCGTAGATAGGATTAAATAACATATTGATGTATGTCGGGTAGTTTCGAATAACTTTGTAACGTTAGGACGTCACGGACTCAGTCCTCCCGTGACCATGGTTGCTGTAGAGTATCCGAAACGTCGGGAATGAAAAAAAAAAAGTTAATAAACCGCGATAAAACCCGAAAAAAGTTGTTTCATTAAATGATATAACCTGCTGTGTCCTACCTCATACATACTACATACATATATGAGTATGATCTACTCACAACCTACAAAAGTAATAAAGCTAGTTAGGTTTTAATATTTCAAAATGGCGTTAAATAAACAGCTGTTTACGTGAAGTCTAGTTAGTCTATTTAAACTATAACGCGACTGCACCCACGGCGATTCAAGACAAACAACGGCTCACTGTCACTTCTAAGTTGTGATTAATTGATGCAATATTAATTGGCAAACTCCGAGTTGCAGCCTGTTCGGTCCCCACGGACTTTTTGCATGGTACGAGTTACGAGAGAATGGTATTTAGTATTTTTAACCGACTTCCAAAAACGGAGAAGGTTTTCAATTCGAATGTATTTTTAAATGTATTTTACTTCAGAACTTTTTACTAGCTTGACCGATTTTGATGATTCTTGTTTTAATCGAAAGCTGATGCTTGTATTGTATCTCTTTTTGAGTTTATTCTAGATCTGAATGAAGTGTTTATACGTAATCTTTGATAATGCGCATTTATTGGACTATTTTTTTGTCTACCTACGTTGTATTACTTGCCAATGTAATTGAAGTCATTTGTTTTGGTTCGCAAGCAAACATCAATATTTTGACTATTTAGTCTTAGTAATTGAAGAGACGCGTTGAAGAAAGATGATAAAGTAGTGTGGGCTAGAAGGCTTGAAGACGCCTTAGTGAATAACATACATAAAGGTACCACATGTGTTATTAAAAATTCAAACCCTTTAATTAGAATTTCCATTGTTCTTTTTTTATACACTCCTTTTTATTTATTTTCCATAAATGTTTTGGTTATTGCTAGCCTAATGCATCAAAGATCACTTAAAAGTTACTTAATAGCTTATTACTTATTTTAGTTTAGTGACTTTTTCAGCAGGGCTAAAAATGGCAGTCCCGTTGTGACCTAATCACAATAATAATTTAATATATACAGATTTAAAATATAATTTACTTTGAATATACCATAATTTTTCCGTCATCTTCTAAATTAGACCACACGTTATACGAGGTAGCTTTTTATTTATTATTAGTGGTGGTTGGTACTACTCTAGCCTTATTTATTCACCACCAATACCGCGTAGATTTTGTATGTTTCTTTTATTTCATCCTTAGAATTAAAAGATGAAGCTATAGTAATGGTGTGAAGTATTAGCTTCCGACTACTTTTTTGCTTTGAATTGGTTTTAATTGGCATTACAATCAAGAGTTGATATAAAATTGATCTTATGATTAATTTTATTTACCTACTAAAACTACTTAAATAGTTTTTTTTTTTATATTTTGGAAAACTATTTTATATCTCAAAGTTAAATTACCAATTTAAACTGAAAACGTTCACCCACATAAACCTAATTTAGCATAATAAACAATATTTTAGCAGAAGCTTTGCGCGGTGCTGCTAGCAACTGGCTGTATGCTATCAGCTCCAAGTTCAATCTCAACTTACAACAAATACAAAGTGTGTGTGTGTGTGTGTGTGTGTTTCTGAACTCCTTCCATATAATATTTATTCTACTGCAGGTCGTTGTGAGGCTTTTATACATATATGTTTGGGGGCTCGTCCGGGATAAGGAGGATAAGGAGGATATATACCAGCAAACGAAGAGGCAAAATTTATATTTTAAAGACGTTAAGCGGCAACGTGGTCGGCGGCGAGTTTGGTTGTAGTTGGCGAGGAACTATTTTGCAAACGAGTGGAACTTGTTAAGCCCTGTAGTGTTTCAAAAGATGTCGAAACCATACGATGGACAGGACTTGGCAACGCAAAGTAGGATGCCTCGAGAACACAATTCTATGTTGCACATGGCGGAGGAGCTTATACCTAAATTTACTGGTCAAGACGATTGCTACCCGATAACAAAGTGGCTTCAAGAAATTGAAGATAACGGTGAAATATTTTCTTGGACAGAAATTCAAAAATTACTTGTGGCTAAACGTGCATTAGCTGGTACTGCGGCACTGTGGTTACGAGCTGAAAAAACACATAAGTCATGGTCTGAATTTCAAGCAGCTATTATCAAAGAATTTCCTGATATAATCGATCAAAAAAAGATACATGAAATTATGTCTACCCGCAAACAAAAAAGAAATGAAAGCTGTTTAGATTATGTATTCACAATGAAAGAAATGGGTAAAAGAGGTAAAATGGCTGATTATATTGCTATTAAATATATTATCGAAGGTATTCAAGACTTAGAAATTAATAAAATTATGCTTTATGGTGCATCGACGTACGCTGAACTTAAAGAAAAAATTAAAGTATATGAAACTTATAAGAAAAAAGCAACATTTCAAAATAACTTAATAATTGATTCGCATAAGGCACATAAAAATCGTCGTAGTGTACATTGTTATAGCTGTGGGGAGAAAAATCATATTTCAGAAGAATGTCCAAATAGAACTCAAGGTAAAAAATGTTTCAATTGTAATAAGTACGGCCATATTTCATCAAATTGTGCGGCGTCATCGTTTCGGAAGCGCTCGGATATCGTCGGAGATCCCGCGCTTAGGCAAGTACAAAAACCAGCCACTCATACAACAAAGAAAGACATAGCGTCATCGTTTCGGAAGCGTTCGGATATCATCGGAGATCCCGCGCTTAGGCAAGTACAAGCATTGGCCACTCACACGACGAATAACGCTTGTTATAATATAACGAAAGAGATGGAAGATGAACAGGAATGCAACATTGGCGTTGTAAGTGAAGAAAACGTAAGCGAAATTTTAAGTAATAAATCATATCGTGAAAAACCTTTAAAAACTGTAAGTTTGTGCGATAAAACGACAAGTGCATTAATAGATTCCGGTTGTGACGTGTGCTTAATAGCTAATGATTTTTTCAACGAACTGAGTGCTCCCATAAATCAAAATATGAACATTGCTTTAACTGGTATAGGTTATGCTAAAGTTTATTCCCGTGGTGCGACTACCTTAGATATATTGATAGATAATCATAAATATAAAAATGTTAATTTTTACATTGTTCCTAAAGATTCAATTCCTTGGAAAGTTATTCTAGGTAACACTTTTTTGCGTAATGTATTAACATGTATGAAAGATTGTGAAGTGTGGTTTACCCCAACAGATGATAATTTTATGAGTTGTATGATGAGTAGTTATGATGAGTTGTGTGATTTCCCTGACATTAATCATATTCTAGATGAACGTGTAAAAAATGAAGTGCAAAATTTAGTAACCAATTACCAACCTCAACAAATCAAAGAAGCGCCTATTCAAATGAAAATTATATTAAAAGATGACATCCCCATAAGGTCAAGTCCACGTCGCATATCACAAACAGAGCAAGGTGAGGTAGAAAAGCAGATAAAAGAATGGTTAGACAGAGGAGTTATTCAAGTAAGTTATTCTGATTATTCAAGTCCCTTAGTCCTTTTAAGAAAGAAAGACTTATCACTCAGAATATGCATTGATTACCGCAGATTAAATCAGAAAATAATTAAAGATGAATTTCCTATTCCCTTAATCGAAGACTACATAGATAAATTATATGATGCACAGATATTTAGTACCTTGGATCTTAAAGATGGATTCTTTCATTTAAAAATATCAGAAGAGTCGGTTAAATACACAAGTTTTGTTTGTCACCTTGGACAATTTGAATTTCTTAGAGCTCCATTTGGTATGAGCATATGTCCGAATTACTTTATGAGATTTATAACTATTATTTTTCGTGACCTGATGTTAAGGGGTTGGGTGTTAATATACTTGGATGACATTTTAATTCCAGCAAAAGATGAAATAGAAGCTTTAATAAGATTAAAAGAAGTTTTAAAAGTAGCATCACAATATGGATTAATAATAAACTGGAAGAAAGCCAATTTGATAACAAAAAGTATTACATTCTTAGGACATGAGATTTGTAATGGTAAGGTGAGTCCCTCTGTTGATAAAATAGAAGCTATAACAAAGTTCCCAGAACCAAGCTCAACTAAACAAGTGCAAAGTTTTGTTGGCTTAGCCTCATACTTTAGAAAATATATTCAAAATTTTGCAGAAATAGCAAGTCCTTTAACAAACCTTTTGAAAAAAGATGTAAAGTTTAGTTTTAATCAAAAAGAAAGACAAGCATTTTATACATTAAAGGAAAAGTTAACTAGTAGCCCCGTTTTAAAGATTTTTAATCCAAAATTACAAACTGAATTACATACAGATGCATCATGTTTTGCTATTGCAGCGATACTCATGCAATGTGATGAAAATAATGAACTACACCCTGTTTATTACATGAGCCGTAAAAATAGTCCACAGGAAGAAAAATATTCAAGTTATGAATTAGAAGCTATGGCAGTCGTTGAAGGGGTAAAAAAATTTAGATGTTATTTATTTGGAGTTAAATTTAAAATAGTAACAGATTGCAAAGCATTTACAATGACAATTAAAAAAAGAGATTTAACACCTAAAGTAGCACGGTGGGCAATGTTTTTACAGGAATTTGATTTTACAGTGGAACATCGGTCTGGAAGTTTAATGAGACACGTTGATGCATTAAGTCGTAATCCCTATGTAGGTGTGGTATCAACATTGCATGAGAACTTACGGCAAGCACAGAAGGATGATGAAGGTCTGAGGGCCATTGCGACCATATTAAAGGATAATAAACCCTACGATGACTATTATTTGGATAATGGATTACTTTATAAAGGAAATGAAAAATTATTAGTTGTTCCAAAAAGTATGGAATTAGCTGTTATTGGGAATGCTCATTCCAATGGCCATTTTTCTATAAAGAAAACTACTGAATTGATAAATAAGAATTATTTCATTAAAAATATAAATAAAAAGGTTCAAGAGTTCATAGCTGCATGTATTCCTTGCCTATTAGCAGTTAATAAAGCAGGTAAAAAAGAAGGATTTTTACATACTATAGATAAAGGAGAAAGGCCTCTACATACAATTCATCTAGATCATGTAGGACCCATGACGGAGACTAAGAAACAATATAACTATATTCTTACAGCTATCGATGGTTTTACAAAGTTTGTTTGGTTGTTTCCAACTAAAGGTCTCACTGCGAATGAAGTAATAGACAAAATTAGAATTCATCAACAAACGTTTGGTAACCCATTAAGATTTATAACTGACAGAGGTACGGCATTCACTAGTCATTTGTTTCAGGATTATTGTACAGAACAAGGTATTGAGCACGTGAAAATTACAACAGGAGTTCCCCGAGCAAATGGTCAAGTTGAAAGGATACATCACATTATTATAGCGGTACTTACCAAGATGTGCATAGAATCACCTGCGCTGTGGTATCGACATGTTAGCTCGGTACAAAGAGCACTTAATAGTACATACCAAAGAAGTGTAAGTTCTACACCATTTGAGCTTTTAATAGGAGTAAAAATGAAAAATAAACAAGATTTAGAAATTTACGATTTAATTAAGCAAGCAGATATAGATAATTTTACACAGCAAAGAGAAGAATTGAGAATACAAGCAAAGGAACAAATATTAAAAACACAAGAAGAAAATATTAAAAATTTTAACAAAAATAGGAAAGAAAGTTTTAAATACAATGTTGGTGATAAGGTTGCTATCAAACGCACTCAATATGGAAGTTGTATGAAATTGAAACCAAAATTTTTAGGTCCATATATTGTAACTAATGTAAAGAACAATGATAGGTATGATGTTGAAAAGGTAGTCTCTAATTTTGAAGGTCCTAGTAGAACCTCCACTTCATGTGACTTCATGAAGCCATGGCCTGATTTATGATTAAGCAATTACTTTTTTTTTTTGTAAGTTGTTTGGTTTGATTTGTTATATTATTTTCAAAGATTTAATAGGATGTATGATGAGTGTATAAATTAAGATGTTATAAAAGAGTGTATAAAGTTATAAAAGTGTTTCCTACTTTATAATAATTAAGTATATAATGTAAGATGTTACTTACTTGTATAATGTTTTTGTTTTTTTCAATTTAAGATGCTATTTAAGTTGTCAGGTAATAAAGTATTGATTAAGTTTTTCTTACAAGTTGTAGTTCTGTATTCCGTTTATTTATTGTTTAAAAAGTTTAGTATATAGCGTTTAAAAAGTTTAGTATATAATGTTTAAAAGGTTTAGTATATAATGTTTAAAGATGTATCTCAAGAGTGTCTGTAATATTTTTTTTTATTATTATTGTTTACTTGAACTATAAGATTTTTTTTTTTTATTACATTGGATGACTGAGGACAGCCATGTTGTCAGGAAGGGCCGAATGTGGAATGATTATTGAATGTAAATGATTTAAATAGTTAATCTGTGAAGTGTGAATGAAAGGAAGAATGAGTGAAAGGGATATAGTGTGTTCGGCCATTATAGATTTGAATTGGAAGAGAGACGGTTAACGAGCGAGCGGGTGCACGGTGAATTAGGTATAACTTTAAAATAAACGTGTTAAGGTGATATTTCGTTTCATTGCTGGTACTCTGACATCCTCAATCCCACATATGTACTATGCATATTATTGACTGATAAAAAAAACAAGGTTTTTCTGTGAATTAATCACTCAAGAGAAATAGGTTTATTTGTCCTCAGACCTCGGTAAGAAGAGATTATTTCTATTTATACCTAAGATATCCGCAAGCAATCACTTTATTTTCCGTTTCTTTTTTTTTCTTTTTTTAGTGAAATTAAATGGGTATTGACGATTAGGTCTTTATAAGAGCTTTTCGTTAAAGCTACTGGAATTATTCTTGATGATGAAAATGTTTGATTTGAAATTAAATTAATTATGCTATTTTTGCACTGCAATAAAATTCGATGAACAATTTAGAATTTATTACTTTTCTGAGAGAAGGTATTGTAATTCGAAAGTTAGTATTCACCAACCTGCAGTGGAATCTTTGGAAGTTACTGGAAGAAACGTGTAGCAAACGGTTAGTACTAGTACTAGTACTTGCTGCTGAAATAGGTATACGGCTGTTTTTTGGCATCTGTTATGTAGGAGTGTATGCACTCGTATTATCGGTGTTTCTGAACCTCAGACACATAATTCAAATCCTGGATGCGGTAGTTTAGTATGAGTCGTTTAATTATTGAAGTAATTACTTTACAGCGATCGTAGTCACGGGAGGACTGTCAAATAAAGCACACTCTTTTTTTAACCGACTTCCAAAAAAGGAGGAGGTTCTCAATTCGACTGTAATTTTTTTTATTTTTTTTTATGTATGTTACATCAGAACTTTTGTTTGCGAGCATTACAATTATTTATAATATCGTATTAAAATTCAGTGCGGTGCGTGTTATTTTATACACATACGTATGTGCATATATATTTCAATATCCTAAAGCAAATTAAACATATTTGTCGAGCGGGTATAATGTAACCTGGTCTAGTGTTAAACTTGGATTTGAACTTGAAAATTAAATCAGAACTCGTCTACGCCTCAGCGTCTACGTTAATTAGACGTGTTTGCGTATTTGAAGTTTGAAATGTATTATACATCAATCATATTAATTACGAAGTCGTGTGTAGACCGAGCGCCTACTGTAAAATATGATCTTTATCTAGTTTTTGTAAAATGGAATTTATTAATTTAAAAAAAAAGGGGTAGTAATTTATATTTTTGCCATGCTAATTTGTTTTAGCCATCTTGTTTTTGCATAGAAATTGTGTTTACAGTATTTTCGGAACACCAAATAATGATATCTTACTGTTTACTATCGTTACTGTTGTTTCAGGCTTCACTTCGCTTCGCTTCAGCCTGTAATATCACACTGCTGGGCATAGTCCTCTTTCCCCATGTAGAAGAAGGATCTGAGCTTAATCCACCACGTTGTCTAATGCGGGTTAGCGGGTACATTCCCTACTATAAGTAACGATCGCTATCAGAGGTACGTGATAGCAACCGGGACTAACGGCTTAACGTACTCTCCGAGGCGTGGTGGGGAGGCCCACAAGACTGCACAAACACCCAGACAACGACAAACATTTTAGATTACAATATTAGAATATTGTTCCCAGTGATTAATTAAGCTTATTTGAAATAAGCTTGTGACTGTTGTCCTATAGGAGAAGGACTGAGCTTAGAGCTCGGTGCTATACAAAGAGTTAATAAATATTATTAGGAGTCTTTGTAAATAATACAGAGAGATGAGTCTAAGAGAGCCTATGAGTTACATAGGGTGTATCAGTGAATCTCCTACAAATACGAGCATAATTTACAATTAATATGTTCATAATAAATAAATATTATGAATTTAAATATGAAAATTAAAATTTTCATTAGTTACTGCAATATAATCGTAATTTCTAAAGAAAGAGATAGTAACGAAGAAAACAATACGAAAAATTGATGTCTAAAAATCAAAACGTTTTCACATTTATTCAAGCATAATTTTAATGTATCATATTCCAGCCGCCTCCCGGTCTATTTCCGTGTCACATATATTATACAATATTTTACTCCACCTGTGCCATTGTGATGGTCTTAAACTGATATAAATTTGATGAAACAACGGCGCCTACATGTTTATTTCTATGATTTATTATTCATTTTATTAAGTAAACTGTAGCGTATTTTTTATATAATGATTTATTCTGTATAAACATATATAAGTTGGAGTATATATATATATATATATATATATATATATTATATACTTAAAATGACTCCAAACATTTCAGTGTCATTTGAAATGGTGTAGGTACAGGAGCGAAAAATCTATCTAAGCTATTTGGTATAGAAAAAAGTTTATTTTTTTTTGAAAAAATCATTGACTATGGTTATATAAAGAGAGTATTGTCAATTGTCAAATACATCTAAAGAATATGAACGCGTATCTTTGTCGATAGGGATAATTGGGCAACCTTTGAGTTACCGAGAAGCAACAACAAAGAGTTCTTTGTGCAAGTTAAAAAGGAATAAATTGGATATGAGATAGTTTGCATATTTTTTCTTGTAAATCAAAATCGAGTTGAATGTCATATTACATGATTTAGGAAAAAAATGTTTTAAAGGTCTATGTTTACTTCACTGTTAAATTGATATGTAAAGGCGTAAGAATTTGGTGTTCTTCTATAATCTCTGTATCTACGTTGATATAAAATGAAAATGAAATGAAAACATTTATTTCGTAATAAGGTGATACACAAAATAAACGAAAGTCTATAATATAATCATTTGCAAAAAAAAAAAATTGGCTATAATAAAAGAAAGTTAAGGTGGCAAAAAATAATATCAAACAATAATATAAAAATTTACATATTAACAGATAATATATCCAATGTTATTAGCAACCTCAACTTAGTCAAAATAGTCAAAATATTAAGTTACTCAAAATTACTTATGTAGGTTAGCGAACTCATTAAAATAATTAGTTAAAAATTTAGGCGCAGCAGGAAATATTATGCTATAAATCTGGACCAGCACGACTGGGACAATCTTATAAAATATCATATTCAAATGATACCGCTCTGAAGTTGTGTTGGCTACCTGTATTGAGTAATGTAGCCAGATCATCTAGGGATGCTTTAAATGGACAGGACGAGTCGAGACTGCAACACGTCCCTGGTGTTAAAAACGTTCATAGGCTACAGTCATCACTTGCCGTCAGACTTTTGTTTGAAATTATAGTGGTATAACAATCACGGGACGGGAAAGAGACGCTCAGATTTAATCATAATTTAGTGTTTTTTTTTAAATTTATTTGTAAGATTAAGAAAAGCATGCATTACGTTACATTTACTTGCAAAAGCCACACACATTTTATATAACACTTATATATATTGCTATAACATTTACAAAAACACATTTATATTAAGCTCGACAATTTTGTTAAACAAAGTTTTGCGTCTACCCTACAAACAATTCTATCATCGACTGTATGGTCACAAAAACAATTACAATAATTGTGTTTGTTCGCAAACGAAAAAAAACCGACTTCAATTACATCGACGAGTAATACAACGTAGATCGACGAAAAAATAGTCAATTAACTACGCGTTATCAAAGATTACTCAAAAAGTAGTTATCTCGATAAAATTTATATGTAGCCATGTTGCTCCTCGCCGTAATAATAGATTGGGAGAAGAGTAAATATCTCGTGTTGTTCCTCGCCGCGGTGTCAGATTGGGAGTGTCTCGCCGTGGCCGCCGCCTGCGTCGCTGGGCTCGTTTCCCGCCCCGCACTCCGCAGACCGCAGACCGTCGATCAAAACGTTGTAACGTAAACAAGCCACATGATAAACATCAGCTTTCGATTAAATTAAAAATTATTAAAATCGGTACACCCAGTTAAAAGTTATTGCGGATTTTCGAGAGCTTCCCTCGATTTCTCTGGAATTCCATCATCAGATCCTGGTTTTCTTCATGGTACTAAACTAAAGATATTCCCTTTCCAATAAAAATAGAATTATCAAAATCGGTACATCCAGTAGAAAGTTATGCGGTGTAATACAACGTAGATCGACGAAAAAAGCGTCAAGTAAAAACGCATTATTAGATATAGCTCGAAAAGTAGTTGTTAGATCTCAAATAAATTTAAATGGGACCAAATGACACACACCACCTTTTGATCAAAAGAAAATTTGTCGAAATCGCTCCACCCAGTCAAAAGTTCTGAAGTAACATACATAAAAAAAAATACAATCGAATTGAGTAAACTCCTTCTTTTTTTAAGTCGGTTAAAAAGGAATTACAAATTAAAATTAACCATAAAATCACGACAAGAACAATTACTAATATATGCAACTTAGTTCTTTGGCGAATGGTGCGATGGTAAAAACGTGACGGCGGCACCATCAAATAGTTCTTCAAGACTCTCACCATTATACAGACGATAAAAAACACACAGGGAGTCAACGTCTCTCCTTATACTTAGAGGCTCTAAACTATCCGTGAGTTTGGAATCATCAACAATGCGAACTGCCCAGCGTTGGATGGAGTCAAATGAGTGGAGCTGGTATTAAGGGACATCTGTCCAAAAGTGCAAACAATACTTTAGCTCAAAACTCATCTTTATAAAGCAGAAGTCGATGTCTCTTGTGTACCAACCAGCCCTGTTCAGAACTCTGAACTTTTTGCAGCCAGTTTAGCTTTGCTCTCCAAGTGGCCACGGAATTCGACCTCGTTCGTAAAACACCACATATCCCTAAAATAACCTAATTCGAGTAAACCCACGAGTATCACCGAGTTTATCTATGTACACAGTATATTTGTACACACACTTTATTAAGTATTAACCATCATTAGTAAATTTCAATCAACTTTGCGGTTCGACGAATTTGTAACGTTTATTATTTTTAATTGAAATTTCAATAATTGATAAAGTAATTATTTGCTATATATTGAAATTGTTTTACTGGCGTGAGAGGCTTTGGATTAAAATACTTATATGATTAATATATTTAAATATAATTTATGTATCTACGATTTTATTTTTGTGTTACCCACACATTAGGAATTCTAAACATTTTTAAATATCATATCAAAAATTGACCGCTCCAGCGGTCCGACACGGTCAGTCGGAGACGCGGGTTCGAACCCCGCTGGAGTGGTCAATTTTTGATATGATATTCAAAAATGTTTATAATTTATGTGAATCTATATGTAAATGAACACTTATTTTCTTTGCTCAAGTTATTACTTGAGAATGACTCACGGCCAGCTTTAATACTCTATCTCTGAATTTGCTTAATAGCAAATTTTGATGTAAGTAAAACCAGAGATAGATGGATTATTGAAAACGTATTCAACCGAGATCCGGCATGTTTTTTTTTTAATAATATCGTAAATAACATTAATATCTAAAGAAAACATCTAAAACGAAAATAAGATAACTGCTTACTTCGTCAAAGTCTGATCTAGTAATGTAAAGCTCTATAAGCTGACAATCAGTAAGCTGAGTTTTAGAACTTGACTAAAACTTGAAGAACTTACTAAAATGAGTTTGTGATGTTTTAATGGGTGGGTAAGAGGGTGTGGGTGTCCCGTGGGTTCGTAAGAGGCGACTAAGGGATAACAAGGTTCCACCACCACCTTGGAACTTAAGAAGCCGACAGATGGCGGGATAACCATCTAACCGCTGGCTTTGATACACAAAGGCCGAATACGGGCAGCAGCGTCTTCGGTGCGACAAAGCCAGCCCTGCAGTCACCAACCCGCCTGCCCAGCGTGGTGACTATGGGCAACACACATGAGTTCACGCATTTTTGGCGCGAACTTGTGGAGGCCTACATCCAGCAGTGGACTGCAATAGGCTGGAATGATGATGTTTTAATTATTTTGTTTGTTATTAAAAAAGCGACTTCAATTGACATCAACAAGTAATAAATCGAGAACACCACCAACGTAGATAGTCGAAAAAATAGTCAATTCAATACATGTTAATGAGTCCTATTTAAACGTAAGCGAATTTTAAATTCGCTTAAATTTAAATGGGACCCCACTAAAAAGTTACCGAGGTAACGTACAAAAAAATAAGTTGAATTGAGAATCCTTCTTTTTTTGAAATTCGTTAAAAATTATACGGAATAACCGAAAATAGTCTGAAAAGAAGAAAAAATCAAAAGTCTAACCAATCAATATTTGATGACGGTCTCGTTAACTTAACGGTCAGAGAGAATCCGTCAGCGGTTTTTCGTGTTTATTTATTAAATTGCTCGTTAGTGTCCACACACACTGTGGTGCGGTAAGTTTTCTGCATGGTTTTTACATAGTATGCTGTAAATTGCTTGTAGAACAACTGTAGCAGATTGATTCAACTCATTTAGGGTTACTTCATTTTAGGGGTCTTTAGTATTTTGGTCATATAAAAAAAATGCTTGAAATGACTGCTCTAGTTGAGTATTGTACGATTAGTAAGAGAAATAGAAATTAAAATATTTCATTGTTTCTCATTTAAGTTACCTTTTCCTTGCATCTTTCATTTAAAGTTTGTAATTCGAAAATTTTAGTTTCAAGCGCGGATCACGTGATTATGCTCGTTCGCTATAAATAGAAAGATGTAGTTTGTAGTATACACATTCACAATATCGTACATATGTTGTAATAGTTTGGAGAAAAAAAAGTTACACATTCTCTTTTACTCTGGGCTAGTATGGCTTGAATTTCAAGAATTGTTAGTGTGTATGAATATTCAGATAATTATATAAATAAAAATGAACAATCACAATAAATAAAAGAATAATCAAAATATAGGCATAGGTTCCTAATGATTTCACAAAACTAGATGTCTATTTAAAAAACAAATACATAAACAAAACATATGGTATACCCGATCACCAAGTCAATTATATAAATAAATAAAAAAAAACGCACGAAATTTAGTCACTGTGTGCGATTGCTTTAACAGCTTTCGAAAATTCAATAGATTGTTCTAGTGTTTTATTGGTTTTTTGGGACCTAATTCTGAAAGCGCGAAATCGATGCTGGTTGTGATTGACGTATATACGTTCATTTTTATTCTAGGACAAAGGATGCTGGTTTTTATAGGATGTAGATTGTAATGGAAATTGGAAATTTGGGAATAATAGAGTCCCTTGCATATTAACATCAAAATATTAATAAATTTGATAAATATACAGAAATAAAAGAATATAAGGAAGGGTTATTTTTCTCTATTAAACGTCTGTTGAAAGTTTCCAAATAACTTTTTACCCTTTCTTAACCGCTGACAATAATAAGGCGCGGTCTTTCACAAGTTTATGGGTACAGCTATATGCATAGCGACTTCGTCCGCGTGGAACAAAAAAGTTATTGTTCAGTTCGCAGACTTATAAAGTAAATAAATTTCAAGAATAAAAGTAGCCTAAGATACGTCGCGTCAAAATCGGTCTAGCAGTTTCAGAGATTAGCTGGAACAAACAGACAGACAGATAGACAGACAAAAATTTTAAAAAATTCTATTTTGGTATATGTACCTGTTATACATTCATATTATGCATTAAGTAACAAACTGTTATTTCAATATTACAAACAGACACTCCAATTTATTTACTTGTATAGATAAACTCACTAAGGCTCACCTTATGCAACAAAAACGTAAATTGGAAATTAAAATTATGAACTCGGATTATTCCTTATTTCATCGTGACATTCATTAATTTTGTTTTATTTGTATTTGTGTTATTAGAATTGTTTAAGTAGAATTGTTTTATGGATCAATTGTTACCTAAAATAAAGAAATTATTATATTATTATTATTATTTGATAGACGCCACGTTGGCGCAACGGTCACAGCTATGGATTGTGCCGGTTGCGCTGGTGGTTGCGGGTTCGATCCCCGCACATGACATACATTTGTATCGCTATCTCGATCGCTAGGTCGTACTCATAGTAGGGAATATATCCGCCAACCCGCATTGGAGCAGCGTGGTGGATTAGGCTCTGATCCTTCTCCTACATGGGGAAAGAGGCCTATGCCCAACAGTGGGACTTTACAGGCTGAAGCGATTATTTGATCGTTGCAATAAAGTATCCGTAATGTTGTCTGTATTGTTTTGTTGTCCTATGTTTCTATATAAATTTATTCGGTTCTTGGTTTATTTTGCAAGTGTTAAAAAGTACACTAATGCACGTTAAGCATAAAATCTATACTAATAATATAAAGCTGTAGAATTTGTTAGTTAGTTTGTTTGCTTGAACGACCTAATCTCGGAAGCTACTGGTCCGATTAGAAACAGTCTTTCAGTAGACAGTCCACTTATCGAGGAACGCTAAGACCAATAGAGACAGACATAATAGAGAGCTTCCCTAGTTAGCCCAAAGTAACTATTCCACACGAACGATGTCGCCGGCAGAAGCTAGTGCCTTATAAAGACTAAAAAGCTACGACTGTCTTTTGTGGATTAGGATGATAATGTGTCAAAATTTTATTACACCTTTCGTTTGATCAAAGAGCACTCGACTCACATGACTTTACTTCAATAAATTATTAAAAATCCCATCAATTATTACTATAGGAACTACGAATTTTCCGGACCATAGTACCTTGGATAGTATTTTCGATACAAATATGACTTATATTTGAAGTGTTTTAAACAGAAACTTGCTTTATTTGTATAGCCGTAGAATTGAATTTAGTTTGTCGTGGAAGCAGTCATGCGCTCTCCTGTAAAATAGAAATTAGGTTCTCCTGTTTCCTCGTAAGTCGTAGTTTCAGTAGACAGTACCCGTTCAGCTCTCTCGCGGGTTGGACGTCTATCAAGGAAACGGGGTTTTCGTTCGCGAACGACTCGTGTGATTAATTATTATTTTTTTGAGTGAATTCGAGTGTTTTGAGTTATTGTCCGGACTGAAACACCGTAACTGATATTTGAATTAATTAAAGGTGAGTTAAATTAGTTTAGAATTTATTAAGATTTTTTTTACGTATTTTTATAGAAAATAACGAAATTTTTAGAAAAGGATTGCTTTATTTGAACCTAAGGGTTTATTTTAAAAATTTAATTTTGCAAAGCAATTAGTTAAGCGAGCATAATTAATAAAATTAAGTCATTCTCTTGTTATTTTGCGTATTTATACTCTGTCACAAATCTGAATGAAGTTATGAAAATTTTTATATTTCTTTTATTACAAATAATTTTGTTAAGTTGATCGTTTGATTTAAGGACGCTATCACATTTTTAACTCGCTCAAGTTTAGGTATTTAAATCGCAACACAATAACATTACACGTACGCACACATTGATACCGCTTTCTGCTCGATTTTGTACCGACGTAACTAATCTTGGTACTTGAAAGTATTAATTTTTAATTTTACTGGTATTGATTAGTAAATTTAGTTGTAAGTTTAAAATCGAACTTGGTAACTGTTACTAAGTTACTGTTACCTACTTTCACGGAACCTCTCCCTTACTCTGTTTATGACGATGTCTTAAGGCGTCAGGGTATCTACTACTCGTTCGTCGTACTATACAATAAAATATAATAGATAATAATACGCCTATTTTTATAATTCAAAATCACATACAATTTTAAGTTATATAATTATAGTTTTAACATTATAATAATATAAACATAACATTTTACGTAAACAATCTATACAAATAAATAAAATTGGAGTGTCCTTTTGTTATATTAAAATACTGCTTTTTACTAAATGCATACGGATGTATACACGGTCCATATACCAAAATAACATTTTTCCAATTTTTGTCTGTCTGTCTGTCTGTATCTTCCGGCTAATCTCTGAAACGGGTGGACCGATTTTGACGGTACTTTCACTGGGATATACCTTATGCAATAAGGAGTAACTTAGGCTACTTTTATTTTAGAAATTTATTTATTTTATAACTCTGCAAACGGAACAATGATGATGATGATGAATGTAAATTTAAAATAAAATAATTTTTAACAAAAAAAAAAAACGACTTCAAACAGGAAACTAAAAAGTGAAAAATAAATTTACTTAGTACAAAGTAATTCGTATTTTGATTTAGTTAATCAGAAATGATTTTTCATTGTCTATAAATTAGTTTGAATACTGTTATTATTCTGTTATTGTTTTATATCAATATTTAACACGTTCAGTGCCACCGACTCGCCCTGCGTGTTTACGTTAATTTTATTCCAGTGCCGGTGACTCGCGTGGCGAGTTCAGTGTTTTTCGGTAATATTTTCAAAACGCTTCTGTATATTCTGTTCAAAATTACATTGTAGACTTAATATGATATTATTTAAACATTTACATGGTGGCCTGGATGTAAAGAACATTTTTACATTTGAAAGAAAAAAATATATTCTGCAATGCCATGAACTCGCTAGGCGAGTTCAATGCCGCAGATTCTCAAACTTTAACGTCGTCAAATTAATAGCTTGGATACTACTTATAATATGAACCTAAAACAGAATGAAAGCATCACAATCATCTAAATAACAGATAAATTACGGTTTTATTTACACATAATATGGTTTTATGTTTGATTTTTAGTGGGTTGATGTGGCGTTCACTGTAAATCTAATATCAAATTGGATAATTCTTTTTTTCGTGTTTGTTATTGTTAGGACAAGTTTCGTTTAGAAGAAAATTAAAATTATTTTTTTTACTGACATAAGTTTTTTTTTAATTTCATGATATGAAATGTGAGTGAGTGAAATACACTCGAGAGCAAAGAAATCGCACAGCCCCTACATTTTAATTTTGACCGCAAGTATTTTTTTAATTTAATGTTGTGTGCAAATACAACTTGAATTAAATTGAAGTACACATTGTTAGCTTTCTAAAAACCCATTATGTGTAGCTTTGACCTTCGAAATCATTACAATAGCAACAAAACAATAGAATTACTCAAATTCACTCGTTCGGGTAGTTCGGTTTGTAAGACTTTAAGCAGGTATAAAAGGTTAAAAAAAATACATTTTTTCGAAGACAATGATTAGTTAATACGAGGTATTGCCCCCCCCCCCCGCCTGAATAACCGCTTCCATTCGATTTTTCATTGTAGAAATATTTTTTTTTGTACAAACACTTGCGGTATGCTGTCCCATTCTTCCTTGATTGCGGTTTGGAGCTCTCTTAGACCTGTCGGCGGTGCGTTTCTTGCCTTTACTCTTTTCTTTAGTTCATCCCATAAGTGCTCAGAAAGAATTCTTTCAGAAATATTATTAGTATAAAATATAACCTTAAAATTAACTACTGTATAAAAAGTTGAGAACCACTGCCTAAATTACGAAACAAACTTTCCTTATTTTTTATCCTTTGAGTTTTTTGCCATGTTTTTAAGTTAAAACACACTTAATAGTCCTCAAACACTTTATACTTCCGATACAAACGTTACGGAGACTAAGCCGGCCACAATAATAACAAAAGATAAATTTTACCCTTACATAATGCCAGTGAACTCGCGTGACGAGTCCATTCAAATTATATTGCAGTGCCGGCGACTCGCTTGGCGAGTCCAACGTGAAATGTATGCGGCATCCGCGAAGACATCATGAAAATCGTAGTGGCATTGAAAGTGTTTAATATTTTTTGTACTTGTTTTTTGTGTGTGTTGTTTGTATTTGTTATTGTAGTCAGGTTGTTGTAGTATTTACTTGGCACCGACTTCAATATTATAAAATATTACAATACACAAGCACAAACACCCAGATCATGATAAACATCTTATATGGCCAATACAAATGTCTGTCCTGCGCGGAGATTGAACCCACTAACGCCAGCGCAACAGCCAGTGCTGTGACCGCTGCGCTAACGCGTCGACATACTATGAGTAAAGTTCGCTATCAGGTGTACGTAATAACAACCGGGACTGACAGACTAGCGTGTTCTCTGAGGCTAGGTTGGTTGGGAGAACCACAAGGATTAACAACTAGACCAAAAATAAATATTAGTATAAACATAAATATCTACTCCGAGCGGGAATTGAACCCGCGACCGTCGGTGTTTAGGTGCCGCCGACACGGCACATGCACCAATATATCAAAGCGGTCGTCAAACAGCAAAAGGTAACTGCTGTAAATTGTTGAGAAATTCCCTCGAGTGTTTATGGGCTCCATCATCAAACCTGGTCCTGCGACACAGATGACCACACAGCAGGTAATTGCTATAAATCGTTGAAAAGTTCCCTTTATTATCTTTCGTCTCCATCATCACACTGTAATGGCACTTGTAACTCATATAGGTGCAAAGTTCTCATCGATAGAAACGAATTAAGTTCAAACACCAGGTAATTGCTATAATTTGTTGAAGAATTCCCTCGACTATCTTTCTTCTCCGTCATCAGATCGACTCCAGACCTTTATTAAATAGTAGTGCTTTATAGTAATTAATGAAAACATGATTAAATTTACTAGTCACCCGTACGATTTTTGAAAGTTTTCCTCGATTTCTCTGGGATCCCATCGTCAGATCCTAGTTTCCTTATCATGGTACCAAACTAGGGATATCTCCTTTCCAACAAAAAAAAGAATTATCAAAATCGGTTCATAAACGAAAACGTTATCTCCGAACATACATTAAAAAATATATATATATACGGTCGAATTTAGTAACCTCCTCCTTTTTTTGGAGTCGGTTGAAAAGAAGACAAATTGCGAAGATTACTTATTACTATTGATTATTATATATAAACCAGATGCATAGCGAAGACAATCGATTGTGAAGTATCAATTTCGTCCAAGCACAGTACACACAAGGAACTCATTTTTTACGTAATTATTACTTGCGCTGAAGCGATACAGTCGTGCTTCCATGAGCGCGTTTCGGCGCGGAATGACGAACGACGATGGTTCACTTGTAAAAAATGTATGAAGAAATTTGAGAGCGTTTCTTATTTTTCTCATAAATGGAAATATTATTTATTTTTATATAAAATATCTAGCGCTACGCATAGAGGACTAAATAAGCAACAATTTCTTAGTGTAGTTATTTTTCTTAGTGCAGTGTATTTAGATATAATGGTTCCTATTCAGACCCGACTTTTTTTAATTTTTTGCGATTTCTGTGATGGTTAAGCTGTATTTGTGTGAAAAGTTTGTATGGGGCTATAGAATTTTTATGGTCTCACTCGGAGATGAATATATTATCTTTCATTTGAAACCAAAATATCCTCTCAGGGTGACTCCTAATTAATTAAAATGGTACGTGAAAAACACTGATATTTGTGGAAAAATGTGATAGCGTCCTTAAGACTATTTTTGAGAATTAAATATTATATCATTTACATACAATTGTTAGTACTAGTAATACTTTTTTATTTACTGTTTTACTGATTTACTGTTTTAAATATTTTAATTTTTTTTAAATATAAAAACTTCTAAAAAGTCTTAGGGAGTTAGGCCGTTGCAAATTGTTCTATCGACGATGATCATGGTCTCGTGTAAAAGGACCTAAGCGGCATGGAAAACGTATCTCTACCTTATCAGTTTGTTTATCGTGACGCATTTTCGTTTCATCGAGTTTCAAATCACAATGATTCCAAAGAATTTTCACTTCAAAAATTAAGGGCTTTTATCAAATATGTTCCTATGGGGAGTACGAGTTTTTGATAAGGAAAATATAAATAAGTATTTAAAAGTTGAAATTGTCAATCTCTAAAGAAGCACTTCAAAAAAAAAAAAAGTTTTACGGCATTCTAATCGTAAAGATTTTTTTTATATCTAGTTTAAAAATGGCGTATTCGTTAACAGAACTTTATTTTAAGTCGCATTATACAAAGTATGTGTCAAATTATTAATGATATTAAATATTGAGGTCAATAGGGATATGTAACAATAGTTTTGTATTCGTTTAGATTTATTTTAAGTAAAACATATTATTATTTTTATTTACGAAGTAATATAATATACATATTATGTGGTTATTTTTAGTAAAATTGTATTTTCCTTTTTTTACCCGACTGCCAAGGAAGGGTTATGTTTTCACGCGTATCTTGTATGTATGTAATATTCTTTACTACCTCATATTTCCAGAACCACTGAAAGGATTTACATAATTGAGGTATCGTTAGGTTCGTCTTAACTGCCCAAGTGTTCTTAGATAGGTGACATTAAAAAAAATCAAACATGGCGACTGCGCGAAGCCATTGTACTTAATGAAAAAAAATTTTTTTCTCGAATACTACAATATGGGTATCAAATTGAAGGGCACAATACAAGGATTTTAAAAAGGTATATCATGATTATAATTACCGTAATACTAATAAAGAAATACAATATTAAAGTTTAAAAAATGTGGACTTTGCTCTTTCCCACGCCTATGCCATGCCAAACTCGCTTTCTAAGCGACGATCAACTTCGGGGTGTAGCCTTTCTAATAAAATACAATGATTAAAAAAAACATACAATTAAAATTACAAATAAAAATTAATAAATGTCACACCAATTTACAATTACATTAATAAAATCAATAACAAATACATAATACCAAATACAAATAAATCATTTTAATAATAATTTCATTATATTAAAACTAATAGTTGTTGACTTAAGCAGTCACCTATTTGCTAAAGGTCAGGCTTACGTTGCTTTGAGCAGAGTGAGATCTTTCTCCGGGCTTGCTATCAGTTCTCTTGACCCTAAAAAATTACTTAATCAACCACATGATGTAAACTGTTTTAATGAATTGAACCGATTACGTAATTTGTCTGACTAAAAAGACATAAATAAAATAATAATTAAAAAAAAAAAAACAAAAAACCCGCCTGCGTGAAGAACAACTAATAGAAAATCAACTGAAAAAGCTGGAACAAGATAAAAATTCAATATGCACACAAAGTCAGCGAAATAAATTGAAACAATATCAAACATTTTGTGCTGTACATTTAAAATATATTAATACGGTAGTCCTTCGAAACTTTATGCAACGTCGTAGATAATATGCAGTCGGAGGCATGAAATTGAAGGATAAGTCAAATCATCCTCTCTTTATTTCGACTTTGTGTGCATATTGAATTTTTATCTTGTTCCAGCTTTTTCAGTTGATTTTATATTAGTTGTTCTTCACGCAGGCGGGTTTTTTGTTTTTTTTTTTTAAATTATATTTATTTATTTATATACATAGATCAAGTAAAAAAAATAGATAACGCACTTAGAACAAAAAAGTGAAGCCACTTTTTTAAATATGTGTGAGTGAAGTGTTGACACTTTTTAAAAAAAGTCCCTGAAAATTTTATTAAATGGGATTAAACACAATTAATTTAATATAGGTAAAATGGGTATGCGAAAATAAAAATCTGTTTATAGTTTTAAATATATTTACTCCTTCTTTTGCTTCAAATTGTTAAATAAATCTATTGCAGCCATGTTTTGATTTAATGAATTATATAAATCTGTGTCAATGAAAATTGCGTTTTTAAGTAATTGATGATTCCTCTGAAGGGCAAATTCCTGTTTTAAAGACGTCTAACTCTTTGCTGTAATGATTTAATTTTTTTGCATTTTTTTTTAAAAATAAAGTTCCTGTTTTTTAACTTTTCTCTTAGTTTATGTTAATCAATAATACCCTGGATGCATAACATTTTTTTAATAATAATTAACCTCTCGTGTCGGAGGTTCGGAAACAGACACAATACACAAGCACAAACGCCCAGACAAAGGTAAACACTTGTATGGTCCATACGAATTTATGCTATGTGTGTGTGTATCGAATCCGCAACCGCCAGTGCAACAAACGCAATCCAGCTCTATGACTATATCGTTATTACAATGCGTTCGACATTGTATTACACACACATATGTATACACATATATGTATTACACATACATTACAGCTTTATAAATAATTAGGTAAATTAATTTATAATGAAATATGTTTTGTAGAATTGAACCTATAATTGCAGTCATTAATGGAGCTCCTCACATTAGATCGTAACGGATGTCAGTACGAAACGGTGGAAGGAATAATAAAATGTTACGTTCATAACGTTAATGGAAATGAAATTGAAGTTTTAATAATTCAAAATATTTTCAATTGAAATTAGAAAATGGCTGACACGCAAATTTAGGTAAACGATATATGTCCAACTTATTTTTTATACTTTTTTATGTACTAAATATTATCACATAAAACAAAATTATATATTTTCAGTACACTTACCCTGTAGTAGCAGGTTCTCATTCTTAGAAAAAGAGTCTTTTGTCCTGTACAACCTGCCATAGTAGTAATATCTTTTTAGAAGAAGAAAAAAGATCCCAAGCCCAGCTATGGGATGTTAATAGAATGTTTCAGCACGAGTGCATTAGTGATGTGGTCACAGCATATAACTGCTAAGCTAGTATTGGCGAGTTTAAACCTCACACATGACAAATATTTCTATAGGTCATATAGGTTTGGCGCGGTCTATTCGTTTGCGCTTGTGGCTTTTTGAAGTAAAACTTCTTTTCGTACGCTTCTTATTTGGGGAGAAAGCTGGTGAATGCGTGACGAGGGCGTTACGAGAAGTGTGATCGGGTGAAGCGGACAGAAGTTGAGAGAGAGATATAATTAGGTGGAGTAAGGTTTTCTTTAGTCGTGTGGTCTAACTCGTTATTTTTTCCGATTTCCTGGCACGGAATTCACATACTACTAGGTACATTAAAAATATCACATATAACTTTATTAAATATCCACTAAAATAAACGTTCTAAGGTTATTAAAGATCATATTATACGTGGTATTCAAGAATTACAAAGCGCGATATTACACATAAATCAAGTTCCATTTGAGCTGGAAAATTCGTTCGACTGTTAAATTAATTCGTTCAGTCTTTCTATTTAGGGCTAGTCTGAATCGGTTCAAAGATTCAGATTATTGTAGAGTCTTAGTAATGTTAGTATCTTTGTTAACTGAGCTGCATCATCAAAATTACTTCCTCTTGACTGGGTTATTTGGAAGGCGAATCTTTAGGTTGTTTTTGGTTAATTACAACCAAAGGCTCGAGATTTTGTTGAAATATACGTAATCATTACATAGTATAAAACAAAGTCGCTTCCCGCTGTCTGTATGCTTGGATCTTTAAAACTACGCAACAGATTTTGATGCGGTTTTCTTTGGTAAATAATAGAGTGATTACAGAGGAAGGTTTATATGTATAATACATGCGTAATATAGTCTAGTTTTAGAGTTTTCTAATGTGATGTAAATAAACACATTTTTATGCGCTTACATTGCGAATATTTGTTTTATATTTAGTATCAGCATTGCACTCGTGCGAAGCCGGGGCGGGTCGCTAGTATTAAATATGACTACAAGTTGGTACATTATTCTAGTGAAACTGTTCAGCTGTGGTTCACTAGCCAGTAAATGTCGATTTGATGCTCTTTTTTAAAAATGTTTTTAATCTCATATACCGATAGTTGTAGCTATCCTCTACGTAACTATCGGAAAGAATGTCAGATCTAAATTAATGTAAGATGCGCCTGATAAAAATACTTATTTCTACATTTAAGTAATGAAAACAATATATGGTTAGAGATTTTAAATTATATGTATAAGATAAACCTACGTGACGACGATGCGTTGGCGCAGAGGTTACAGCACTGGTTTGTGGCCGTTGCGCTGGCGGTTACGGGTTCGATCCTCGCACACCACAACACTTATATTGGCCATACAGATGTTTGCGGTGGCCTGGGTGTTTGTGTTGTCTTTGTGGGTCTCCCCACCGTGCTTCCATGCACGTACGCCGTCGGTACCGGTTGTTATCATGTGCACCTGATAGCGTACGTGTGTCATAGTGGTAGCTCTGATCCTTCTCCGACATGGGAAAAGAGGTCTATGCCCAGCAGTGGGATATTACAGGCTGAAGCGTAAACCTACACAATTTTTTTAAACGCTTCAGCCTATTATATCCCACTACTGGGCATAGGCCTCTTTCCCCATGTAGGAGAAGGATCAGAGCTTAATCCACCACGCTGCTCCAATGCGGGTTGGCGGATATATTCCCTACTATTTTTACTATTAAATTATTTAAAATTATAAGATTATTCTTGAAAAATATTTTATATCTTTATATGGACAATCATCGAACGTGAAATCAAATAAACAATATTTTATATAAGTAGGCTTTAAAAGTGTTTTGAACTGTCATTGTATTAAAATGAATTATGCTAATGTGAATTTGTTACCGAATCGGAATGTAAATTGTTTTGGCGGAATGAAAAGAAAGAAATTAAAATAAATTTGTGATTACAATGTATCTCGAGCTAAGAAATAAGATGAATATTACAGAAATTTAGTAAGTCTGATCATGAATTAGGTACAATCTGTCTCCTTTGTACTATTATTTATTTAGTATGATTATTCTAAACACAGGTTTCTAGTTAGGAGTCAGTCCCTGCCTTCGTTTGCAAACAGCCAAGTTATCACCTTAGTAACGTCCTAAGTTAATTTACTACAAGTACGTATAGTGTTTTATGGTGTGGGTTTGTGATTTTGAACTACTCTACTGTATACTTGTAAACTCCGTCAATTGTATATAAATAAATAAATAAATTACAAGCGATCTCAAAAATCTAGTACAACGTTTGAAGATTTTTAGACAGTAAAAGTGCGAAAATAAATTACTGTATCAATTTATCTTCTTTTACCAGACCTACATTCCAAATCGCTGGTAGTTTCAAAATATCTAAAATTAATTAATGAAAAACCTTAGATGACCATTTAAAAGTACTTTAGAAATATTTGATTTGATTTTGTTGTAATATGCAAATATTATAATCTTTTAAATAAGAATACTTGTGGCGCCATCTAGTAACTATTTTAGTAAAACAAGGTTTGTCAATTGTCTTTGTTCGATTGTCCTCCTCCTGTCTATTCTCTCTGTGTCATTAAAATGTAATGGTTTAAAATGGAGTGCATCAATATAGAAATATAAAAAAGTTTACAAGTCTTTAATTATTTAACTTTTCCAACATGGTAGCAGAGCGTGGTTAACAAGTAAAATTCATTGTGATATGTGGATTATTAAGGTACGATTAAAAAATAATAATACGATTGAGGTAAAAACGCAACGCAACGCAAGGCGCATACGCATCAAGGAAAAATTATTTTGAAAATAATTATCAACAAAATGGCTAAGCAGGCAAGAGTAGAAGATATAACATTACCTATTTTTGACGGTGCAAATTATTCAAATTGGAAGTTAAGGTTGCTAACCTTATTGGAATATAAAGAGTGTAACGAGCCCGCCATTACGATGACCTTCATTCCGGGCAAGGACGAAAAGGCTGAGGCGGAGTGGAAAAAAAGGGATTTAAAAGCAAGAACCATAATAATGAGTACAATTTCAGATAAACAACTAGAATATATTAGTGAATGTAAAACAGCTTATGAAATGATTAGAAAGTTTGACAAAATGTATTTAACACAGTCTACTGCTATGCAAATTATATGTAGGGGAAAAATTGAAGAGATTAAATTAAATAATTATAGTACATTGGAAGATTTTTTTGTTGATTTTGAGAAAACAATAAATGCCTTTAAAGTTGCTGGAGGAAAGATTGTTGAATCTGAGAAGTTGAGATACCTGCTCAGAGCGCTTCCACCAAGTTATAGTTATATTGGAGATTTTCTTGATGTAATTCCAGAAGAACAAAGAACAGTAGATTATGTACGATTTAAAATAAAAGAGAAAAATATTACTACAAGCGACTCTGATGAGAAAAACAATGTGAGTACATTTACAGCCAAAACTAAACCCCAATGCTTTGTCTGCGGAAAGACTGGCCATCTCAAGAAGGACTGCTGGCACAGACAGAGAAGTAATCAAGGACAAGAAAATTATCAAGGCAAATATCAACCCAGTCATGGTCATCGAGGACTACAGAGAGGATTCTACAGAGGTCGTAGCCGAGGCAGAGGTCAAGATCGTTCCAGAGGTGAAATGTCAAAGAATTTTCCAGTGGAGTCATGGACAACTCAAGTATGTAATCCAGTAGTCAATCAGGTATTCGGGTGTATTGAAAATGAAGAATGTATTAATAACAATAAAATTAACTTACTTTTAGATAGTGGGTGTACACACCACATAATAAATAATGATACCCACTTTTATAATTATGTAGATTTAAAAATACCCGTAAATGTTAAATTACCCGACGACAAAATATTAAAAGCTACCAAAGTAGGCAATGTTAAAATTTGTTTCAAAAACTATTATAGTCATAAACATGTAGATTTAAAAAATGTTTATTTTGTAAAAGGTATCAAGCAAAATTTGTTGAGTTTTTCAAAGATAACTAAAAATTGCACAATAGTAGCTAAAGATGCGAATGCGAAAATTTATAACCAGTCTAGAGAACTGATAGCTGTTGCAGATAAAATAAATGATTTGTATCATATGAAAGGTTTTGTATTGAATGACTATAAAAATGAAATGTATGCATACTCTGTAAAATTAACTCATAAAGAGAAATGGCATAGGGCACTCGGTCATGTAAATTTTCAATATCTAAATAAGTTAATTAACAATAAATTAGTAGATGGTTTGCCAGATAAGATTGAAAGCATAGAAATGAAATGTTCAAATTGTATTAAAAGTAAAATGGCTAATGTACCTTTTGAAAATAGTAGAACAAAGACAACAGAAATTTTAGAATTAATTCATACTGATTTGAACGGTCCACATTATACAACTGGTTATGGTGGGGAAAAATATTTTCTGACATTTATTGATGATTATAGCAAGTGTACTAGGATTTTTTGTATTAAAAGTAAAGCTGAAACTGCTAGTTGTTTTATAGAATTTGTAAATCTGGTAGAAAATAAATTTAACAAAAGAATTAAGAAGTTACAGTGTGATAATGGAAAAGAATATTTAAATAAGGATATTTATAATTTTATAAAGCAAAAAGGTATACAGTTATTAACATGTCCACCCTACGTCCACGAATTAAATGGAGTAGCGGAAAGATATAACAGATCTGCTATGGATATAGGTAGGTGTTTAATGAGAGAAGCTAAAATTCATAGAAAATATTGGCCAGAAGTAATAAAAACAGTAGCTTATTTAAAGAATCGAACAATTGCAAATACAATAGAAAATAAAACTCCTTATGAGATATTTTTTGGGATAAAACCAAATGTAAAGCATTTAAAAATATATGGAAGTAGAGTCTTTGTCAGGGTTCCTGAAGTTTTAAGAAACAGTAAATGGGATGATAAAGCCCAACTAGGAATTTTAGTGGGGTATAATGAAAATAGTTACAGAGTTCTATTAAATAATAAGATAGTTAGTGCTAGGCATGTACAGGTAGTCGAAGAAAATACTAATTTAATTTGCTTAGAAAAACTTGATGATCAAAGAGTAAAGGATAATGATTTGGAAACTGATTTCACTTTAAATATCCCTAATAAAGTATGTGAAACTGAATACAAAAGTCATGAAAATTATGTAAATGTAGGTGAGAATGAAAATTGTAATAATACTATGAAAGATCTTGTAAACAATGATAATCTAAATAATGATGATGAGGATGATATGCATGTAGGATTAGAAAAATCAAAAAGAAAGAGAACTCCAGTTTCTAGATATGGTAATCCAGTTTCTCATTTTATATATGTAAACTATATTGATGCGAGTGTACCAAATACATTTGAGGAGGCGATGAACTCCCATGATCATGAACTATGGAAAAGAGCAATGGACTCTGAAATGAATAGCTTAAATAAAAATAATACTTGGCAAATTGTTGAAAGGCCAAAGGATAAAAAGACTATTGATGTTAAATGGGTTTTTAAAAAGAAAAGTAGTAATGTTTATAAAGCTAGATTAGTTGTAAGAGGTTTTCAGCAAGCGGAATATATTGAAAATGTTTATTCACCTGTAGGAAAAATGCAAACATTAAAAATTTTATTGTCATATAGTTGTAAAAATAATTTATTTATCAAACAAATGGATGTCGAGACAGCATTTTTAAATGGTTATGTAAAGTCAGAAGTATATATAAATCAACCGAAAGGTTATGAAACTGGAGACAATAAAGTTTATAAATTGCAAAAGGCTCTCTACGGTCTCAAAGAAAGTCCTAGAGTATGGTATGATTGTTTCGATAAGTTTATCAAAAAGTTAGATTTTATTAGAAGTAACTATGATTACTGTTTATATGTAAATAGAGCAAGCAAAGATCCAATATATATATTAATATTTGTTGATGATCTCTTAATTTGTTGTAAAAATAAAGATAAAATTGAAGAGATAAAAACTAACTTGATGAAAAGATTTGCAATGAAAGACCTCGGGAAAATTAAAAGCTATATTGGCATAGATATTGATTATAGTAATGATAAAAATATATTAACTCTAAATCAAACAAAATATATTGAATCTTTGGCTGCAAAATATAATCTGGAAAATACTAAGTTATATGATACTCCAATGGAAACTAATTTAAGATTAGAACAAGCTAAGGAAATTGATGAAAGTATAAAGTACAGAAATATAATAGGTGAATTATTGTATATTAGTACAGGCACGAGGCCAGATGTAGCTTATAGTGTTAATTATTTGAGTAGGTATCAAAATTGTTACAGTCGAACACATTACAAATATGCAATGAGAGTTTTAAAATATCTGTATAAAACAAAGGATTTAAAGTTAACATACTATGCTAATGTAGATACTGAAATTTTAGATTGTATGGTAGATTCTGACTATGCAGGAGATAATGTAGATCGAAAATCCACATCAGGTTTTGTAATTAGATTGTTTGGAAACTTAATTTTTTGGAAAACACATAAACAAAATACGGTTACTAAATGTTCAACTTTTGCAGAGTATATTGCTATGTCAGAGGCAGTGACAGAGATACTTTTTATTAGAAACTTATTGAGTGAGTCATTTGATTTAAATTTTTCTGAACCGATTAAATTGTATGAAGATAATTCTGGTGCGATTGCAATAGCTAAATACGGTAACTTTACAAAAAATTCAAAACACATTGAAGTGCAGTATCATTATATAAACGAGAACTATGAAAAGGGAATAATTGATATTTTAAAAATTGATTCAAAATTTAACTTAGCAGACATGTTAACTAAAAGTTTAGATAAAACAAAATTTTTGAAAAACAGGTTAGAGTTAAGATTAATTTAGTATATCTAAGTTCAGATTAAAATATTGTGTAAGATTATAAATTTGAGGAGGCGTGTTGTAATATGCAAATATTATAATCTTTTAAATAAGAATACTTGTGGCGCCATCTAGTAACTATTTTAGTAAAACAAGGTTTGTCAATTGTCTTTGTTCGATTGTCCTCCTCCTGTCTATTCTCTCTGTGTCATTAAAATGTAATGGTTTAAAATGGAGTGCATCAATATAGAAATATAAAAAAGTTTACAAGTCTTTAATTATTTAACTTTTCCAACAGATTTGATCATACAAATTCACCATTCTTTGATAATTAATTTCTGAACCTAAAAATTCAAATTTTTACATTTTCCAATTGTGTTTTTACTGTAAACAATTTTGTCGTAAATACCTATTTGTCTCTAAAGTACCTCCGTGATTAGCCTTGATGTTGCAAAGAGGTTATTAACAGTTATATATATGTACCTGTAATATCGTAGCCCTCATATTGCCTCATTACCTATTTATCATCATAAAACATTAAAATCGGTCGGAAGGGTATACGTAGGCTTAAATTTGAAATTTACTTTAAGTTATGTTTGGAAATTATGCTTTAAGTTTGAAACAATATCAATATAACGTTACTTTATTTTATTGTTTGCGTAAAAATATAATAAGTAAGATAATACGGCTTGGAAACTTTTTCTAACGCAATGTTTGACACAGTCTTCGGAGAAATATGAAGGGTTCCCTAGACAATTTAAGAAGTAGGAAGGAAGGACGGTGATGCTTTTTTGTTTAGTTGTGATGAAAGTATAATTACCACAAAAAGTTGCAAGATCCATTCTCGCTCCGAGCGGTCTCATACTTGTACCTTTTTCGTAATTGTATTTGAACACATATTTTCAGGTTTTGATGTATATGATCTCCTTGTTAGTATCGCTATCATGTTTAGATAAGACTTATCTTAAGTAGCTGGTAATACCATGAAAAGCTTGCATCGAAACAAGGGAAATTAAACTCCAGTCCTTGTTCAACATGAAGAAATTCTATTTGTCCAGTACTAAGACTTTCTAGATTAGTAGTTCATAGATACACAGACGATTATTTTTAGTCATCCAAGACTTGGTTTTCTAATTCGTCAATTAATTTTTTACCATTTTTTATATTAGCCTTATTTTTTATTGATTGCTATCTTGAAGATTTAAAGAAAATTTTTTAAATTCCTACCTTATTAATATTTAAATTATTATTATTTTTCTTTTTCTTTTTTTTTTTTTTTTTTGTTTGTTAATTAATTATTTAATTTAATAGGTTGACTTTGCTTATTATTGACATTAATAAATTATTGACATGAATTCTATTTAATCGATTACTAAATATTGTATATTTGTGTGTATTTTGATATAATTATCCTATGTTTTATTTTGGTTTTTTTTCTCTGTTTCTTAATTATGTTTTTATTCTGCTGTTTAATTGTATGGACTTTGTCTGAAATAAAATTATTATTATATTATATTATTATTATATTATTAATATAATAAATGTGAATGTAAGTTTGTTTGTAACGCTTTCACATGTAAGCTACTTAACTGATTATCATAAAACTTTGTACACATATTCATGGAAGTATTAAAACTAATAAAAGATACTTTTATTTTTAAAAGAAATTCAATGCGTGCGAAGCCGCGGGCGAACGCTAGTATGTAACAATAACTTATTGGTAAAAATTGTACATAAAGATTTCTGACGTTGGAATGTGTATTCACATCATCATACAATAAAACCTAACAATAAAAGCTACCCTATATTTAACATTTAGGGTTCGTAAGAACGGGAAATGCCTTTTAAGAAAATTCACGATGAAGTCTCTACTTAGCGGTCTTATTGTGGCACTATACTATTCATTTATTATTAAAAACATTAGGAAACAAAACAAACTTACCAGATGCTGTGAAAGTTTTAATTACATTTGAAGATATTATTTTTGTGCTATTTCTAATGACAGGTCGTTCAATTGCATTGTTACTTGTTTATCGTTGTTTGATTTTGTTTTTTGAAAACTTTAAGTTGCAAAATAAACAAACAATAAATAAACTTTTTATGGTACTTTCTCATAAATTGAAAGTTATAATACCAAAGAAATGAATATTTGATTGTACTGTAAATGTTAACGCTTTCAACATTAAGGCTAGGTATTCCTGCAAAAGTAGGCATTTAGCGCTGAGCCGGCCGCGCGTAATAATACTTCGCGCGGACACTGCGGCAGTGAACTCGCATTGCAAACATGACCCCGCCGTCAGTGACACAGTGCAGAATTAAGCAGTAGGATAATTTTATTTGGCTTTAAAATAGAAAGGCATTTATTATGATCATTTTTTATAGTAGTAATAAATAATATCTAGTTTCGTAAATAAATGAAAGTAAAGGATTTTAGGGTTATTTATTTTAAAGACTGTTTGACATAAATAGAATAAAGGGTATCAAATGAAACAAATTACATTACAAAATTTAAAATATTATTATGTATCATCTCAATAAAATAGTCTGTAATTAAATTAGTTCTCCGATGTTGATGAATTTTAAAATTACTTCATCGGCATAGGCGTAAAAATATAACAGACAGACTGACTTTTGAATTTTGTAATTGTATTTACTTAAAATAAAAAATAATTGTATTTGCTCGCAAACGAAAAAAACCGACTTCAATTACATCGACAAGTAATAAAATGTAGATCGACGAAAAAATAGTCAAGTATCTACGCGTTATCAAAGATTACTCAAAAAGTAGTTATCAGATCTCAACCACATGATAAACATCAGCTTTCGATTAAATTAAAAATTATCAAAAGCAGTACACCCAATAAAAAGTTATGCGGATTTTCGAGAGTTTCCTTCGATTTCTCTAGGATCTCATCATCAGATCCTGGTTTTCTTATCATGGTATCAAACTAGGGTAGCAGTAAAAAGTTATGCAGTATAATACAACGTAGGTCGACGAAAAAAGCGTCAAGTAAAAACGCATTATTAGATATAACTCGAAAAGTAGTTGTTAGATCTCAGATAAATTTAAATGGGACCAAATGACATACACCACCTTTCGATTTAAAAAAAATTGTCGAAATCGGTCCACCCAGTCAAAAGTTCTGAAGTCACATACATTGCAGTCGAATTGAGAACCTCTTCCTTTTTTGGAAGTCGGTTAAAAATATAATTTAGATTATTCATTTTTAGCTGTGTACGAGTGTAAGGTTTGACATGTAGCGTTGCTTAGTTTAAACTAGTATCAAAATTATTTTAAAACTCATTAAATTTTAATTAGCGTGTGCTTTGTGCCGGCATTGAATCATCAGGGTTATCAGAGCTAGGATTAGGGGGATCTATGGCAAGCTTTTCATATTCCTTTTGACTTGATATGTCTCTAATGGGCATACTCCTTGCATTTCTACTGTCTATTATTTCAGGCAGCAAGCAATTTATATAAAATGTTAATAATTTAGGTTTCATATTAGTGTTCCAAAATACATCATCCTTTTCTATCAATTGTGTGTATATTTTTTCATTCTCGCCTGCCCATATGGCCAAAAGACACTTTTGTCGTTCTGATACGTGCAACTGACCTTGTATTTGGCGATACCAGTTAATTTTTTTATTAATTGTGGTTGTTTTAGTATTTTTATTATACTTTAAAATTCGTATCTTGTTTTCTTCTACTGCAGTAGAAAGTCCTTTTTTATATGCTGCAATTGGACACTTGACTTCGACAATAGTATCATGTCCAATTAAGCCGTCAGGCGTTGCCCCTATAAAAGGGTAATCTTTGTCAATAAATAAACCACAGGGTGCAATGATAACACCTTCCTGCTGTTGTAATTGCTGCAAAGCTTGTTGCTCATGCACGACTCCGTGTGCAACAGTCGTGACATGGGACAAATTTTTTCTGTTAAGTAAGTTTTTTACGAGAGGAGCTGTACTTGAGGTTACTTTTCTTTTGCATATAAGGCCTAAGTTTGAAGCAGTTACTAGGCTTTTTCTGATTTCAAGCCACTCGCCGCTGTCTCTCTGCAGTATCGTAGATCTTTCTACCTTGTGTCTGTCAGATGTAACAGTTTCTAAATTTTTTAGAAATTCTTTCTTTGCTGTTTCGTATTCTTTTGGCGACATATCAGGTGCTGAACAGGTTGAACCATAGTCGTTTTGCCCATTGTTTAAGTCTTTTAGCACTCTTCGTTTCTTTATTTTTTTTTTTTTTTTATGTCACTAGGTCGGCAAACAAGCGTACGGCTCACCTGATGGTAAGCGATTACCGTAGCTTATAGACGCCTGTAACACCAGAAGCATCGCAAGCGCGTTGCCGACCCAATCCCCAATCCCCCCAGGAGCTCTGGTCACCTTACTCACCAACAGGAACACAATACTGCTTGAAAACAGTAATATTTTGCTGTGATCTTCTGTAAGGTCGAGGTACTACCCCAGTCGGGCTGCTCCATATTTTGAGCAGGAAATTCCTGCTGTGCCCTACCTCAGTTACTGGGTTTTCCATATTTAATTTTCGTTTTTTTGCACGTCGTTCTTCAATTTCTTTTGCTTTACCTCCAGAAGTGTTACCTTTTAAGTAAGTTAACAGTTTGAATTGTTGATACTGCAGCTTTCGTGTTAAACGAAACAACGGCGGCTGCACACCTTCCTTGGTAGCCACCTTTTAAAGCAAAATTTATTCTTTTGCCTCCAGTAAATTTTGCTATTACGCTGTTGAAGCACTCTACCTTATTTGTGTTCACATTTTCGACCAAAATTCGTGTTTTTGAAGCTACGTTGGACACAATTGCATTGATACTGAACAGAAAATTGAATTTATTATTTTTAAAATTGAATATATTATTAAATATGTTTATATGCGAGCGACAAAGACAAAATATGGGGAGTCGGTGTGCGAAATTCTTCATACTCCGCGTCCGTACTATAATAAGTGAATAGTTCCATATAATATATTTATTATTCTTCTTTTTGAACCTACTGATAAAGTTAGACTGTGGTCAGTAGGTACGGATATTGAAACCGCACTAATATTAAAAATACGAGAAATAAAACTTACCATATTTTATTCGCTATTATTATTAGTTTTATTAATCAAAATTATTATAATATGAAAATATGCTTTACGCAACAGAAGGGACTCGCGCGCAAAAAATCGTCACACGTCCTATCTCGGTAACGTCCCGCTGGACAATGCGAGCGCCTCGCGCGGATCGAAAATCACTTGAAAAATCGATAAAAAATTAATAAATTTATTTAAAAAAAAAACATCGGGTGTAAACCCTCCAGTTATATATGACCTTTATTTAGGTAAGTAACTCATAATATTTAATCAGTTATTTTAAAAATAAAACCGAAAATAGAACGTAATATGACCCGAAAAGAGGTAACTTTGTGAATTTATTCTATCGAGCCAAATTTATCAAATCATGTTTTCATCGGATATAATCCCTAAAGTATACCCTAAACAATATTAATTAAATTTATTAGATTACAATTTCACTGTTTACTATTTCAAAAATGAATAACTAGAAACGTGTTTTGCAGGAATACCTGAAACAGCTCCCCTTAAGAACGACGATAGCCAAGCGTGGGTTAATAAACTTCAAAAAATAAAAACAAGAACGAAATCTATAATATATATAAACGCGAAAGGTCATTCATCACGAAATCTCCGAAACTATAACACCTACAAACTTGAAATTTGGCAGGTAGGCTCCTTATAAGACGTAGGCATCCGCTAAGAACGGATTTTACGAAACTCGACCCCTAAGGGGAAATGGGGGTTGCAAGTTTGTATGAACGTCCTATGATTTTGAAGTAAGAGACTTGAAATTTAAAATGTATGCTCTATAGATGATGAGAAGGTGTTCAAATAATATATCTTTAGAAATCAACTCCCTTTTGGGGTTAAAACGGGGGATGGTACATTGACTCATTTATCGCGAAATCTCCGAAACTATAACAGCTACAAATTTGACGTTTGATAGGTAGGTTCCTTATAGAGCGTAAACATCCGCTAAGAACAAATTTTACGAAACTCAACCCCTAAGGGGATAAAACGGGGGTTGGAAATTTGTATGAAAGATCTATGTCTTTGAAGTAAGAGACTTGAAATTTAAAGTGTATGCTCTATAGATAGTGAGGAGGTGTCCAAATAATGTATATTTAGAAATCAACTCCTTTTTGGGGTTAAAACGGGGGTTCGTAGGTTGACTCACTGATCACGAAATCTCCAAAACTATAACACTTACAAACTTGAAATTTAGCAGGTAAGCTCCTTATAGATCGTAGACATCCGCTAAGAACGAATTTTACAAAACTCGACCCCTAAGGGAGTAAAACGGGGGTTGGAAGTTTGTATGAAAGTCCTATGTTTTTGAAGTAAGCTACTTGAAATTTAAAATGTATACTCTATAGATGGTGAAGAGGTATCCAAATAATGTATCCTTAGAAATAAATTCTCTTTTGGGGTTAAAACAGGGGATGGTAGATTGACTCATTCATCACGAAATCTCCGAAACTAGAGGAGCTACAAATTTGATATTTGACAAGTAGGTTCCTTATAAGGCGTAGACATCTATTAAGAACTGATTTTACGAAACTCGACCCTTAAAGGGGTAAAACGGGGGTTGGAAGTTTGTATGAAAGTCCTATGTTTTTGAAGTAAGAGACTTGAAATTTAAAATGTATGCTCTATAGATGATGAGAAAGTGTACAAATAATTTATCTTTAAAAATAACCTCCCTTTTGGGGTTGAAACGGGGGATGGTAGATTGACTCACTCATCACGAAATCTCCGAAACTATAACAGCTACAAATTTGACATTTGGCAGGTTGGTTTCTTATAAGACGTAGACACCCGCTAAGAACGGATTTTACGAAACTCGACCCCTAAGGGGATAAAACGGGGGTTGGAATTTTGTATGAAAGTCCTATGTTTTTGAAGTAAACGACTTGAAGTTTAAAATGTATGCTCTATAGATGGTGAGGAGGTGTCCAAATAATGTATCTTTAGAAATCAACTCCTTTTTGGGGTTAACACGGGGGATGGTAGATTGACTCATTCATCACGAAATCTCCGAAACTATAACAGCTACAAATTTGGCATTTGATAGGTAGGTTTCTTATAGGGCTTAAACATCCGCTAAGAACAAATTTTACGAAACTCGACCCCTAAAGGGGTGAAATGGGGGTTGCAAGTTTGTATGAACGTACTATGATTTTGAAGTAAGAGACTTGAAATTTAAAATGTATGCTCCATAGATAGTGAGGAGGTCTCTAAACAATGTATCTTTAGAAATCAACTCCCTTTCGTGGTTAAAACGGGGGATGGTACAATGACTCATTCATCACGAAATCCCCGAAACTATAACAGCTACAAATTTGATATTTGATAGGTAGGTTCATTATAGAGCGTAAACATCCGCTAAGAACAAATTTTACGAAACTCAACCCCTAAGGGGATAAAACGGGGGTTGGAAATTTGTATGAAAGTTCTATGTCTTTGAAGTAAGAGACTTGAAATTTAAAATATATGCTCTATAGATGGTGAGGAGGTGTCCAAATCTTAATCTATATATATAAAAGAGAAATCTATATATATAAAAGAGAAAGGTCACTGACTCACTCATCACGAGAACCCAAAAACAGCTGGAAGGTCCATCCATCTAGGATGGATAAAGATGAAATTTGGCAGGGAGGTAGATTATAGTTAGTAGATAATAGTAGTAGAGTAGAGAGATTTAGCGATATTCCACCACTAAGGGGGTTTAATTGGGGTTGATAGTTTGTATGAAACATATACATCAGTTATATAAATTCGTCGATAGGTTATTTATACTGCAGCCTGAAAATAAAACTAAAAATGTGGTGTATAGAGAGGTTTTATAAAAACAAGTATTAAATTATACTAAATTGTGCCTTTTAAAAAGTTACTCAGTGTGATAAGCATTTCAAGTGACTGAAATAAAAAAAATGCGTTAAACATCTTAATAGTAATGCATATCTTCATAACCACGCGTATGTAGTCGCGGGCAACAGTTAGTGTATTATAAAACAAAGTCTCCAAAAGTTTATGTGATCGATTTCCTCAAAATCTACTGAACGGATTTTCATGCGGTTCAAGAGGAAGGTTTACGGAACGGTTAAGCCGATTATAATGAGAGTTTAACTGGAAGTGTGCCGGGAAAACTTTGTGACACACTGATTTCAACGCGGGCGAAGCCGCGGGCACAGCTAGTAAAAAATATATTTGCGTCAAGAAGCTCTTGGCTTTGACTTAAAGTTATTGTTGGGAAACCGAGTTACCTATTTCTCAAAATATTTGGGGAGTCCTTTTGACGTGTTGGAAGTCAGTCAGTCATATTAGTCTATTGCAGTCAACTGCTGGACATAGGTCTCCTCAAGCTCGCATCAGACATCCCGGTTTTCCGCAATCCTCATCCAGCCTAACTGGCAATCTTAGATCGTCGGTCCAGCGGGCCGGAGGACGTCTCACACTGCTTTTGCCAAGACACGTCACTCTAGGACACGTCTGCAAAGTGGAAAGTGTTCATTTTTTCATTCATTTGTGTAGTCTGTGTTGTGTAGTGTTGGAAAGTTATGTGAAAAACTGCGTAGAAAAAAAAGACATTGTATTTTTCAGTTAAGTCGAAAATGTAATAAAATACATTTAAATTATATGCTATTGTTTCATTTTTAAAATAAACACAACTCATCTTAAAAATTCTTAGGAAACATACCAACGTCTCAAGGATCTATCAAACACGGATTTGAAAAATTAATACGGCGTTTGTTTATAAAGACGAAGAAGACTCAATGTTTTTTGTATTTCTGTTCGTTAACTGCGGATTCGATGTAGTTAAAAAAAAATATCCTGATCAATGGATTGGACAACCGTGACCCATTTTGTGGCTCACTCAATCACCCAGATAAGTTGTCTTTTTCATTAATGACATCATAAAGAAAAAGTATAGCATGAATCGATAAATAGTATTAAATTGTGGGAAAAGAATTATTGGTAACCGTTTATCTGTTTGTTGTAACAGACAATTTAAACAGACAGAACTGATAGATTTGTGCAAAAACATTTCAAATAGAAATATCAAAAATAGACAAAAAAAAAAACATTACTTAAATATGTCGAACTAAAAATTTACTTAAATCGTATTATATTTTATTATTGTGTTTATTTATAACATTACAAAAAATGTTTTTCGTATTTTAGTTAATATTTTAAGTATTGAAAAAGAAGTCGAACATTGTCTGTGACCATTAATAAATAAAGAATGTGTGTAATTAGACTAAGATAGCACAAGTTGTTACTTTAGTGGGTTTTTGTTACTATTATTTATTATTTTATGTATTGTTTATTTTATAAACGATAATTAAAAAAAATGACAGACTGACTGATTGACTTACAATACTAGTTATAATTTGATACTGTGACTAGGATATTCAAAATGTCTTAGTTAAATAAATAATTTATTTAGTCATCAGATAATAACAAAATAAAAAATGTGGATATCTTGTAAGGAACATCTTTACATAAATTTAGAAATTCTATCAGCTAAAGTGACAGTTATATCAAAAGTACCCGTTAAAAGATTTTTGTTTGTGCTTATAGCGTAAATAGCTATGAGTGCGAAATTATACGATAACCGAGGAAGTTCCTATAACCTATAACAGCGCTGTTCATAATAACAGACCAATTTACTTTTATGAGAGCATTAGGGTTTAAGGGCGCCCTGTGTACGCTGTAGGGCTTAATGACATCGATTCCCTTCATGTTGATTGTAGAAACATGTTCGAAATTATAGTGTTTAGTTCGAGAGTAACGTTAAAAGTGTTCGTGTTAAATCTTTTGGTTAAATCGTTATTCGTTTTAATATTTAGAGTTTATTGGAGTTGACTCTTTAAGAATCGATTTTCATATAAGGCCCCCGCTATGAAAAAAATATGGGCAGCAAAATTTACTGAACGAATGACCTCGTTACGTTTCTCGGAACGCCATCTATCGGAATAGGGTTCCTATAGACGACGACATTTACTTCCCTTATTGGGTTCCGATAGATAGCGTTACTTGATTCGTTTATTTACCATTTGATATGGTATTAATCTTTTTCTTAGACTAGTAAGCTTTTTTATGCCTATTTAGACAGTCAATCTGAAGGAGTAAACTCCAGTCGAGGTGACAACACACTTTTTTTAGACAAATGAATAGTTTAAAATTTTGTTTCATTAAAGCAAGTTTTAAATGATTTTAGGATAAATTGAACATTTTAAAATTTAAAGATACATTGGAGACGATTTTTATATAACTGGGACGTGGACGAAATGAAGTATTTGTGATCTGTAAGTCTAGGCTGAAAATTGCCTTTGGATTCAAATACAAAATATCACCATATAATTACTAGTTGCTCTATGGCGCTGAATGAACGATATAAAACATATTTTGTGCCGTAAGACTTGGTATGTATTTGTTTAATAAAGTACAATTTGGAGTTCTAAATTTGCTAAATGTCTAGTGATTATCCTTGAAACCATGATCTCTCTATCGAGGTTTCTTGCAACTCACGTGTTGTATCCCTAGAGCGATTTTGTTTCCATCTCAAGTAATATAATTTCGTTCGAAATTAACATTTAAGTGAAATATATATTTCTACTCGTGTTACATACCCACGCATTCCCTCACACGCCTACACACATATACAATAAATGTAATTGAAACACCCACACAAGGACATATAATACGTTCAAGGACAAATCGGAATCTCATTAACAATGTCAGTGATATTACTTAAAAATAATCTGCAGCTAGAAACCCCACCTCCTTAGTTTAGGTTAGTAGTTAAGTGGATGACGAATCCTTTTCGTACCTTTGCATTGAGTAGCTAAAATATTTAGACAAAATTTTTCTGTCTAAATATATATATTTTTAATTTTAATTTTCTTATTTATTATAAAAGTAAATATACAATTGAGTATTTTGTGAGTATTTCAAGTGCCTATCTGTTACTATTTATTGATATCGAGCAAAAATAGGGGGAAAAAAATGTGTTTTAAGCATGGGCCCCCCTTAAATAATTATTTTATTTTCTTTTTAGTATTTGTTGTTATAGCGGCAACAGAAATATTAATTTGTGCAAATTTCATCTGTCTAACTATCGCGGTTTTTGAGATACAGATAATTGAGATACAGACAGATACAGATTGAGAGACAGACGGACGAACGGACGGACGGATGAACAGTCAGTGAAGTCCCGTTTTACCCTTTGGGTACGGAACCCTAAAAATAGAATCCACTTTTAAATAAGCGGCAATCATTAAGCTCAAAATAATACTTTTATTTCAAATTTGTCTTTCATTCTTTTTTTATTTATTTATTAAAAGCGCTTCACCCAAATCAACAGTATCTACTATTATTGGAAGAAATCCTTTTCCGCAAATCTTTTTGTAAGTATATCAAGTTAATTGAATTTAATTGACTTTATTTGTGAATATTGTAAGTATATAATATGTTGTTTATTTATTTAATTTTCATATTTTACTTTTTCAATATTACCTTTATTATTAGAGGTTGTCTTTATTAGAACACTATTAGTGATAAAACCGCCGTTGCACTTTTTTGGAGTTACAATATTGTTATTTTCTTTGTGTTTGAAATTTCAAATGTGCAATAAAGTATAAATAAAGAAAAAATCAGACTACATCAACTAGGCAACAAACGCTAGCAAACAGTCAATTTTGTGACCACTGCACCAACCCACGATCATTCTGTTTATCCAGGCAAAAAGTAATATTAGCAATTTCCGCTGACCAAACATTAATGCGGTATCAAAGTGGAGGGGAGATGATGCCTTTTATATAAAAGCCCGACAAACTATTTAGTAATTGGATCACCATGACTAGGCTGAAATTCTGGCTTTGTCCGCCCCCACCTTATAGGGTTTTATATGTACAAGTAATATATTAAGTGGGTCAGGTTAGTCTTTAGAGTTAAAGAGTTTAAAGGAAAACATAACTGTCAACGCTGTCACTCTTTGCAATGAAATGAATGATATAGTCGTTTTTTAGATTCCAAAAATATAAATTTTGACTATCAGAAAATTCGTCTTACTAGTTATAGCATTATATCTGATATAACCCAAAAAACCTGATGTTCCGGTTTTCGAATTGAAATTGCTTCGCAATACCGTAGAATGAACCAAGTCTACAAAATGACTGACTGAAAGACTCTGTAAGTATCCGGTTGCTGGCCAAAATCTTATCTCCATATGGAAGATGGTTTAATAAAATCTTATAACTGAACCATTGTGGGCTTGAGAATAATTTCTCTAGCAAGATTGACAGCCATGATTAATTGGCTTATGATAACAGTATTTTTCGACGGCTTTCACTTTTTAAGGGTTTGAAGATGTAATGACCAGATCAGAAACAAATATTTGTATAAACAGACAATAGTCTTAGAACAAGCTGCCTATACTTACTTGGGTTCGGCCAGTTATATATTAATCGTCATCATCATCAGTTCAGCCTATTGCAGTCCTCTGCCTGACATAGGCCTCCTCAAGTTCGCACCAGACATACCGGATAACACATAACCGGGACGTCTGGCGCGAACTATATACTTAAACCTATCTTGAATGTAATGATTTGGTGTTGTACTCTATAAATGATCGAATACAGAAATATTTTGAAGGCCTTTTTGATAATAAAAATATAGCAGAACAAAATTACACAATACAAGTCAAATATTTTTTTTCTAATTGTTTTTATAAAATAATTACGATCTACGTCACATATTGTAAGGTTTAGACAATGGATGTATCATTAATTACTCTAACATCGTCATTACTGCGCTAATTGAGTTGTCGTGTCCATTGTTCCTGTCTCGGCCACCTTAATAGGACATTGCTTTACCAAACTTATTTTATAATACTACTAGCGACCCGCCCCGGCTTCGCACGGGTGCAATGCTGATACTAAACATACTACAGAATGTCTTTATTTATAGTATGAAGCTAGCTTATAGAATGGTTATTAACATAATAACAAAATTCAAATATGCGTCGTTAGATTACACGTTGTTACAGAATGCGTTGAGGAAATAAAGGTTCACTGCTCGTTCTCCGTACGTGATAGCGTAATAATTTGTAGCCTATATGTTGACCCGACTTCTTAATAATATTCGTGCCAAATTTGAACTAAATCCATGCAAACAACATTTTTGAGTTTATCCCGGACATTCATACAGACAAACAGACAAAAATTCTAAAAACTATATTTTTGGCTTCGGTATAGATTGTAGATCACACTCCAAGTATTCTTTTAAAAAAATATTCAATGTACAGTTTTGACTATCCTACCATTTTATTATATGTATAGAATAGCAGCTGACCTGATGAACGAGCTGATTCATCATACTTACCTACTGCTTATTAGTGGATATCATCATCACGTCACTATTAGGTTTATCAAATTATTGATTAAATAATTATTGATGACCCATTACTTATTTCTACTGTTAAAAGCAGTGACGCAACGGTCACAGCACTGGTTTGTGGCTGTTGCGCTGGCAGTTGCGCCTTCGATCCCCGCACGTGACAAATATTTGTATTGGCCATACAGATGTTCGTCGTGGTCGGGGTGTTTGTGCAGTCCTCGTAGGTCTCCCCGTCGTGCCTCGGAGAGCACATTAAGCTGTCGGTTCCGGTTGTTATCATGTACACCCCGGTACACATGGGGAAAGAGGCCTATGTCCAGCAGTGGGATATTACAGGCTGAAGCGAAGCCTCTCTTTATAATCTTTAAATATTTTTATATCGCTAAGATGTCGCAGTATCAAAAAGTTATTAGATCAATGTAGAGCCAAGTATCATCGTTTACACCTTATTCAAAATTATTTATTTTAGATGTTTCGTTACTATTAGAACCATAGTATATCAAAAAGTAATGAAAAGTAAATAAAATTTTCATTTTACACTCACGCATAAAGATTTTAACGCTTCCTACATTATTGTAAGTGAAAATCTGAGTATGAAAACATTTATTACTTAAAACTGGAAGGAACGGAGGGACAGACGGCGAAATTTAAATTAATTATCCGCAGAACTTCTAACGGATCAGTTGCAACTTCTGAAAGCACTCGCCAAGTTCACGAAAACAGATTGAGAAATTTATTTTTAAATGTTTGTTCTAGGGTCCTATTTTTTTTACTTCACTTACAGAATAAGGAGATTGAACTAAAATAGATTTATAATGATATTATCCTTACCTTATAGAAGATTACAGCTGAATAATGCTTTCAAACAGTGATGTGTTAGAGCTTCTAGGAAGGGTTAGGGGCAGGGTCTTCAATGTTCTTGCGATGCCACCAGATGGGTGTTGCATGCGTCTAAAAGCTACGGTAATCGATTACCATCAGATGAGGCGTACGCTTGTACGCGCGTAGGCGACCTGGTTGTATAAAATAAAATATAATTCTTTTACATTAATCATAGACATTATTCAAATGTCATTTTATGCACACATTTGCATATTTCATGTAACGAATGTACGTTTTCAAATAAGTTTCATTTCCCGTTTGACTCGTGATATTTTCTGAAATCGGATGCGAAGAAATCAAGCGATTTTCATTTATTTTTATTTATTTATTCATCGTTCGAACGAATGAAACTCGTTTATTACGTTTAAAACGATAAAAATAAAAACTGTAGTGTAATTCGAGTATCGATGAAAAACCCGGACACTTTGATACAAAAAATTGAAGATTTTTTTCATATAGGAAACCTTGTAATTTACATTCGTTTATTTATTTTTGTTTCCATAACTGTTATCCTAATTCATAATTGCAATTATATGTATCAAGTTACAAACAAATATTTTTATGTTTATTTACAAAACAAATATTTTTATTTGTATGTATTGATACCGACACGTTGGTGCAACGATCACAGCACTGGTTTGAGGCTTTCGCGCTGACGGTTGCGTGTTCAATCCCCGCATACAACAAACATTTAGAAAGAAAGACAGAAACATGTTTATTCGGGATATCACACAAATCGCAGACAGTTTTTACACAAAAAAAAAATACAGTTGAATAAAAATAATAGTAATTAATAAGTAAGTACACATAGAAAAAAATTACAAGAACAGTAATATAGACTACAAAAAAAAAAAAACAATATCATCAGAAAAAAAGTCAAAAAAAAAAAAATATTGTATTGGCAATGCAGATGTTTGCCGTGGTCCGGGTGTTTGTGCAGTCCTTGTGGGTCTGCCCACTGTGCCTCGGAGAGCATGTTAAGCCGTCATTGTTGTTATCATGTACACCTGATAGCGATCGTTACTCATAGTAGGGAATATATCCGCCAACCCGCATTGGTGGATTAAGCCTTGATCCTTCTCCTACATGGGGAAAGAGGCCTATGCCCAGTAGTGGGATATTACGACTGAAGCGTGCGTAAACGTGTATTGATATTTTAGTAACATCGCATCGACCATATAACGGTAAGTTCCACGTGCCATAAAAGAGTAACATTAACAATGCTAAAAATCAGTAAAAATTCTGTCGAGAGTTTAACAATCATAACAACTAGACTCGTTAGTAGCTGCGACAGTTTTTTTTTTTTTACTTTACAGAAGAAAAAAAGATACAATTTATGTGATAAACAGTGCAGCAAAAACAATGAACAGTTTAACAATGCACTGTGTTAATAGTTAAAATAGTTTTATTGATGTCATTATTTGACAATTATCTAATGTGACCACAGAAATATGATCATACATATTTTTATGGTAACCCTATCGGTATATGTTCAGAAATATATTTTGTTTGATAAAATATAATTTTCATTCGGAAGAAATGAGTGAAGGTGAACCTTACTTCGGATTATCTACTATAAATAATTTTCAGCTCATTTGAGTCAGACCTTAAAACTTTATAGCTTACAAGCTTCCTTAACAAACAGAACCCTGATTAACAACCATTGTCTTGGTAGGGATTGGGGGTACGGTCAGCAACGCGCTTTTCGCAAGCTTTCAAGCAGTGTTGTGTTCCTGTGTTGAGTAAAGTGACCAGAGATCCTGGGGCGTATTGGGGGTGGGGTCGACAAAGCGCTTGCGTTTCTTTTGGTGTTGCTCACCATCAGATGAGCCTAACGCTTTTTGCCGACCTATTTGTATAAAAAACAGGTTGTCGAAAAAGACCCCTTTAACCATATACTGGCATTTCATTTATCTCATATATAAATATTTATAAACGTACAAATAGACCCTCAAAAAGTAGTATTCATTGAACGTACCGTTTTCGCTACAGTGCCTATTACGAGATGTTTAGGTATGAGGTAAAACGAAATTTACGTGGGAAGATAAAAGTATGTTCTTGTAAATTATTGTGTATCGATGTACATGTACGTCTAAAATGTGGATCACGGCGTGAGTGTATTAAATGATCAATACTTTTATAAATATAAATGCTTAGAAACATATTAGGATTAATAATAAGCTGTACCCACGACCCGACTAGGAAAAAGGTCAGGCTCGACCAGATCATGTATCTGGACCGGATCAGGATAGAATGAGGCATGCCAGATCCGGCAAAGTTTTATCAGGACCAGGTCTGGTTCAGACAAGGATAGCCTGATGTAAAATATAATCAAGTATGGTAAGGCATACTGGATCAGGACCCGGTCCGGTCCAGATCAGGATAGCCTGATGTAAAATATAATCAAGTATGGTAAGGCATACTGGATCAGGACCCGGTTATGCACGACCAAGGTCTAGAAGAGAGTGACAAAAAAAAAATGTATTTTTCGCTTGAATATCGATTATAGCCATAAAAAAAAAAATTCAAGATGTCTTTAACATGTAGATATGTGCCTATTACGGTTTAACAGTAAGCATTTTTAACCGACTTCAAAAAAAGGAGGAGGTTACTCAATTCGACCGTATATATATATATATTTTTATGTATGATCGGGGATAACTCCGTCGTTTATGAACCGATTTTGATAATTCTTTTTTTGTTGGAAAGGAAACCAGGATCTCATGATAAAATTCTAGATAAATCGAGGGAAAACTCTCGAAAATCCGCATAACTTTTTACTGGGTGTACCAATTTTGATGATTTTTAATTTAATCGAAAGCCGATGTTTATCATGTGGTCACATTTAAATTTCGTCGAGATCTAATTACAACTTTTGGAGTAATCTTTGATAACGCGTATTTACTTGACTATATTTTCGTCGACCTACGTTGTTTTACTTGTCGATATAATTGAAGTCGGTTTCTCTTCGTTTGCCTGTAAACACTAGTATTTGTTATATCAGTGTCCATTGAATATTTGCGTATATGTCATTATGATTTATATTATATGAAAAAAGAAATTGTAAAGAATTTCATCGAACTACTCTCATTTTTCCAATTGTGTAACATGTGTTATATTTTCTTACGATTTATTTTTGTGTTACCCACACATTAAGAAATTCTAAACAATTTTTTAATATCATATCAAAAATCGACCGTTCCAGCGGGGATCGAACCTGCATCTCCGACTTATCGTGTCGGTGCTTTAGCCAATTAAGCTATGGAACGATGTACTCGCTAGATCGAAATTTTCGATATGATGATTTTATATGCGGTCTAAGCGATGTGTTATATATGTTTTCTACTAGCTGTGTTAATTTATATGATAACCGTTAAAACACTTACAACGGCATAATATAAACGATAAAAAAAATCTTAATCGTTTTCAAAAGGTTTTACGGGAACACGTTATTACTTTTCGTAATTTTAGCAAGTAAATGATATTACCATATCACCTCATAGACGTGACTTCGTAATTTTAGCAAGTAGGTGAGAGATATTACAATATCACCTCACAGACGTGACTTTGTGGAAATTGACTTTATAATTTTTTTGTGAGGGTTTGCAACCAGTCCTATCTTTGTATGGAATTTAGTAATTAAGGCATTCAGTAATTATGAGACGCGTCCTCGGCAAAATATGAAGAATTTTTTATATATATAAATAATTAAAATTCGTAACATTTTTTAGTCGCCGAATATAGAAAATATTTGCTTAAAAGGACTCTTCATTTACCACTTGTGATAAAATAGGATAACTTCGTATGAAAACAAAGAATTTTTGTATAATATTTGTAGTAGACCAGGAATTGTGATATTGGTGTGCCATTTTGAATTTATTGTTACGAATCACGCAAAGAAAACGTTTATTATGTATATTTTTTTCTGAATTTTCAGTTTGATTTATATAAAAAAATAAACGTCTCACATTCAACGCCCCCCACTAGGATTAACTTTTGTATCGAGGGTCCGGAAAAACACAATACACAAACACAAACGCCCAGACTACAGCAAACATGTGTATGGCCCATACAAACGTTTGCCATGGAATCGAATCCGCAACCGCCAGCGCAATAGCCACAAACCACTGCTATGACCATTACATAAATATTTTGTTTTAATGGAAATTACGACTAACAAAGCAAACTAGACGAAACTAGAAGTCAAATTTTTCAAGACCGTCTCAACTTAAAGGACGTCCTCCGTTTTTACAGTCGGTTAAAATGAAATATAATGTTAATCACAATATCAATTACTACAAAAACAATCTTAACCCCTTTAGAAGTAATTACTCATTACAAAATGGCGTCGCCTACTGTTAAGAAACGTCAAGAAATCAAAATGGCTGCCGAATTTGAAGCTCTATAATAATCAATTACCGAAATTTATCGACTCTATATTTAAAATTAACGGTGCTTTAAATTAACGATTTTGATTGTTGGAAAGGAAGGAATATAAATTCTCTTTCTTGAATGTTTTATTATTGTTTAAGAAAAAATTACGAAAATTATGAATTTGAAATTTAATAAGAAAACAGGTTTCTCTTTATTTATATGTTTTTAAATATTTATAGGTTTTACATTGTATTACTTAAAAAAATATGGATGTGGTTAATCGACTTAAAAGAAAATAGGTATTTCGTTTTTGCGTTTGTCTTTCAAAGCGTTTCTGAGAAAACTTCAGTGAATTCACCAAAGCTTCAACATCCATTTTTATCTAACACATACCTACATCATTATATAACATACACATATGTATGCGTGTGTATAATATACACATAAGTACAATGTTAATCTTAATAATAAATGTTATTCATGACGTTTAAACTCAAAATTAACGTTCCCTTTTTAACCGACTTCCAAAAAAGGAGGAGGTTCTCAATTCGACTGTATTTTTTTATGTATGTTACATCAGAACTTTTGACCAGGTAGACCGATTTCGACAATTTTTTTAATCGAAAGGTGGCGTGTGTCAATTGGTCCCATTTAAATTTATTTGAGATCTAACAACTACTTTTCGAGTTATATCTAATAATGCGTTTTTACTTGACGCTTTTTTCGTCGACCTACGTTGTATTATACCGCATAACGTTCTACTGGACATACCGATTTTGATCATTCTTTTTTTGTTGGAAAGGGGATAGGGGATTCCTAGTTTTGTACCATGATAAGGAAATCAGGATCTGATGATGGAATCCCAGAGAAATCGAGGGGAACTCTCGAAAATCCGCAATAACTTTTTACTGGGTGTACCGATTTTGATAATTTTTAATTTAATCGAAAGCTGATGTTTATCATGTGGTCACATTTAAATTTTTTCGAGATCTGAGAACTACTTTTTTAGTAATATTTGATAACGCGTAGTTACTTGACTATTTTTTCGTCGATCTACGTTGAATTACTCGTTGATTGTAATTGAAGTCAGTTTTTTTTTCGTTTGCGAGCAAACACAATTATTTTATCGCAAATAGTTATTTAAAAAAAAAAACTTGTTGATTGAAACTTGAAATTTTATTGTTTTAACTAGTTAATTTTTTATATAAAAAATGATCGTCTTTTGTGGTTTTTAAGAATATACAAAGGCATATAATAGGCATCACTAAAAGATGCAAGTGGCTTATAGAAGCAGAGAAGTAAATCTATGCTTCCTGTGATATCAGTCGAGTTTTATTACCATTTTTGTGATTTTAACGCGGGGATTATCAGAAAAAAATTATGAATTATTTTTTTGCAAAGTTATATTATTCTTATATCTGTTAAAAAAATTGTATATATAAATATTTGTCAAGTTGTTCCCCTTTGTAAACAATAAATCACTGGAAGTATTCAATACTATTTTCGTGTTTTGTGTTTTAAGTGCCATTTTTTAATTGAATTTCACTATTCATTTTTAGTATATTATTCATAATTACTGAATATTATATACTGAATACTGATTTTTACAGTTATACTCTCTTGAACCTTAACATTTCGTAAACTAGTAAAATTTAGGTAAATTATGTGAGGAGAGTGATAACAAAATAATTCAATCTTAAGGGTTATATCTTTATCTTTTGCTTGAGAAATATTCCGCTAATATCATTGTTCTAGAGTTTACACAAAGTTTTTTTCCGTAAACTACCGTTAAAGTGACTTGTATCACTTGTCACAGAAGTCACAGTTTTAGACATTTTTATATTTTTTTTATACAACTAAGTCGGCCAAAAAGTGTACAGATCGCTTGATGATAAGCGATTACCGTAGCTTATAGAAACCTGCAACACCAGAAGCATCACATTGCGTTGCTGACCCTAGCCCCAATTCCCTCAGGAACTCTGGTCACCGTAATCGCCATAGGAACATAACACTGCTTGAAAGCAATATTATTTAGATCTGTATTCGGTAAAATCAATGTAATTCCCCAGTTGGACTCTTTGATTTGGGCAGGATATGTCCTGCATTGTCCTCTGTCAGTTAAAATATTAATGACCCCTGTTGCGCACTGTGCTTTTGCCTATTTATATACCGAGTCTAAGCACAAAGCTGTGAGTTATGAGCTGTGAAAAACTGAAGCGTGATTACTAATTTTAATATTAGGAGTTCAAAGTAACGTTAAAATTCTTACCTAATTACTAGAGCATGATATTCAGGTTTTTACATGTATTTTTTGCAAATTAATAATTTCGTGTCACGGTTCTTATGAAATTTGTTTTATATGTTTGGTAGGTATGAGAATAGGCCGTAGATTATGTTACACACCGTTAGATAGTTAGTAATCCATATAAATAAAAAGACTAGCCGAATGTGTCGCCTGGAACGGTTGACTGAATCGAGTATTTTTGAAGTTATACTTCTTTTTGCACGTAACGAGAATAAATTTTTACGATGCGCGCGCACACTTTCACAAAAAAACCAACACCTTGAAGTTAGCTTGTCAACGAAGAAGAAATTAGTGACGTGAAGCTAGCTAGCCAACGAAGGGTAACTTCCTACGTCCATAGATAAGTGGACACACACTTTTTTATATAAGAATTACTTTGCAGCATGTTCTTACAGATGAAAAATTAAAAAAAAAATCCGCAGAAAACTGGATTATTTTAGAAAATATATGATTATGAAATTTTACGTGTTTGATAGTTCACGACATAACAACGTTACTGTACGCCAAGATCATCATCATTACAGCCTATACAGTCCACTGCTGGACATAGGCCTCCACAAGTTTACGCCAAAAACAACGTGAACTCATGTGTTTTGCCCATAGTCACCACGCTGGGCAGGCGGGTTGGTGACCGCAATACTGGCTTTGTCGCACCGAAGACGCTGCTGCCCATCTTCGGCCTGTGTATTTAAAAGCCAGTAGTTGGATGGTTATCCCGCCACCGGTCGGCTTTTTAAGTTCCAAGGTGTTAGCGGAATTGTGTTATCCCTTAGTCGCCTTTTACGACACCCACGGGAAGAAAGGGGGTGGCTATATTCTTTAGTACCGTAGCCACACAGTACACGCCAAGATATTGATATACAAATAAACACAGTAAGTAACAAATAAAAAACAAAGATGTACTAAGACGGGTCTGTATCGCTGATGAGTGATTTCTTCCAGATAACCTTTAAGGATAATTATAAATGTTTTTTAATTATAAAATAAATGGAAAGTATTTACTGAATAATACTCCGTAAATAATTTAAACATTAAAGTTAAAAGTTTTGATGAGGAATTAAAATTTAACGCGTTTGTTTCTATTGCTCTGCCAAATGTCGCCCTTTGTTGAAGAGCGTAGCTGGAATTAAATATTAATGGGTATTATAATAAATATTAATGTTTAGAGTTCTTTACATTTGACTGCCAGTCTGTTGTTATACAGTCAACTAGACACACCAACTGACTTTATCAACTGGCTTCAATATTTTTTTTTAATTCGACGCTTTATTCTACAACTAGCTGCGACCGCGATTTCATACGCGTGGAATTTAACAAAAAAGTTTTCTTCAGTTCGTAGAGTTATAAAATTACATATCTAAATGTCTTAAATAAAAGTTGCCTAAGTTATTCCTTATTACATCAGCTATCTGCCAGTGAAAGTCCTAAAAATCGGTCCAGCCGTTTCAGAGATTAGCCAGAACAGAGATACAGAGAAATTGTAAAAAAATGTTATTTTGATAGATGTAACGTATATGAATTTAGGAAAACAAAACAACGCTTGGGTTGTTTTGTTCTAAACGAGGTAAAGGTAACTGTGTGGTAACATTTGTTTTTTTTTTATGTCACTAGATCGGCAAACAAGCGTACGGACCACCTGATGGTAAGCGATTACCGTAGCTTATAGACAGCGAAGTAGAAGAACGAGAAGACACCTGCAACATCAGAAGCATCGCAAGCGCGTTGCCGACCCAATCCCCAATCTCCCCAGGAGCTCTGGTCGCCTTACTCACCAACAGGAACACAATACTGCTTGAAAACAGTATTATTTTGCTGTGATCTTCTGTAAGGTCGAGGTACTACCCTAGTCGGGCTGCTCCATATTTTGCGCAGGAAATTCCTGCTGTGCCCTATTTATTTATTTATTTAAGCATACTAACAATATACATATTTTTACATTGTTATAATAAGCACATTAGGTATACAGTAAGGTCCTTAATACATATATCAATAACTAGCATGCATAACATTCAATTTTTTTTTCAGCTTGCATAACACAAAATAAAACTATTAATTACTTAAAAAAAGGATTACAAGTAGAATATAAAAAAAGTTTACAAAAGAGAATATTAAAAAAGAAAAAAAAAAACTATGTTATTTGTGAAAATGAGCAATAAGTTTCTTTTTAAATGCATTATAATGATCACCAAATATGTCAATGCCTGGTAAATCTTTTGCAATTTTGTTATAATTCAAACACAGTTTAACCACGGGCGCCTGATTTCCCATATGAGTTTTTGATTTTGGAATATAAAAGATGTTATGGATTTTATTTCTTGGGTACCTACGTGGGACTGAAAGAGATCTACGCTCAGCCAAGCTGCTACAATGTACATCATGATGCAGAATTTTATATAAAAAGCATAGCTCGAGAAGTGCGCGCCTGTCCCGAAGGCTCATCATCCCAAACCAAGCCAATCGTTGATTGTATGGCTGTCTGTGTGAGATGCCACTGGCAGAAAAAGCAAGATACCTCGTAAAAGTACGTTGTATACTTTCTACGCGCTGTGAGTGCACAATATAGGTGGGGTTCCAAACAACACTAGCATATTCGAGAAGGCTGCGAACCAAGGCATTATACAAAACAATTTTTGTAGACCAAGAGAAACCGCTGGTATTACGTCTAATAAAACCTAGCAAACGAGCCGCTTTCGTAACCACTTTGTCAATGTGGGATCTAAATGTCAATTTCTTATCAATAATGACTCCCCAATCTCTAATTTCCGCCACTTCCTGAAGTGATTTATTACCAATTAAGTAACTTGAAACAAGCGGTTTTTTTTTCCTTGTGTATTTGATAAAGAAACATTTGTTAACATTGAGAGTCATGTTATTTATTGTTTTATAAATTTTTAAATCGTCAGCGAACAAAGAAATTTTGCAATGTTTTATTTTACTCGTAATATCGTTAATAAACACCAGAAATAAGAGTGGTCCCAAATGTGAACCTTGTGGTACACCGGAATTTGCCAAATATGTACCAGACTCAAAGCCATTGATAGCAACACTTTGGGGCCGCTTGCTTAAATACGACTCAAACCATTTTAATAAAGCACTCTCAATCCCATACTGACCCAGCTTTTGGATAAGCAAAACATGATCGACTTTGTCAAAAGCACTGCTGAAGTCAGTATAAATTGCATCAACCTCCTGTCCACCATCAATCGCGCGCGACAAATCAGAGATAAATACTGATAAATTGGTTTGAACAGAAAGACCCCTCCTAAAACCAGACCTACCTTAGCTAAAGGTTTAGGTAATAGGTTAAGGTAGCTTTAGCACCGACTTTAAGCCTATCAATAGATATTACATACAAACTAAAGTATTTTATTAAAGATAGTAAGTAAGTGCATAAGAAGACGTGTTTTAAATTAAATCTTTAGTAAGTTTTTGAAGTTATAGGTACTTCATTTGACGCATTAGGCAAAATGATGTGAGTAAATTTTTACGATGCGCGCGCACACCGTCACAAACAACCGACACCGTTAAGTTAGCTAATCAACGAGGAAGAAGTTAGCAACGTGAAGTTAGCTAGCCAATGAAGTATAACTTCTTACGTGCGTACATTGCACACACCTTTTTTTGCTTTTTAGTTCATTTAGTTTTCTTTAACGTAATTTTTTATGTTTGTTATTTGTATTATTTGAATTAATTAGAATTTAACTAGCTTTATAAATGTGACTATGTTTTTAATTAATTTGAATATTTCAAGGGTCTGATAATATTACGATATCAGAATGAAGGTTCAATGAATTGTTATAGATTTTCATTAAAACTTTCAACGAAATTAAATTATAAAGCTGGTGTTGATTAAATCGACGGTATTTAACGTAATTTTGACGTCTTAAAGTTGGCTCTTTATAATTTTGAAAGAAAATATATTGTAGTCGAATACATACTCTTTACTGTACTATACTTATCTGTGTGTATTGTGTAGATATTAAAAAAAAAAAAAAAAAACTATATTTATCTTGCAAACGTTTCAATGCTATAGGAAGTATTTTTCTGCTTTAGTCGATAAGAGTTTGATTTGACTGAATCGCATATATAAAGAATATATACTGTACTAGTAATAAAATAGTTACTTTATATACTTGCGGTGGGTAAATAGAATATTTATAGCTATGCTACAGTTTAGAAATCTTATGTTGATATATTCACAGTAATCGAGATCAAATTTATTATGAAAATATAATATAATAGAAATATACTATATTAGAAATAGTAGAAATTTTCAGTGCAACAATATAAGCTGAGACAACAGCAGCAATCGCATAAAAAGAAATCATTAAAATTAAATAGTAAATTAAACTAATGTGTGAAGTCCTTATTTTCAATTTATTTGTACGAACGAAAAAAATATTTAAGTGTTCTGATCATAAATGTGAAATTATTTCAACAAATAAATTGCAACATACCTTATACCATAGAGGCTTTAAAGGTCAATTCTTCACTATAGTGGAAGGATACGAAATCTTATATATAAAATTCTCGTGTCACAATGTTAGTTAACATACTCGTTCGAAACGGCTGGACCGATTTTTATGAAATTTTGTGTGCATATCGGGTAGGTCTGAGAATCGGCCAACATCTCTTTTTCATACCCCTAAGTTATAAGGGGGGTTAAAGGGGGTTAATAACATATATGGCAAAACAACGTCTGCGGGGTCAGCTAGTAAAGATTTATATTAAATGCCTTACTAAAGCCACTTATTACAGTTGTTGCCAGAAATTAGATCATAATTTCGAATTGAAATTATTCATGAAATTAGCATAAAGAAATAAAATTCCTATATTCGGTACACATGTTTATTAAACGATGTGAAATAAAATAAATTCTCATAATTTATTACAAATAAAACTTTGACGACTTTATATTACGTTTGAATGAAAATTTACCATATTTTTTATTACTTTATACGAAGTAAGGAATTATTTTTTTATTATTATTACTGTGAACTAGAAATGAGACTATCCGCGAGAGAGCGAAAGTAACCGACATAGCCCACAGAATTAGCAAGTTGAAGTGGCAGTGGGATGGTTATCTGTGTCGCAGGACCGATGGCCGTTGGAGTAGATGGCTCCTGGAGTGGAGACCGCGTTTTGGCAAACGCAGTGTGGGACGTCCTCCGGCCCGTTGGACTGACGATCTACGTAAGATTGCCGGTGTAGGCTGGATGAGGATTGCGGAAGACCGGGATGTGTGGCTCGAACTTGGGGAGGCCTATGTCCAGCAGTGGACTGCGATAGGCTGACGTGTACTGTGAACTAGCTGACCTGAGTGACATTGTTTTGTCTTTCGAACTGTCAAACGAGGGTAGTTTAAACAATAAATACGTTTTCCGATTTTTTTTATCTGCTTATCTTATCTTATTTTTTATCAACTTTTTTTATTTTTTCCTCTGTAGAGTACCTATGATAAAACGTAAAAAAAAATTAGAATTGGTTCAGCAGTTCTCGGACACATTAACGATCCATTTTTATTTATTTGGATTACCATCTTTTATACGTTCAATTGCAGTTACGATAGGAGTGACATATTGAAAGGTGTCTCTCATGCATCATCCCTTCCACTCACAACGTCAACAATCACGTGATACACTGTACAATATCGTGTAAATATCATACCGTTGTTTTGAAGCTCCTTCTTTTATGAAGGTTTTTCACATTTTTAACTTTTCTTTATATGTTTAGGTCTATGTAAATGTTGAGGACACGTTGGCGCAACGGTCACAGCACTGGTTTGTGAAAACGGAGGACGCCCTTTGAGTTGAGACGGTCTTGAAAAATTTCACTTCTAGTTTCGTCTAGTTGGTCTTTGTTAGTCGTAATGGCCAGGAAAAACAAAATATTTGTGTAATGGTCACAGTGCTGATTTGTGGCTGTTGCGTTGGCGGTTGCGGGTTCGATCCCCGCACATGACAAGCATTTGTATTTGCCATACAGATGTTTGCCGTGGTCTGGCAGTTCTTGTGGATCTCGCCACATTGCTTTAGAGAGCACGTTAAGCCGTCGGTCCCTTAAGCTCTGATTCTTCTTCAACATGGGGAAAGAGGCTTATGCCCAGCAGTGGGATATTATAGCTGAAGCGTACATCACACACACTCTGGTACAGATATCATGTGTTCGCGGTAAGGTAGCAATTCAAAAAAGTGAAAACAAACAACTCCTTAGTTTAGGTTAGTAGTTAAGTGGATGAAGAATTCACCCTACAAGGTCATCATCAATTAAAAAACAAAATTTACGAAATGCAAAAAAAAACTGGTCAAGTGCGAGTCGACCTCGCACGAAGGTTTTCGTACCATTGCATTGAGTAGCTAAAATATTTAGACAAATTTTTTCTGTCTTAATATATATTTTTTTAATTTTAATTTTATAATTTATAATGAAAGTAAATATACAATTAAGTATTTTTTGAGTATTTCAAGTGCCTATCTGTTACTATTTATTGATATCGAGCAAAAATAGGGAAAAAAATGCGTTTTAAGTATGGGAGCCCCCCTTAAATAATTATTTTATTTTATTTTTAGTATTTTTTGTTATAGAAACAGAACAACAGAAATAATAATTTGTGAAAATTTCATCTGTCTAGCTATCGTGGTTCTTGAGTACAGCCTGGTGACAGACGGACGTCTTAGTAATATGATTTCGTTTTTACCCTTTGGGTACGGAACTCTAAAAATAGAATCCACTTTTAAATAAGCGGCAATCATTAACCTCAAAATAATACTTTTATGTCAAATTCGTCTTTAATTATTTATTTATTTATTTATTAAAAGCGCTTCACACAAATCAACAGTATCTACCATCATTGAAGGAAATCCTTTTCCGTTAATCTTTTTGTAAGTATATCGAGTTAATTGAATTTAATTGACTTCATTTGCGAATGTTGTAAGTATATAATATGTTGTTTATTTATTTACTTTTCATACTTTACTTTTACTCTGTCGTTATAACCTTTATTATTAGAGGTTGTCTTTATTAGAACACTATTAGTGATAAAACCCTGCACTTTTTTGGAGTTACAATATTGTTATTTTTTTTTTGTTTGAAATTTCAAATGTGCAAAAATCAAAAATCAAAATCAAAATCAAAATCAAAAATAGCTTTATTCAAATAGGCTCCAAGTGCACTTTCGAATCATCATTTTACATATTAAAATTTTAGAAATTAATTATTATTTTTAACCGACTTCCAAAAAAGGAGGAGGTTCTCAATTCGACTGTATTTAATAAAACACTTTTTTCGGATTTTATCGCGGTTTATTGTTAACTTTTGATTCCCGACGTTTCGGATACTTTACAGCAACCATGGTCACGGAGGACTAGTCCTCCCGTGACCATGGTTGCTGTAAACCGCGATAAAATCCGAAAAAAGTGTTTTATTAAATGAGTAAAATTCGCGTAAACATTAGAAAACAATATGTGAACCAGTACGGACTGGAAATCGCAAATAAAATTCGACTGTATTTTTTTTTTTTTTTTTTTTTTATGTATGTTACATCAGAACTTTTGACCAGGTAGACCGATTTCGACAAATTTTGTTTTAATCGAAAGGTGGTGTGTGCCGATTGGTCCCATTTAAATTTATTTGAGATCTAGCAACTACTTTTCGAATTATATCTAATAATGCGTTTTTACTTGACGCTTTTTTCGTCGACCTACGTTGTATTATACCACATAACTTTCTACTGGGTGTACCGATTTTGATAATTCTTTTTTTGTTGGAAAGGGGATATCCCTAGTTTGGTACCATGATAAGGAAACCAGGATCTGATGATGGGATCCCAGAGAAATCGAGAGAAACTCTTGAAAATCCGCAATAACTTTTTACTGGGTGTATCGATTTTGATAATTTTTACTTTAATCGAAAGCTGATGTTTATCATGTGGTCACATATAAATTTTATCGAGATCTGATAACTACTTTTTGATTAATCTTTGATAACGCGTATTTACTTGACATTATTTTCGTCACCTTACGTTGTATTATACCTCATAACTTTTTACTGGGTGCACCGATTTTGACGTTTCTTATATAAATTAAAAGCTACTATTCGTCACGTGGTCCCATTCAAATTTAATTGAGATTTGATTAGTAATTTGTGAGTTATATCTAATATTGCGTATTTACTTGACGGTTTTTTCGTCACCCTACGTTGTATTATACGTTATATCTTTTTACTGGGTGCACTGATTTTGATCTTTTTTGTATAAATCAAAAGCTAATACTTGTCATGTCGTCCGTTTTAAATATGATTGAGATATAATGAGCAATTTTTGAGTAATCTTTGATGACACGTATTTACATGACGATGTTAAGACGACTGTGGTCATGTTCAATACTTTGCCACAACGCCATCTATCAAAATGTAATGAAATTACTTCGTTCACTATCGATCAAATTACAATATTCCACTAGAGTAGAGAGTAGCAGTTTATTCGTTATAAATATATTTGAGCTTTTAATTTTTGAGTTATCGCTAATACTGGGTATTTACTTGGCTATTTTACGTCGACCAACGTTATATTAACCTCATTACTATTTTACTGGGTGGACCGATATCGATGATTCTTTTTTTAATCGATAGGTGGTGCTTGTCATGTGGTCCCATTTAAATATAATTGAGATGTGACTCGAACTTTTTGAGCTATATCTGATATGGCGTATTTACTTGACTGTTTTTGGAGTTTTCTCCTTAAGAATCGATTTTCATTTAAGGCCCCGGAATGAAAAAATTGAACAGTAAAATCTACTGAACGAATGACCTTGTTAGAGATGGCGTTCAGACGTTTTCTAATAACGCAATTAGGTTCCGATAGATGGCGTTATTGCATTCATTTATTTACAATTTGATATAGTAATAATATATTTCTTAGACTAGTAAGCCTTTTTGTGCCTATTTAGACAGTTGATCTGAAGGGGTAAACTCCAGTCGTGCATCGGAGCTGTGTGAAAACATGAACATTACATATTTTTAATAAAAAAGACATAAACCGTAATTCAATATAAATCCGCTTCAACTAAAAAACCCGCCGTAATAAGCGATGTCAGCGCTTCGCGCGAATCGACGACGGGCCTTTTATGAAATTTCTGCCTACAATCGCTAACAAAATGTTAGAAATAACAGTAGAACATTATATAATTCTACAATTTTATAATGTCGCGTTATATGGAATACGAACAAAGTATTACTATTTTTTCGTCGATCTACGTTGTATTACTCTTCGATGTAATTGAAGTCGGTTTTTTTTTCGTTTGCGAGCAAACACAATTATTGTAAAAGTGAAGCTACCACCGATTCCGAATGTAGATTCAATAAAGTATAAATAAAGAAAAAATTCAGACTACATCAACTAACCAACAACTGCTAGCAAACAGTCAATTTTGTGACCACTGCACCAACTCACGATCATTCTATTTATCCAGGCATAAAGTAATATTAGCAATTTCCGCTGACCAAACATTAATGCGGTATCGGAGTGGAGGGGAGATGATGCCTTTTATAATAAAAGCCCGACAAACTATTTAGTAATTGGATCACCGTGACTAGGCTGAAATTCTGGCTTTGTCCGCCCCCACCTTATAGGGTTTTATATGTAGGGGAGAGCGGGGCTGAAAGTGCCGGGGGTAAGTTGTGCCGACGCAAATATCTTGAAAATAGAAAGAGATAGATTTACGATCGTATTGCGTCGCGAAATGCCTAAAAGTCGGGCACACACGGCTGCCATTTTAATTGCGTCAGCGACGCGGACCGTGTCGCTGTGCGTGTGAGGGTCCTCCAGCGACACGTAAGTAAATATTTTCGACTTAATACTTTTTGGTCTCAAGCTAGTATTTTTCTTGCTTTTAATATGAAAGTTTTAGTAAAAGGTTTTTTATTTATCCTAGTTTGTTATACAGTGTAATTTTGATGCTTTGAGAAGAGTGATTTTTGTATATGAGACAAAATATCACACTATCACGAGCGGGGTAAAATGTGCCGTTCACGTGGGGCTGGTTTTGCCGCGGCACAACCAACCCCTAAGCAACCTTTATTGTATAAATCGACCCTCACAAAGTATAGACAACTTGCCTGTCTCTCGAAATAATCGAGAAAGGACTCCTGAATATCTTGATGAGTCAAATTATGTGGGTAGCAATGTTGAGATTGAAACTAGTCAACCATCAGGTAATCAACAAGAGATACGTCAGTGCTTTCAAGAGCCTATCCCTTGCTGCAGCTTCCAGGAGCCTATCCCTTGCTGCAGGTTCCAAGAGCCTATCCCTTGCTGCAGCTTCCAGCTTCCTCAGTCAGCTGATAACAACACAGGAAATAAAACTACAGAAAATTTCTCACCAGAGCTAATAAGACCTCTTGCCTAAAGCATCTCCTAGATTAACTGCACATAGTAAAGGACGTAAAAGAAAGACAGCTGTTCTTACGGACACTCCAGAGAAAAATGCTTTGGCCGAAGAGCAGGCTACTAAAAAGAAGAAGAAAGAAAGTGAAACTAAAAAGAAAGTTAAGGGAAAAGGCAAAGGAAAAGGCAAACAAATAAAAAAAAACCGACTAAGCCCGTTAAGAGAAGAGTTTTACAAGATGACAGTTTTGATGATGAACAAGAATGGTACTGTATCATATGTTGTGATGCCTATTCTAACTCTGCCCCTGGAGAAAAATGGATTGAATGCAGAGAATGTAAGAATTGGGCCCATTTGCAATGTATTGAAGATGAAGAAAGCCAAGCATTTGTATCTTTTTTGATTCCTTAAAAACACTCAAGATACTGATAAATAAGAGACTGGAAGAACTCTGTGATTTTATAATTTAAGAGAAATCTTTATTATTTTTTGTGATACAGTCCTTAAGGACTGATAATTTTAATAATTGATCTCAATCGTAAAAAATAAGTACAAACTATTGATTAAAATATTTTATTTTAATATGTTATTAATATATGTTACAAAAAAGTACATTTTAAGAACTGATTTATAGTAAAAAGTATAAGGAATAAATATATTATTATAAAATTGATGTATTTTAATTCTACATATATTTTCATTCATGTAAAACACCTAGAATTATCAACGGCACAACCAACCTCAGCTACGGCACAACTTACCCCAAAGCGGGGTTGGTTGTGCCTTGCCGCCGCTGTATAAAAAAATCACTTTTTCTTAAAAACTATTAAAAATATGCAAAATCTGTAGGTAAATTCGTAATCTACACTAAATTTGGCTTAGGATGAACCACTACTTTCAAACATAGTACTCGTTTAATCCGAATTATATAAAGATTTGTCAAAATCGGCACTTTCAGCCCCGCTCTCCCCTACAAGTAATATATTAAGTGGGTCAGGTTAGTCTTTAGAGTTAAAGAGTTTAAAGGAAAACATAACTGTCAACGCTGTCACTCTTTGCAATGAAATGAATGATATAGTTGTTTTTTAGATTCCAAAAATATAAATTTTGACTATCAGAAAATTCGTCTTACTAGTTATAGCATTATATCTGATATAACCCCGAAAAACCTGATGTTCGGGTTTTCGGATTGAAATTGCTTCGAAATACTGTAGAATGAACCAAGTCTACAAAATGAATGACTGAAGGACTCTGTAAGTTTCCGGTTGCAGGCCAAAATCTTATTTCCATATGGAAGATGGTTTAATAAAATCTTATAACTGAACCATTGTGGGCTTGAGAATAATTTCTCTAGCAAGATTGACAGACATTATTAATTGGCTTATGATAACAGTATTTATTGACGGCTTTCACTTTTTAAGGGTTTTTTTTTTTTTTTTTTTTTGATATTCTATGCCTCCGCACGTTATGCGAGTCTGTATTCTCGAAACTCATTCATACCAGTTCTCGCATTAATTCTTCTCGCACTTACATTCAGCATACTATATCTTTCTTTCATCCTTCCTCATTTACACTGGCTTAAGGCTCTTAATCATTATGCTTATATACTATGAACTCGGGGATAGTGAGGGTGGGGAACAGATGTATCTTTTATTTCATTTTAACAAGTTGTATCTTACAAACCAATTTTTTCAACAGGACTTACGACCTAACTTAAACCAGGGAGCACAGGTATTTCCTTAACTACAACTAACAAATTCTACTATATTATACAAATTATTATATCTAAGAGCTAATATTTTACAGATTTGTTACTTATCCTAATTCCTTAATTTAATAACAATGTTATATGTTACATTAAATATTCAATAATATTTATTTAACATATTTTGCTTATGTCTTATCCTAATGTTAACTATTTTACAAATTTTTATACAGAATTTAAGGAACAAGTCTCTATCCTTACTGCTTATTAACTCTGATAAGGAGTTTCTGTCTATTTTGGCGTCCATTTCAAACTCCAATTTCTGCCTCTCGCGGTCATGGGCAGGGCACTCCAGAAGAACGTGGAAGACAGACTTCGAACACGCAGGATCGCAGATGCACGATGGACTCTCCTTGCACTTGAAACGATGCAAGTACTCGGAGAATCCACCGTGCCCCGTCAAAACCTGGGTGAGGAACCCGTCCACTTTTATTTTTCCGATGATTCTGTATGCGGCTATCGCGTCAGGGAAGAATACCCTGGTTACGCCAGCCGTTTCACCGCCACGATACCGCTGGTTCCATTCATCAAGCGACTGAATACGAATGCTCCGCTTGATGAATGATACCGGGCAGCTGTCGTAGTCGAAGGCGCGTTTTAGCTTCAGCGCAGCCTCCTTGGCCAGATAGTCGGCACGCTCGTTCCCCTCTAATCCTGCGTGAGCTTTGATCCAGAACAAGCTGACTCGCCTGTTCTGGGCCAAAGCCCCTCGCAGATGTTCCCGCGCCTTGACGGCCAGGGGATGGGGGGCTTTCGGATTTTTCAATGTGAGTAGTGCCGACAAGGAGTCGGAATAAATCCCGACTGATCCGGCCAAGTGGTCTGCGGCCATCCGCGCCGCCCGGCATATCGCCAAGAGCTCCGCCTGGTAGACCGTACAGTAGGACGGCAAAGCAAGCTTGAGGGTTTTTGTTTCGGCGGCGCCGGCCCATACGGACAACGCTGCCCCCACTTTGCCCTCAATCTTGCTGCCGTCCGTAAAGATATTGTAATCGTTTGCGCAATTCGCTTTAAATTGATCTTGGTCGGCCAGGCACTCGAACTCGAGGTCGATATGGCAGGCGGGATGCGGAGACCGCAGAGCCGAGGACATCCGCTCCACCTCCCGATCCCCTATCATCCGCTGGGGCACCCCCCTCCGCGCCTCGTATAAGGTCGCTGCTTCGCGAACGCGGAGGTCGAGGGGGAGTATCCCAGCGAGCAACAGTGCCGAGTTCAGGGAGGTGGTCCGGTATGCCCTGCACAGCTTCTGCGCGAAGCCCCGCTGGACCACGTTCAGCTGCTTGCGAATACCTAGCTTGTCCACGGCCGGCGCCCAAACGGCAGCCGCATACAGTATCACAGGCTCAACCACCGCTCTGTAAATAGTGCGGATAACTTCGGGATGGAGGCCCCAGCTGACCTTAGCCGCACGGGCCAGCTGGTGGTAAAAGGCGAGCGCGCGCCTGCAGACGTTTGCGACGTGGGCGTTGAAGGTTAATTTCCGGTCTATGACGACCCCCAGCAGCTTGATCTCGTTCGCTAAGACAATGTCGACCCCGCCCATATGAAGACGCGGGGCGTCATACTTCAGTTTGCGCGTAACAACCATCGCATTTGTCTTGTGAGGCGCAAACCGAAGTTTATTAGTCACGCCCCACGCCCTCACACATTCGAGGGCGGCATTGGCCCGACGCTCGATCTCGAGGGCCGTCTCACCCTCAAACACCAACACCACATCGTCGGCGAACGCCTGCACGTAGTCGCTTAACTTCACTTTTTAAGGGTTTGAAGATGTAATGACCAGATCAGAAACAAATATTTGTATAAATAGACAATCGTCTTAGAACAAGCTGCTTATACTTACTTGGATTTAGCCAGTTATATATCAATCATCATCATCATCAGTTCAGCCTATTGCAGTCCTCTGCTAGACATAGGCCTCCTCAAGTTCGCACCAGACATACCGGATAATACATCACCGGGACATCTGGCGCGAACTATATACCTATCTTGAATGTAATGATTTGGTGTTGTACTCTATAGTTGTATCTCTCTAGTCTCTCAGCAAATACAAATATTTAGGATGCTGGGTCGACGATACGGGGAGCCACGGTCTGGAAATAAGGTGCCGCATAGAACAAGCCCGTAATGCTTTCTTTCGGCTTAAACCACTTCTATGCAATAAGAAGCTGAACATCGAGTTACGAGTACGATTAGCACGCTGTTACGTTTTCTCCATTCTCTTGTATGGTGTTGAAGCATGGACCCTCACCGAATCGACCTGTAAGAATGTTGAAGCTTTCGAAATGTGGGTATACAGGAGAATGTAAAGGATATCCTGGAGAGATAAAATAAAGAACGTAACTGTGCTAAGTCGTGTGAAGAAGAAAGCGGAAGTTGTGTACGCGGTTAAGAAGAGAAAGCTTGAATACTTCGGCCACATCATGAGAAACTCTAAGTACCAGCTGCTTCGACTTATTATCCAGGGCAAGATCCAGGGCAAGCGCAGTGTGGGTCGTAGAAGAACATCTTGGCTAAAAAAATCTACGCCAATGGTTTGGGAAAAGCACCCGTTCGTTATTCAGGGCTGCGGTATCAAGGATACAAGTTGCCAGAATGATCGCCGAACTTCGTGAGAAGATGGCACTTTAAGAAGAAGAAGTTGTACTCTATAAATGATCGAATACAGAAATATTTTGAAGGCCTTTTTGATAATAAAAATATAGCAGAAAAAAATTACACAATACAAGTCAAATATTTTTTTTTCTAATTGTTTTTATAAAATAATTACGATCTACGTCACATATTGTAAGGTTTAGACAGTGGATGTATCATTAATTACTCTAATATCGTCATTACTGCGCTAATTGAGTTGTCGTGTCCATTGTTCCTGTCTCGGCCACCTTAATAGGACATTGCTTTACCAAACTTATTTTATAATACTACTAGCGACCTGCCCCGGCTTCACACGGGTGCAATGCTGATACTAAATATACTACAGAATGTCTTTATTTATAGTATGAAGCTAGCTTATAGCATGGTTATTAACATAATAACAAAATTCAAATATGCGTCGTTAGATTACACGTTGTTACAGAATGCGTTGAGGAAATAAAGGTTCACTGCTCGTTCTCCGTACGTGATAGCGTAATAATTTGTAGCCTATACGTTGACCCGACTTCTTAATAATATTCGTGCCAAATTTGAACTAAATCCATGCAGTGATTTTTGAGTTTATCCCGGACATTCATACAGACAAACAGACAAAAATTCTAAAAACTATATTTTTGGCTTCGGTATAGATTGTAGATCACACTCCAAGTATTCTTTTAAAAAAATATTCAATGTACAGTTTTGACTATCCTACCATTTTATTATATGTATAGAATAGCAGCTGACCTGATGAACGAGCTGATTCATCACACTTACCTACTGCTTATTAGTGGATATCATCATCACGTCACTATTAGGTTTATCAAATTATTGATTAAATAATTATTGATAACCCATTACTTATTTCTACTATTAAAAGCAGTGACGCAACGGTCACAGCACTGGTTTGTGGCTGTTGCGCTGGCGGTTGCGCGTTCGATCCCCGCACGTGACAGATATTTGTATTGGCCATACAGATGTTCGTCGTGGTCGGGGTGTTTGTGCAGTCTTCGTAGGTCTCCCCGTCGTGCCTCGGAGAGCACGTTAAGCTGTCGGTTCCGGTTGTTATCATGTACACCTGATAGTGATCGTTATTTATTGTAGGGAATATATCCGCCAACATCCTACACGGGGAAAGGGGCCTATGCCCAGCAGTGGGAAATCACAGGCTGAAGCGAAGCCTCTCTTTATAATCTTTAAATATTTTTATATCGCTAAGATGTCGCAGTATCAAAAAGTTATCAGATCAATGTAGAGCCAAGTATCTTTACACCTTATTCAAAATTATTTATTTTGGATGTTTCGTTACTATTCGAACAATAGTATATCAAAAAGTAATGAAAAGTAAATAAAATTTCCATTTTACACTCACGCATACAGATTTTAACGCTTCCTACATTATTGTAAGTGAAAATCTGAGTATGAAAACATTTATTACTTAAAACTGGAAGGAACGGAGGGACAGACGGCGAGATTTAAATTAATTATCCGCAGAACTTCTCAGATCAGTTGCAACTTCTGAAAGCACTCGCCAAGTTCACGAAAACAAATTGCGAAATTTATTTTTAAATGTTTGTTCTAGGGTCTTATTTTTTTTACTTCACTTACAGAATAAGGAGATTGAACTAAAATAGATTTATAATGATATTATACTTTACAGAAGATTACAGCTGAATAATGCTTTCAAACAGTGTTGTGTTAGAACTTCTAAAAGGGGTTTAGGGGTCTTGTCAATGTTCTTGCGATGACACCAGAAGGGTGTTGCATGCGTCTAAAAGCTACGGTAATCGATTACCATCAGATGAGGCGTACGCTTGTACGCGCGTAGGCGACCTGGTTGTATAAAATAAAATATAATTCTTTTACATTAATCATAGACATTATTCAAATGTCATTTTATGCACACATTTGCATATTTCATGTAACGAATGTACGTTTTCAAATAAGTTTCATTTCCCGTTTGACTCGTGATATTTTCTGAAATCGGATGCGAAGAAATCAAGCGATTTTCATTTATTTTTATTTATTTATTCATCGTTCGAACGAATGAAACTCGTTTATTACGTTTAAAACGAGAAAAATAAAAACTGTAGTGTCATTCGAGTATCGATGAAAAACCCGGACACTTTGATACAAAAACTTGAAGATCTTTTTCATATAGGAAACCTTGTAATTTACATTCGTTTATTTATTTATTTATTTTTGTGTTTCCATAACTGTTATACTAATTCATAATTGCAATTATATGTATCAAGTTACAAACAAATATTTTTATGTTTATTTACAAAACAAATATTTTTATTTGAATGTATTGATACCGACGCGTTGGTGCAACTATCACAGCACTGGTTTGAGGCTTTCGCGGTGGCGGTTGCGGGTTCAATCGCCGCATATAACAAACATTTTGAAAGAAAGACAGAAACACGTTTATTCGCAACATCACACAAATCGCAGACAGTTTTTACACAAAAAAAAACAGTTAAATAGGAATAATAATTAAATAAGTAAACATAGCAAAAAATTACAAGAACAGTAATATAGACTACAAAAAACAAAAAAAAAACAATATCATCAGAAAAAAAAGTAAAAAAAAAAATTGTATTGGCCATGCAGATGTTTGCCGTGGTCTGGGTGTTTGTGCAGTCCTCGTGGGTCTGCCCACCATGCCTCGGCGAGCATGTTAAGTCGTCATTGTTGTTATCATGTACACCTGATAGCGATCGCTGGTCATAGTAGGGAATATATCCGCCAACCCGCATTGGACCAGCGTGGTGGATTAAGCCTTGATCCTTCTCCTACATTGGGGAAGAGGCCTATGCCCAGCTGTGTGATATTACGACTGAAGCGTGCGTAAGCGTGTATTGATATTTTAGTAACAGCGTATCAACCATATAACGGTAAATTCCACGTGCCATAAAAGAGTAACATTAACAATGCTAAAAATCAGTAAAAATTCTGTCGAGAGTTTAACAATCATAACAACTAGATTCGTTAGTAGCTGCGACAGTTTTTTTTTTTTTTACTTTACAGAAGAAAAAAAGATACAATTTATGTGATAAACAGTGCAGCAAAAACAATGAACAGTTTAACAATGCACTGTGTTAATAGTTAAAGTAGTTTTATTGATGTCACTATTTGACAATTATCTAATGTGACAACAGAAATATGATCATACATATTTTTATGGTAACCCTATCGGCTATATTCAGAAATATATTTTGTTTGATAAAATATAATTTTCATTCAGTAGAGACGAGTGAAGGTGAACCTTACTTCGGATTATCTACTATAAATAATTTTCAGCTCATTTGAGTCAGACCTTAAAACTTTATAGCTTACAAGCGTCCTTAACAAAGAGAACCCTGATTAACAACCATTCTCCTGGTAGGGATTGGGGTACGGTCAGCAACGCGCTTTTCGCAAGCTAAATAATACTGCTTTCAAGCAGTGTTGTGTTCCTGTGTTGAGTAAAGTGACCAGAGCTCCTGGGGCGTATTGGTGGTGAGGTCGACAACGCGCTTGCGTTGCTTTTGGTGTTGCTCACCATCAGATGAGCCTAACGCTTTTTGCCGACCTATTTGTATAAAAAACAGGTTGTCGAAAAAGACCCCTTTAACCATATACTGGCATTTCATTTATCTCATATATAAATATTTATAAACGTACAAATAGACCCTCAAAAAGTAGTATTCATTGAACGTACCGTTTTCGCTACAGTGCCTATTACGAGATGTTTAGGTATGAGGTAAAACGAAATTTACGTGGGAAGATAAAAGTATGTTCTTGTAAATTATTGTGTATCGATGTACATGTACGTCTAAAATGTGGATCACGGCGTGAGTGTATTAAATGATCAATACTTTTATAAATATAAATGCTTAGAAACATATTAGGATTAATAATAAGCTGTACCCACGACCCGACTAGGAAAAAGGTCAGGCTCGACCAGATCATGTATCTGGACCGGATCAGGATAGAATGAGGCATGCCAGATCCGGCAAAGTTTTATCAGGACCAGGTCTGGTCCAGACAAGGATAGCCTGATGTAAAATATAATCAAGTATGGTAAGGCATACTGGATCAGGACCCGGTCCGGTCCAGATCAGGATAGCCTGATGTAAAATATAATCAAGTATGGTAAGGCATACTGGATCAGGACCCGGTTATGCACGACCAAGGTCTAGAAGAGAGTGACAAAAAAAAAATGTATTTTTCGCTTGAATATCGATTATAGCCATAAAAAAAAAATTCAAGATGTCTTTAACATGTAGATATGTGCCTATTACAGTTTAACAGTAAGCATTTTTAACCGACTTCAAAAAAAGGAGGAGGTTACTCAATTCGACCGTATATATATATATTTTTATGTATGATCGGGGATAACTCCGTCGTTTATGAACCGATTTTGATAATTCTTTTTTTGTTGGAAAGGAAACCAGGATCTCATGATAAAATTCTAGATAAATCGAGGGAAAACTCTCGAAAATCCGCATAACTTTTTACTGGGTGTACCAATTTTGATGATTTTTAATTTAATCGAAAGCCGATGTTTATCATGTGGTCACATTTAAATTTCGTCGAGATCTGATTAAAACTTTTGGAGTAATCTTTGATAACGCGTATTTACTTGACTATATTTTCGTCGACCTACGTTGTTTTACTTGTCGATATAATTGAAGTCGGTTTCTCTTCGTTTGCCTGTAAACACTAGTATTTGTTATATCAGTGTCCATTGAATATTTGCGTATATGTCATTATGATTTATATTATATGAAAAAAGAAATTGTAAAGAATTTCATCGAACTACTCTCATTTTTCCAATTGTTTAACATGTGTATAAATACAATATATATATTCTTACGATTTATTTTTGTGTTACCCACACATGAGGAAATTCTAAACAATTTTTAATATCATATCAAAAATCGACCGTTCCAGCGGGGATCGAACCTGCATCTCCGACTTATCGTGTCGGTGCTTTAGCCAATTAAGCTATGGAACGATGTACTCGCTAGATCGAAATTTTCGATATGATGATTTTATATGCAGTCTAAGCGATGTGTTATATATGTTTTCTACTAGCTGTGTCTATTTATGTCATAACCGTTAAAACACTTACAACGGCATAATATAAACGATAAAAAAAAATCTTAATCGTTTTCAAAAGGTTTTACGGGAACACGTTATTACTTTTCGTAATTTTAGCAAGTAAATGATATTACCATATCACCTCATAGACGTGACTTCGTAATTTTAGCAAAGGGGGTGAGAGATATTACAATATCACCTCACAGACGTGACTTTGTGGAAATTGACTTTATAATTTTTTTGTGACGGATTGCAACCAGTCCTATCTTTGTATGGAATTTAGTAATTAAGGCATTCAGTAATTATGAGACGCGTCCTCGGCAAAATATGAAGAATTTTTTATATATATAAATAATTAAAATTCGTAACATTTTTTAGTCGCCGAATATAGAACATATTTGCTTAAAAGGACTCTTCATTTACCACTTGTAATAAAATAGGATAACTTCGTATGAAAACAAAGAATTTTGTATAGTATTTGTAGTAGACCAGGAATTGTGATATTGGTCTGCCATTTTGAATTTATTGTTACGAATCACGCAAAAAGAAAACGTTTAATATGTATGATATCAATTTTTTCTGAATTTTCAGTTTGATTTATATAAAAACATAAACGTCTATCATTCAACGCCCCCCCCCACTAGGATTATCTCTTGTATCGAGGGTCCGGAAAACACACAAAACACAAACACAAACGCCCAGACCACGGCAAACATCTGTATGACCCATACAAACGTTTGCCATGGAATCGAATCCGCCAGCGTAACAGCCACAAACCACTGCCATGACCATTATACAAATATTTTCTTTTTCCTGGCCATTACGACTAACAAAGACAAATTAGACAAAACTAGAAGTCAAAATGTTCAAGACCGTCTAAACTTAAAGGGCGTCATCCGTTTTTACAGTCGGTTAAAGTGAAATATAATGTTAATCACAATATCAATTACTACAAAAACAATCTTAACCCCTTTAGAAGTAATTACTCATTACAAAATGGCGTCGCCTACTGTTAAGAAACGTCAAGAAATCAAAATGGCTGCCGAATTTGAAGCTTTATATTAATCAATTACCGAAGTTTATCGACTCTATATTTAAAATTAATGGTGCTTTCAATTAACGATTTTGATTGTTGAAAGGAATATAAATTCTCTTTCTTAAATGTTTTATTGTTTTAGAAAAAATGACCTTTTTTATGAATTTGAAATTTAATAAGAAAACAGGTTTCTCTTTATTTATATATTAAAAGGTTGGTGGTAAGGAATATAATAGGCATCACTAAAAGATACAATCGGCTTATAGAAGCTGAGAAGTAAATCTATGCTTCCTATGATGAGTAATATCAGTCGAGTTTTATTACCATTTTTGTGATTTTAACGCGGGAATCATCAGAAAAAATTATGAATTATTTTTTTGCAAAGTTATATAATTCTTATATCTGTTAAAAAATTTGTATATATAAATATTTGTCAAGTTGTTCCCCTTTGTCAGCAATAAATCACTGGAAGTATTCAACACTATTTTCGTGTTTTGTGTTTTAAGTGCCATTTCGTATTGAATTTCACTATTTATTTTTAGTATATTATTCATGAATACTGATTATGATATACTGAATACTGATTTTTACAGTTATACTCTCTTGAACCTTAACATTTCGTAAAGTAGTAAAATTTAGGTAAATTATGTGAATAGTAGAGTGATAAAAAAATAATTAAGTCTTAAGGGTTATATCTTTATCTTTTGCTTGAGAAATATTCCGCTGATATCATTGTTCTAGAGTTTACACAAAGTTTTTTTTTCCCGTAAACTACCTTTAAAATATTTATTTTTTAAAGTGACTTGTATCACTTGTCACAGAAGTCACAGTTTTAGACACTTTTATATTTTTTTTTATACAACTATGTCGGCCAAAAATTGTACGGATCGCTTGATGGTAAGCGATTACCGTAGCTTATAGACGCCCGCAATACCACAAGCATCACGTTGCATTGCCGACCCTAGCCCCAATCCCCTCAGGAACTCTGGCCACCTTAATCACCACAGAAATATAGCAGTATGAAAGTAATATTATTTAGATCTGTTTTCGGTAAGAGCGATGTATTTCCCCAGTTGGACTCCTCGAGATTTTGGGCAGGATATGTCCTGCAGTGTCCTCTGTCAGTTAAAATATAAATGACCTCTGTTGCGCAGTGTGCTTTTGCCAATTTATATACCGAGTCTAAGCACAAAGCTTATCGTTATGAGATGTGAAAAACTGAAGTGTGATTACTAATTTTAATATTAGGAGTATAAAAATTCTTACCTAATTACTAGAGCATGATATTCAGGTTTTTACATGTAATTTTTGCAAATTAATAATTTCGTGTCAAGGTTCTTATGAAATTTGTTGTATATGTTTGGTAGGTATGGGAATAGGCCGTAGATTATGTTACACACTGTTAGATAGTAATCCATATAAATAAAAAGACTAGCTGAATGTGTCGCCTGGAACGGTTGGACTGAATCGGGTATTTTTGAAGTTATACTTCTTTTGGCACGTAAGGGAGTAATAACAAGAATAAATTGCGAATTAACGATGCGCGCGCACACTTTCACAAAAAACCGACACCTTGAAGTTAGCTAGCCAACGAAGAAGAAATTAGTGACGTGAAGTTAGCTAGCCAACGAAGTGTAACTTTCTACGTCCATAGATAAGTGTACACACACTTTTTTATATAAGAATTACTTTGCAGCATGTTCTTACAGATGAAAAGTTAAAAAAAATTCGCAGTAAACTTGATTATTTTAGAAAATATATGATTATTAAATTTTACGTGTTTGATAGTTCACGACATAACAACGTTACTGCTGGACATAGGCCTCCACAAGTTTACGCCAAAAACAACGTGAACTCATGTGTTTTGCCCATAGTCACCACGCTGGGCAGGCGGGTTGGTGACCGCAATACTGGCTTTGTCGCACCGAAGACGCTGCTGCCCATCTTCGGCCTGTGTATTTAAAAGCCAGTAGTTGGATGGTTATCCCGCCACCGGTCGGCTTTTTAAGTTCCAAGGTGTTAGCGGAATTGTGTTATCCCTTAGTCGCCTTTTACGACACCCACGGGAAGAAAGGGGGTGGCTATATTCTTTAGTACCGTAGCCACACAGTACACGCCAAGATATTGATAAACAAATAAACACAGTAAGTAACAAATAAAAAACAAAGATGTACAAAGACTTGCAGATAACCTTTAAGGATTATATTTTTTTTTTATTATCAAATAAATGAAAAGTATTTACTGAATAATACTCCGTAAATAATTTAAACATTAAAGTTAAAAGTTTTGATGAGGAATTAAAATTTAACGCGTTTGTTTCTATTGCTCTGCCAAATGTCGCCCTTTGTTGAAGAGCGTAGCTGGAATTAAATATTAATGGGTATTATAATAAATATTAATGTTTAGAGTTATTTACATTTGACTGTCAGTCTGTTGTTATTTTTTATTAAACAGTCAACTAGACACACCAACTGACTTTATCAACTAGCTTCAATATTTTTTTTAAATTCGATGCTTAATTCTACAACTAGCTGCGACCGCGATTTCATACGCGTGGAATTTAACAAAAAAGTTTTCTTCAGTTCGTAGAGTTATAAAATTACATATCTAAATGTCTTAAATAAAAGTTGCCTAAGTTATTCCTTATTACATCAGCTATCTGCCAGTGAAAGTCCCGTCAAAATCGGTCCAGCCGTTTCAGAGATTAGCCAGAACAGAGAGACAGACAAAAATTGTAAAAAATGTTATTTTGATAGATGTAACGTATATGTACGTATAGTAAAAAGCAGTTATTTTAATATTACAAACAGACACTCCAATTTTATTTATGTGTATAGATGTATAGATAAAATTAAACGTAAGTATGCTTATTCCCAGTTAGTATGTTATTGACTTAGTACGTGCTCTAGTTACTACGTGCACTAGTTGAATCAATTGGCTACCTGTAGAACATGCTGGTCTGAAGATATCTTTCGACATTATTGGTACCTGCTGGTACCATCTTGATATATTAAAACCTACTTATTAGATATTTTTTTGTTATACTATAAAGGTGGCAAACAAGTATGTGGCCTAGATGATGGTAAGCGGTTGCCATAGCCTATAGACGCCTAGAATACCAGGAGCATTCCAAGTATTGCCACACCTAACACAGCTCAAAGTTTCATCAAATGACAACATGTCATTTTGATGAAACTTTGTTTACATATCGATTACTTAAAGATTTCTGATTCGATTCACGTGATTCTTTTTTTGATCGATGTAAAATATTTGCCATTTTGTCCTATAAAAATTGGATTTAGTTTTCATTTTATGCGCATTTTTGTTCACAGGGACGATGTAATTTTCACAATACTTTGTGTACGGTTTTTTAAGGAAAAACAACGAAACCTATATCCTAGACTTCTACATGATCTTATCTAAAAAAGTCCAACTATAGTTTAAAAACTGAATAAAATAGACACTATAAAGTAACAACTGACATAATAAAGGTACTAACCCTAAACTAAAAAAAAACTTAATATAATAAACAGCTTAAGCGAATACTGGTCAATTACAGAATTGAAATTCCTACTACGATTGGGTTCATCATCATCATCATCACTTCAGCCTATCGCAGTCCACTGCTGGACATAGGCCTCCCCAAGTTCGCGCCAGACATCCCGGTCTTCCGCAATCCTCATCCAGCCTACACCGGCAATCTTACGTAGATCGTCGATCCAACGGGCCAGAGGACGTCCCACACTGCGTTTGCCAAGACGCGGTCTCCACTCCAGGACCCGTCTACTCCAACGGCCATCGGTCCTGCGACACAGATGACCAGCCCACTGCCACTTCAACTTGTTTAGAATTTATTTATTAAAATTTAGAAAAAACAAAACAACGCTTGGGTTGTTTTGTTCTAAATGAGGTAAAGGTGTGTGGTAACATTTGGTTTAGCCCCGACTTTAAGCGTATCGATAGATATTACATACAAACTAAAGTATTTTATTAAAGGTAGTAAGTAAGTGCATAACAAGACGTGTTTTAAATTAAATCTTTAGTAAGTTTTTGAAGTTATAGGTACTTCATTTGACGCATTAGGGAAAATGATGTGAGTAAATTTTTACGATGCGCGCGCACACCGTCACAAACAACCGACACCGTGAAGCTAATCAACGAGGAAGAAGTTAGCAACGTGAAATTAGCTAGCCAATGAAGTATAACTTCTTACGTGCGTACATTCATCATTACAGCCTATACAGTCCACTGCTGGACATAGGCCTCCACAAGTTCACGCCAAAAATAACGTGAACTCATGTGTTTTGCCCATAGTCACCACGCTGGGCAGGCGGGTTGGTGACCGCAGTACGGGCTTTGTCGCACCGAAGACGCTGCTGCCCGTCTTCGGCCCGTGTATTTCAAAGCCAGCAGTTGGATGGTTATCCCGCCATCGGTCGGCTTCTTAAGTTCCAAGGTGGTTGTGGAACCTTGTTATCCCTTAGTCGCCTCTTACGACACCCACGGGAAGAGAGAGGGTGGCTAAATTCTTTAGTGCCGTAGCCACACAGCACACGCACACGGTGCGTACATTGCACACACCTTTTTTTGCTTTTTAGTTTATTTGGTTTTCTTTAACGTAATTTTTTATGTTTGTTATTTGTATTATTTGAATTAATTAGAATTTAACCAGCTTTATAAATGGGACTATGTTTTTAATTAATTTGAATATTTCAAGGGTCTGATAATATTACGATATCAGAATGAAGGTTCAATGAATTGTTATAGATTTTCATTAAAACTTTCAACGAAATTAAATTATAAAGCTGGTGTTGATTAAATCGACGGTATTTAACGTAATTTTGACGTCTTAAAGTTGGACTTTATAATTTTGAAAGAAAATATATTGTAGTCGAATACATACTCTTTACTGTACTGTACTTATCTGTGTGTATTGTGTAGACATTTAAAAAAAACTATATTGATCTTGCAAACGTTTCAATGCTATAGGAAGTATTTTTCTGCTTTAGTCGATAAGAGTTTGATTTGACTGAATCGCATATATAAAGAATATATACTGTACTAGTAATAAAATAGTTACTTTATATACTTGCGGTGGGTAAATAGAATATTTATAGCTATGCTACAGTTTAGAAATCTTATGTTGATATATTCACAGTAATCGAGATCAAATTTATTATGAAAATATAATATAATAGAAATATACTATATTAGAAATAGTAGAAATTTTCAGTGCAACAATATAAGCTGAGACAACAGCAGCAATCGCATAAAAAGAAATCATTAAAATTAAATAGTAAATTAAACTAATGTGTGAAGTCCTTATTTTCAATTTATTTGTACGAACGAAAAAAATATTTAAGTGTTCTGATCATAAATGTGAAATTATTTCAACAAATAAATTGCAACATACCTTATACCATAGAGGCTTTAAAGGTCAATTCTTCACTATAGTGGAAGGATACGAAATCTTATATATAAAATTCTCGTGTCACAATGTTAGTTAACATACTCGTTCGAAACGGCTGGACCGATTTTTATGAAATTTTGTGTGCATATCGGGTAGGTCTGAGAATCGGCCAACATCTCTTTTTCATACCCCTAAGTTATAAGGGGGGTTAAAGGGGGTTAATAACATATATGGCAAAACAACGTCTGCGGGGTCAGCTAGTAAAGATTTATATTAAATGCCTTACTAAAGCCACTTATTACAGTAGTTGCCAGAACTTGATCATAATTTCGAATTGAAATTATTCATGAAATTAGCATAAAGATATAAAATTTCTATATTCGGTACACATGTTTATTAAACGATGTGAAATAAAATAAATTCTCATAATTTATTACAACTAAAACTTTGACGACTTTATATTACGTTTGAATGAAAATTTACCATATTTTTTATTACTTTATACGAAGTAAGGAATTATTTTTTTATTATTATTACTGTGAACTAGAAATGAGACTATCCGCGAGAGAGCGAAAGTAACCGACATAGCCCACAGAATTAGCAAGTTGAAGTGGCAGTGGGATGGTTATCTGTGTCGCGGGATCGATGGCCGTTGGAGTAGACGGCTCCTGGAGTGGAGACCGCGTTTTGGCAAACGCAGTGTGGGACGTCCTCCGGCCCGTTGGACTGACGATCTACGTAAGATTGCCGGTGTAGGCTGCGATGAGGATTGCGGAAGACCGGGATGTGTGGCACGAACTTGGGGAGGCCTATGTCCAGCAGTGGACTGCGATAGGCTGAAGTGTACTGTGAACTAGCTGACCTGAGTGACATTGTTTTGTCTTTCGAACTGTCAAACGAGGGTAGTTTCAACAATCAATACGTTTTCCGATTTTTTTTATCTGCACAACTTTTTAAATTTTTCCTCTGTAGAGTATGAGAAAACGTAAAAAAAATAATTAGAATTGGTCCAGCTGTTCTCGGACACATTAACGATCCATTTTTATTTATTTGGATTACCATCCTTTATACGTTCAATTGCAGTTACGATAGGAGTGACATATTGAAAGGTGTTTCTCATGCATCATCCCTTCCACTCACATCGTCAACAATCACGTGATACACTGTGAATAACGTGTAAACATCATACCGTTGTTTTGAAGCTTCTTATTTTATGAAGGTTTTTCACATTTTTAACTTTTCTTTATATATTTAGGTCTATGTAAATGTTGAGGACACGTTGGCGCAACGGTCACAGCACTGGTTTGTGAAAACGGTGGACGCCCTTTGAGTTGAGACGGTCTTGAAAAATTTCACTTCTAGTTTCGTCTAGTTGGTCTTTGTTAGTCGTAATGGCCAGGAAAAACAAAATATTTGTGTAATGGTCACAGTGCTGATTTGTGGCTGTTGCGCTGGCGGTTGCGGGTTCGATCCCCGCACATGACAAGCATTTGTATTTGCCATACAGATGTTTGCCGTGGTCTGGCAGTTCTTGTGGATCTCGCCACATTGCTTTAGAGAGCACGTTAAGCCGTCGGTCCCTTAAGCTCTGATTCTTCTTCAACATGGGGAAAGAGGCTTATGCCCAGCAGTGGGATATTATAGCTGAAGCGTACATCACACACACTCTGGTACAGATATCATGTGTTCGCGGTAAGGTAGCAATTCAAAAAAGTGAAAACAAACCGAAACTTCAAGATTTAAGGTTTTAATACCATAGATTTTATACAGTGATATTTTTAATGATAATGACATTACCCAAAATATTAGATACTGGCAATAAAATCTCAAAGTACTTTCCGAATCGAGTTTTTACGAATACCGAAACTGTTGTATCTGATTTTTGAAAAATATATTCCACTTTGTGAAATATATTTCGCTTTGTGAAAATCCAGTTTATTGAACAAGCTAACACTTTGCCATAAAGAACGAAATCTACGACAGTCACACTCTAATAGTTCTGCAATAAACGAAAATATATTTTTTATCAGATTACAGTTTAATAAAATCATCAACATTTTTATCAGGGAATTTGCAATACAGCAGTTCCAATTCATCAATAAAAAACAACATCCATGCCATCCAAAGTAAACAAACTCAAACAAAAGTTCAAAGTATAGATTTCCCGATAGAGGTTTTCGTTTAAAGGCCATATTCTGAAGGCCTTAATTTGGCACGCGGCTAGTTCGCTCTTTATGAACGAAAATTAACTTTTTTTTGCTCCAATTTGCCTTTGGAAACATGTGTATCTTTATCGTTGCGGCTCAGGCTATAAATGCTTGAGGCGAGTTGTTCAAGTGCTAAATTTGTGTTTACAGCTCGTTAGCGATGAAAAAGGTCCTGAAGAGATTTTTTCCTGTTGGAAAAAGTTCTTAAGGACTGTAATTTCAGTATTCCTTTCATCCAATGTACTTTTAATTCTGTATTATACTAGACGACCTAGTGAATTTCGTACCGCGATATTCGTTTGTTTGTCAATATGTCGATTTTATTTGATGTCTTTTATAAAAATCTTGTACTGACAAAAAGAAATCCAATAAAAAGTTATCCTATTTAGCACTTGTTAGAAAGCAATGAGCGTACATAAATATCAGCAATTCATTTTTATTTATATATATTAAGTGTGAAGGGTTTTGTCAGTTTGACGGTTTTTTACCCTCACAGGTCTTATTATATACTCTTAAAGTATCACAATTTTGTATACCATGCATAGAGATTAATCTTTATGAAATAATTGCCTCGACACATTTTCACTTCATACAAATCAAAAAATACGGTTGAGTATTTGCCTAATATTACATACTTGAGTTTTCTTACTAGAGTTCAGATTTAGATCAAGATATTTCCTGCTGTGGCCTATCTCAATGTTAAATTGTAATAATTAAAAAAAAAATTAAGCACAAGTCTCGCGAACTGACAAACGCGTGTAATGTAACATTTTCTGATTTTTCGTCAATAAACCTTCTACAAAGTATTAGAAAACTTCAAAAGATGAAAGGAAGTCGCTCTCAAGGGTAACTAAGGAAAATAAGGTTATTATATATATTATTATTCACATATTTTTGGCGTTGAAAAATAACAAAAAAGAAATAAATAAGTTGTGGACTTTAAATCCAGGCTTACTGTGTAGAATTTGAAGCGTCAAATACGTCCTTAAAATTCATGTCACGCTTGACAGGAAAAACGTTGCGGAGGTACAAGAAGGGTCCAGAAAACATTGACAGATATATAGATAGAATATTCTTTTCTGTTTACCACATTGTTTTAAAACATTAAGTAATTTTAATATGCAAATAAAATGTATAAAAATTGACTTAGCACTAAGCCAATCTTTTTCAGACAACATTTACATGTCGATTGCTGCTTCAGCCTGTAATATCCCATTACTGGGCATAGGCCTCTTTCTCCATGTAGCAGAAGGATCACAGCTTAACCCCCTACGCTGATCCAATGCGGGTTGGCGGATATATTCTCTACTATGAGTAAAGATCGCTTTTATTTGTACATGATAATAATCAGGACCGATGGCTTAACGTGCTCTCCGAGGCACGGTGGGGATACCCACAAGGGCTGCAAAAACACTCAGACCACGGAAAACATCTGTCTGGCCAGTACAAATGTTTATCATTTGCGGGGATCGAACCCGCAACCGCTAGCGCAATAGCCACAAACCAGTGCTGCGACCATTGTGCTTTAAAGGTGAACCCTGACCAAAATAGGATTAAGGCACACGAAGCTGAAGAAAATGTTTATGTTAGGTTTTAGATGAGTTTTACGGAATCATTCTATTAATGCTTAATAGGTGATTAGATTGCCACGAAAACTGAAAACAATTGTGAAAATATTTGTGTTAGTAATTATTTTATGTGTCACAATTAAACCAAATTATTTCATAGTTCGATAATCCTCTCCTAAAGTTGCTCTGCATCGTAAATAGAATATTTGAATGTCAAAATAAATTTTAATTAAAATATGTGAAATTTGTTGTTTTCAGAATAATAATAACACAACAGGATTAAATGAAAATATTGTTTCAGTTCTATTTGATTAAAGTAAAAAGTAAAAAAATATATATTTTAAAACGTTTCTTTATTATTTTGAATAAATTACGTTAGAAGTTTCTGGAAGCGAAACAAGGTATATAATTGTGTTTGTTCGCAAACGAAAAAAACCGACTTCAATTACATCGACAAGTAATCAACGTAAGTAGACGAAAAAAATTAACAAACGAACTAGTCACAACGATTTTCGAGGGTTTCCTTCGATTTCTCTGGGATTCCATCATTAGATCCTGGTTTCCTTATCATGGTATACTTAGGATATTTCCTGTCCTACAAAAAAAAAGAATTATCAAAATTGGTTCAAAAACGACGAAGTTATCCCCGAACATACATAATATATATACGGTCTAATTCGTCCTTTTTTGAAGTCGGTTAAAAAGTGTAAGATCAAATTGCAACATTTAATCTTTTTCAAGGTCAAGAACTAAGAACTAAGACAAAAAAATCGTTTACTTATTACTATAAGATATTATTATTTATTACTGATCCTTCTCCTACACGCGGAAAGATGCCTATGCCCAGCAGTGGGATATTACAGGCTGAAGCGATATTTCAAAGATATAAGCATACATAGGGACAGACAGCGGGAAGTGACTTTGTTTTATACTATGTAGTGATTAAGCCGCTTACCAACAACCAACCAATCTGGAGTAACAAGTGTGTGTGTACCTTCGATTCCCGCTCGAGGTAGATATTTGTATTTGTTCTAGTATTTATTTCCGGTTTAGATATCTGTCCTTGAGGGTGTCTCCACAGCGCCTGGAATAGCGAAAGCTGCTGGTCCCGGTTGTTATCATAAATACCTGATAAAGTTCGTTACTCATAGTAGGGAATATATCCACCAACACGAAGTGGAGAAACGTGGTGGATTATGGTTCAATCCTACTCCAACATGGAGAACGAGGTCTATGCCCAGTAGTGCGATATCACTAGCTGAAATACTAAACAAAACAAAGTAACCAGCAATAGAAAATGTTTATTATATATAAAATATATTATATATAAATTTATTACATATAAAATAGAAAATGTTTATATATATATATTAGTATAGAAAATTAGATGTTTCCACGTACAAAGTTCAATTCCAATAGTATTGTGTAATTGGCATGCATTGACTAAGCAATTATAATTCAATTGAGCCAAGTCCCCAGACTAAACATACTCGAAGCTGCACTCTGAAACGCTGTAATATGTAAGTGTAGAAGGCAGGTAGCTGGTTTCGTGTTCCATTTAGTTATACAGAACTGTCTTCCATTAGGACTAGATAGTTTGTGCGGAGAGTGAGCTGGTTTGCTGTATGAAATGGGAGATGATTTGTTAGCTTGAAGCAGGTTTTTACGATGTTTATATTTATATCAGAATATTTAGTTTTGTTGAGTAATTAAATTAGTCTGGACTTTTTTCTGCTAGGAATAAGCGTTATATGTATATAGGAAAATAATAAATGAATATTCGTTTTTACGGATTTATCGAAAATCTTTTTTTTTATTTCTTAAAATTAGAAAATGATTTATTTAAATCATTTGATTTTATGCGATTTTTTTTATATCGACAAATTAAAATGTTAGCTTAGTAATAACAATACATTAGACACATTAATAAGTTTTTCAATCTATACAAATAAATAAAATTGGAGTGTCTGTAATATACACGGTACATATACTAAAATACAATTTTTTACAATTTCTGTCAAATGTCTGTCTGTCTGTTTGTTCCGGCTAATCTCTGAAACGACTGGACCGATATTGATAGAACTTTAACTGGCAGATAGCTGATCTAATAAGGAGTAACTTAGGCTACTTTTATTTTAGAAATTTATTTATTTTATTACTCTTCGAATTGAACAATAACTTTTTGTTAAATTCCACGCGGACGAACTCGCGGGCACAGCTAGTAAATAAATAATTTTAATTCCTTGTTCGTCATCTACAAACTCTAGAGCTTGAAAATCTATTTTAATAATTCGTCCACCGTAATAAAGCTATAAATATTTACAGAAAAAGGCTTAAAATTATTTTAATTGACTAGGGTGGTTTTCAAAGGAATAACTCGTCAAGTCAACTTCGTTCTTAATGGCTAAATGGGTATCTTGAGTGGCTTTTTGATGTGAATACAATTGCAGTGGAAATAAAGGTCTCTTCATCTGACGCCATCCCCTGATTTAAAATTTCTGTGTTATCGTAACTTTTGTATGAATAAATTTGTATCTATTATATGAAAGGTTACTTTAGTTGGTTTTATTTGTTCTTATTTTGGTACTGGTCTTATTGTTTGCCATTTACTGTTAATGTTCTCTTGTTTTGAGTCGTCATGTGATCTTTTATAACCTATAAAGCTATAAAAAACAGGTCGTCTAATGCTAAGATAATTTTAAATGATATATCGAAGTAAACAAAGTTAAATCAGAGTACCAAAAAAATATTAGCCTTTCTTTGTATTGGTTTTTAGAAGACATATTTCATCTTAAGAAATGAAATATTATAATAACTAAAAACAAAAAAATATACATCTATACCATTGTTATATCTTATCTCTCTCGTCTCTTTAGGCCTAAGACCTTGTAATTATTTACTATTTTTTCTCGATTAATGTTAATACATTACAATCGAGAAAAAATAATAAATAATTACAATATAATAATAAATGTTAATACATTACAATAATAAAACATTATTCTATTTATAATTATAAAACGATGAGAATAAACTGTGATTCTAGAGACATAATAAAAATAACTTTTAGAGTGTACAAAAGCTTAATTAAAATCTAAATAGACACACTTACTCGAGATACTCGTGAAAATAAAATAAAAATCCATAATTTGTAAAGTTTGACGCTCGGAATCCCTACTCGACTGTTCTGGAAGGGTGCTTCAGAGCTGTTCACTGACAATTAACTGAAAAATAGAAAAAAAAATCGGGTATTTGATATTATATTTACTAGAATTTGGACTGAAACCTCGCTATGATGTTAGCATGATTTAATATAACTTTATTATGACAATGCTTGAATTGTACTTAAATAAAGAATGGTTATTTTTGGAGTAGTTGTGATGAAAAGTTTCATTATATTTGAGAGTTTTGAATTTTTCAGATTGTATTTGTATAAATACTTGTTTTTATTCTGAGTTTAATTATGACTTCTATTTGAATTATACCAATGTAGTGATGACCATTCTAAAGTAGTAATGAGGAGGGTTTCATTAGCTTTGACAGTTAGGAAGTATTTCATATAAATATTTGAGTCTGATTTGGATTTTTATGGTTATAATTCCAGATGTACCTTTGAAAGTATCTAATTATCCAACGGTATCGATTATATTCTTTTAAGCTCATACTTTAAATATTAATATATTTTTTTTACTATCTACATCATACACACACGGTCGTCTGTTCCCAAAGTAAGCAACTTAATGTTTGTGTTATAGGTAACAGCCGACTGGTATAGCTACATTTTTTTTTGATAAACATACATATGAATAATACATATATAAATAAATATTCATATTAAACCCAGACTCGGGGTGGGAATCGAACCCACAAGCCTCGGAGCAGAAAGCAGGGTCACTACAAACTGCGCCGACGGGCTAGTTACTGAATGTATACCATTTTGCGTATAATAGGATCAACGTAGTATTTATTGTATAGAGTATTAGTTTCAACATTTTTTTCGAGGAAGAAAAAGTGACGTCAGTTATCTGTCTTAGACCTTTACTTTTTAAAGAAACGAACCCATTAACATACTAATACTACTGATATTCATTAAAAGAGATTTTTATTATAATGAAACTTTTCGGATTTTATCGCAGTTTATTAAGTTTTTTAGATGTCCGACGTTTCGGATACTTAACAGCAACCAAGGTCACGGGAGGATTTTTATTTTTCACTAGCTTGGTAAACAATCGCTCTGGTGTGGTGCGTGTAGTTGCCTAAAACACCGGTGGATTGTGGGTTTTTTTTATGTCACTAGGTCGGCAAACAAGCGTACGGCTCACCTGATGGTAAGCGATTACCGTAGCTTATAGACGCCTGCAACACCAGCAGCATCGCAAGCGCGTTGCCGACCCAATCCCCAATCCCCTCAGGAGCTCTGGTCACCTTACTCACCAAAAGGAACACAATACTGCTTGAAATCAGTATTATTTAGCTGTGATCTTCAGTAAGGTCGAGGTACTACCCCAGTCGGGCTGCTCCATATTTTGAGCAGGAAATTCCTGCTGTGCCCTACCTCAGTTGGTTGGGTTCAATTCCCGCTCGGGTTGGATATTTGTACAAATATTTCTTCCCGGTTTGGATGTCTGTCCATTGGGGTCTCCACACCGTGCCTCGGAGAGTGCGTTAAGCCCTCGGTCCCGGTTGTTATCACAAATACATGATAGCGATCATTACTCATATCCGCCAACCCGTAGTGGAGCCGCGTGGTAGATTAAACTTCAATCTTCGTACACGGAGAAAGAGGCCTATGTCCAGCAGTGGGATACTACAGACTGAATGCGAATGCGAATTGGTAAACTTCGTACCATGTTTTTTTTCGTGAATACAAATATTTTTTATTCGAGTTTACTCCTTAGGAATCCATTTTCATAAAATGCCCCCGGTATGAAAAAAAAATGAGGAGTAATATCTACTGAATGAATGATCTCGTTGCGATTTTTTTAACGCCATGTATATATGACGTTATTTTATTCGTTTATTTACTAATTGATATGGTATTAATCTTTTTCTTAGACTAGTAAAACATTTTTGTGCCCATTTACACACACACACACACACACACACACACACACACGATCTAAAGGAGTAAACTCCAGTCGTGCGTCGGAGCTGACGTACACACTTTTTTCCCGTTAGAGAAACCATGTCCTGATAATAACAAATGAAAAAATAAAATAAACACACACTTTTGCATATACAATTTTTGAGCACTCGTACGGAAGTTATGTGGCTACATACATTTCGGCAATTCATTTTTATTTACATAGATTAACACGCGTCTTTGCTTTTGATTAACTCGCAAGCGCTTGTTATGAACGGTGTAATTGAATTCGTCCTCATCGTGCGACAGGATTAGCGAGAGATGGACAGGTTAACGCTTCTGCGTTATTTCATTGAATAATTGCAAAATCGTTAAAATTTTATGTATATATCTTAAAACATACATACGTTGTCGTCTAATTCCTAAGGTAAACAACATGTGCTTCTGTTATAGGTAACAGCCGACTATCAGATAAATAATACATATATAAATAAATAGAAATACACACACACACACATACACACACACACATATATATATATATATTTCTAAATTTTCATTTATGTGTGTTTCTCTGAAAGATATGTATTTAGATATCTTGTGCTTTCGTACGACATTAGATACTTTTCATCAATCATCATCATCAATTCAGCGTATCGCAGTTCACTGGTGGACATTGCGTATAAATGCACGTCTAAATACACACACACACACACACACACACACATATATATAAACGTATGTAGCATGCATATATATCATTCAACTATTAGATATATCGAATTATGACATTATTACTTCACAGCAGCCTTACGCAGTCCACTACTGGACATAGGCCTCCACAAGTTCGCGCCAAAAATGGCGTGAACTCATGTGTTTTTCCCATAGTCACCACGCTGGGCAGGCGCGTTGGTGATCGTAGAACTGGCTTTGTTGCACCGAAGATGCTGCTGCCCGTCTTCGGCCTGTCTATTTCAAAGCTAGCGGTTGGATGGTTATCCCGCCATCGAACGGCATTTTAAGTTCCAAGGTGGTAGTACAACTGTGTTATCCTTTAGTCGACTCTTACGACACCCAATAAATGCATATTATTTAAATGCAATATTATGCATGTTTATACATATAAACCTTGCTCTGTAATCACTCTATTTACTGAAGAAACCCGCATCAAAATCCGTTGCGTAGTTTTAAAGATCTAAGCATACAGACAGCGGGAAGCGACTTTGTTTCATACTATGTAATGATAAAGCATGACAGCTTTTTGCTTTTTGAATGCTTTTTGAATGTTATTTTATCACTTTCTCTTATACCTTCACAAAATTGTTACACAAAAGGAAAAGTACGGGGAAAAAATACTTCGTCATCCCCCAATAAGGAAAATATAGTATGAAAATCTGTTGATTTATTCGATATTAACATTTCAAATTTATTAAAATGTTTTCGGTAATTTAGTTTAAACTTTCATCGCTAAAGTTTTTGAACATAGTTATTACAATAACAACGTTGATCAGACATACCAAAATAATTGTATAACTTATTCATTGTGTAAGGTAATGTATTGTTCTTATCATTATAAATATATTTAGTTTAAATGAGTAGTTCAAACAAGATATTTGATGTTTTGTTATAATTTTGTTTATAGGATATGTTTTGAACGACTAGACTTGTTTTAAGATTTTTTTGTTATTTTATCATACGTAAAAAAATATCATCATTACAGCCTATACAGTCCACTGCTGGACATAGGCCTCCACAAGTTTACGCCAAAAATAACGTAAACTCATGTTTTTTGCCCATAGTCACCACGCTGGGCAGGCGGGTTGGTGACCGTAGGGTTGGCTTTGTCGCGTCGAAGACGTGCTGCCCGTCTTCGACATGTGTATTTCGAAGCCAGCAGTTGGATGGTTATCCCGCTATCGGTCGGCTTTTTAAGTTCCAAGGTGGTAATGGAACTGTGTTATCCCTTAGTCGCCTCTTACGACACCCACGGGAAGAGAGGGGGTGGCTATATTCTTTGGTACCGTAGCCACACAGTAACGTAAAAAAAATATAAAAGATGTATTTATTTATTACTACTTTATGCTATAATACATCAAAGAATTATACAAAAGGCAGTCTTAATGCTAAAAACATTCTCTACCACCTTAGGACGTACAAGAGCGGATGTTTCGTAATTGTACAAAATTGAGTATTAGTAAAATTCACATTGAGAGACAAAAAATGAAAAAAAAGGGAGGAAAAATAAGAAAACGTTATTCATGTATGTAATTGAAAAACAGATATAAAGGTTGTGTATATCCCTAAAAGAGATATCTTCCAGCATATTCGAAAAAAATACAGATATATACCTAATTTAAAAGCGAAAAATGTTCCAACCTTTTTCTTGAGTTTGTTGGTATTTTAAAAGTGGAGACTATAAAATATCCTGATATAATTAACAATAAAGGTACCAAAATTAAAAAAAAATGTATATAATAATATTTTTAGCTTTAAACGTCAGACGATTTTGAAAATTTCATGCAATTCAAATTGTGCATGTCATATAACTAAAAAATTACTGAGGAAAACAAGTAATGATATTTTTATTTGAACGCTGTAACAATTATAGTATTCTAAACATTTTTGAATATCATATCAAAAATTGACCGCTCCAGCGGGGTTCGAACCCGCGTCTCCGACGTACCGTGTCGGCGCTCTAGCCAATTAAGCTATGGAACGATACACCCGATGATATTCAAAAATGTTTAGAATTCCTAATGTGGGTAACACAAAAATAAAAATCTTAGATATTAAAAATAGCACGGTGTCGTCTCCTGTCAAAGATTTTCATTGTAATATGAAACTTTGAATAGTTACGGGTTTCTGTAAAGAGCTCACTATAGACGGCACCACGGTTCGCTTAAACCGTAATTTAAAATTATCATATCGAAAATTTCGCTTGAGCGGGTGTATCGTTCCATAGCTTAATTGGCTAGAGCGCCGACACGGTACGTCGGAGACGCGGGTTCGAACCCCGCTGGAGCGGTCAATTTTTGATATGATATTCAAAAATGTTTAGAATTCCTAATGTGGGTAACACAAAAATAAAAATCTTAGATATTAATTATAGTATTTTTACTATTTTATTATTGTACTGCGTTCGTTTGATGTTCGTCTATTTTTATCGTTATTTTTACAACACTATAAAACAGTAAATGGGTGTAAAAAAATATTTTTTTTATTACATTTAAAAGTAAAGCTACAACCAGTTTGGAATGCAGTTTCTGGAGATAACAATCGGCAAGAATGGCATGTAATTTGGGCAAGGAAGAAAGGATAATAATAATAACAAAAAAATTAAAAAATTACAATAAAAAAAAAATACTAAAATTCTATAAATATAATAAAGCAAAACAATTAATACGTTTTCACTTAAAAATAATAAAATAAAAATGAATTGGTGTATTATTTTTATTATACAATGAAACAAAATAACTCCTTAACAATGACAATTGCATTTGCGCATATTTTTGTTAATTTCTTGTCTCGACTATGAATTGTTTATATATTGTATTGCGATGTACCCAACATGTGATGTTGTTTAAAATGTTTGTAATTTCGCATCTGAATTGTATTATTTTTAAAAACAAATGATCCTTAACCTTAAGAAACTCCGTAGTAAGCCCTTTAAAAAAAAATATATATATATACTAGCTGTGCCCGCGGCTTCGCCCGAGTTGAAATCAGTTTGTCAAAAAGTTTTCCCGGTAAACTTCCAGTGAAACTCTCATCAAAATCGGTTTAGCCGTACCGTAAACCTTCCTCTTGAAGCCCTCTCTCCATTGGTGAAACCGCATGAAAAGCCGTCCAGTAGATTTTGAGGGAATCGACCACATACGCTTTTGAGGACTTTGTTTTATAATACACTAACTGTTGCCCGCGACTACGTTCGCGTGGTTATGAAGATATGCATTACTTTTCAAGATGTTTAACGCAAACTATTTTTTTATTTCAGTCACTTGAAATGCTTATCACACTGAGCAACTTTTTAAAAGGCACAATTTAGTATAATTTAATAGTTATTTTTATAAAACCTCTCTATACACTATATTTTTAGCTTTATTTTCAGGCTGCAGTATAAATAACCTATCAGGCGAACTTATAGCTGCTGTTTATGTTTCGTACAAACTATCATCCCCAATTAAACCCTCTTAGCGGTGGAATATCGCAAAATCCGTTCTTAGCGGACGCCTACTTACTTTAATCTACCTACCTAGCAAATTTCATTTTTGTCCATCCTGGATGGATTAAAAACCACTGGATGGTCCCAGCGGTTTTTGAGTTCGCGTGATGAGTGAGTCAGTGACATTTCTCTTTTATATATATAGATTACGATACATTATTTGGACACCTCCTCACTATCTATCGAGCATACATTTTAAATTTCAAGTCTCTTACTTCAAAAACATAACACTTTCATACAAACTTCCAACTCCCGTTTATCCCCCTTAGAGGTCGAGTTTCATAAAATCCCTTCTTAATAAATGTCGACACTTTATAAGAAACCTACCTGCCAAATTTCAAGTTTGTGGCTATTATAGATTCGGAGATTTCATGATGAGTGAGTCAACCTACCATCCCCCGTTTTAACCCCAAAAGAGAGTTGATTTCTAAAGATACATTATTTGAACACCTTCTCACTATATATGGAGCATACCTTTTAATTTTCAAGTCTCTTACTTCAAAAACATAGGACTTTCATATAAACTTCCAACCCCCGTTTTACCCCCTTAGGGGTTGAATTTCGTAAAACCCGTTCTTAGAAAATGTTTACGCCCTATAAGGAACCTACCTGCCAAATTTCAAGTTTGTAGCTGTTATAGTTTCGGAGGTTTCGTGATGAGTGAGTCAACCTACCATCCCCCGTTTTAACTCCAAAACAGAGTTGATTTCTAAAGATACATTATCTGGTCACCTTTCTACCATCTATAGAGCATATATTTTAAATTTCAAGTCTCTGACTTCAAAAACATAGGACTTTCATACAAATTTTCAACCCCCGTTTTATCCCCTCAGGGGTCGAGTTACGTAAAATTAGTTTTTAGCAAACGTGTACGCCCTATCGAAACCTACTTGCTAAATTTCAAGTTTGTAGCTGTTATAGTTTCGGAGGTTTCGTGATGAGTGAGTTAACCTACCATCCCCCGTTTTAACCCCAAAAAGGGAGTTGATTTCTAAAGATACATTATTTACACACCTTCTCACCATCTATAGAGCATACATTTTAAATTTCAAGTTTCTTACTACTAAAACATAGGACTTTCATACAAACTTCCAACCCCCGTTTTACCCTCTTAGGGGTCGAGTTTCATAAAATCCATTCTTAGCGGTAGTTGACGCCTAATAAGGGGCCTACCTGCTAAATTTTAAGTTTGTAGGTGTTATAGTTTCGGAGATTTCATGATCAGTGAGTCAACCTACGATCCCCCGTTTTAACCCCAAAAAGGGGTTGATTTCTAAATATACATTATTTGGACACCTTTTCACCATCTATAGAGCTTACGTTTGAAATTTCAAGTCTCTTACTACTAAAACATAGGACTTTCATACAAACTTCCAACCCCCGTTTTACCCTCTTAGGGGTCGAGTTTCATAAAATCCATTCTTAGCGGTAGTTTACGCCTAATAAGGGGCCTACCTGCTAAATTTTAAGTTTGTAGATGTTATAGTTTCGGAGATTTCATGATCAGTGAGTCAACATACGATCCCCCGTTTTAACCCCAAAAAGGGGTTGATTTCTAAAGATATATTATTTGGACACCTTTTCACCATCTATAGAGCTTACATTTGAAATTTCAAGTCTCTTACTTCAAACACAGGACTTTCATACAAACTTCCAACCCCCGTTTAACCCCCTTAGGGGTCGAATTTCGTAAAATCCGTTCTTAGCGGATGCCTACGTCTTATAAGGAGCCTACCTGCCAAATTTCAAGTTTGTAGGTGTTATAGTTTCGGAGATTTCGTGATGAATGACCTTTCGCGTTTATATATATTATAGATATATATATTTTTGTAATAATTTGGATAAAAGATATTAATCTTGCATAAAATACAGTATATCATATAATATCTTTACAATTTACGTAATCCCGCACTGAATACTATCTCATCTTATTTATACAAACATTAAATTTATTTTCAGACAATTTCAATATCGTTTGGGGATTTTATTATACAAACAAATACCATAAATCAGAAAAGGCGACGTTTACTTTATGCAGTCGGAAACTTGGAGTTTTGTTATTCCTTCTCGTGTTTATACTGCGATTATTACTATTTATATCAAAACGATCGACGTTCTTGTAAATATGTCACATTCTGTACACAATGGCGAATCAAATTTCTTCATTAGGAAGCCAATTATATTTCATGGAATGTGTCCGGACCGACAAAATAAATATTCTAAATAGAAATTATATTATATTAGAAAGACATAGCTTAGAATAATAAACATCTTACAAAGTATTATAAAAAAAGTTGAGGGCTATAAAGTCGTTACAAAGTTATGACGTGACCGACGTAAAGTAAGATTTATTTATACTCGTATATATTCTGGTGAATATCTGTCGAAACAATAAGTATACACGTTTAAATTTGATAAATAACACGCATATATAGTCCATTTAAGATTTTTACTACATTTTGAATTATACATCTTAAACAAAACGCAATAGATTTCGCTAAGTTAGTTCCTACGGAAACACTCAGCTATATGACAGGTCCAAACTGAACTAATAAATACCCAAAAAAAAACTGATGTTTAAACGAATTTTAAAGTTTAAAATTAATTTATAAAACTAATTAAGACACCGTCGTGATCTGCAGGTGAGGCGTATTAAAAAAGTATTTAATAAGGAAATAAAACTAAAAGAACTTCGTCGGAGTTGTACGTACAAAACTTGAATCTATAACATCTTACAAAGTGGGACAGTAGTGTAAGTTTCGCAAGAATATTGGTGGTTGGTACAATTTAGAGGTTCAAGAGCTAAATCATAAAAATAATTAACATATAATATGACATTTTGCACATAACATACACACATGAGTTCACGCCATTGTTGGCGCGAACTTTTGGATCCCTGTGTCCAGCAGTAGACTGTATTAGGTGTATATAATACGGTATGATGGCTTTGAGAATTTTGAAATCTCTTACATCAAGATAGAGGCTAATGCCCAGCAGCAGAATTATGGCTGAACCGTAATCTAAATTAATAAAAATTATTATTAATCATAAATTAAACTTTCATAATAACACATTAATTAATCTCTACATCTATATACCTTACAAAAGATTGTGAGCTAAATAATACTTCTCTCAGGCATCGTTGTGTTTCTGTGCGAGTATGGTGACGAGAACTCCTGGGGGGGGGGGGGGGGGGGACTACTGCGGGTAGGCTCGGCAAACACGCTTGCGATGGTTTTGGTGTTGCAAGCGTCTATAACCTACGGTAATCGCTTACCATCAGGTGAGCCGCCTTGCCTAGTTGTATAAAAAAACAGGTGGCCCGTAATATTGTTGCTTTGTAGTATATAAAATGACCCGTTGGCACAGTTGACAGTGACTGTGTTACTTTCTCAGTGGCCGTTGGTTTTATTCCGCCCCGATTATAAAAAATAAATGTATAAGTCAGCTGTTACCTAATGAAACATGCATTAAAACTGCTAAAAGTAGGCTTACTAATGATATACTTTGCAGACAGTTTCATTGACCAATTCCTAAATACCGTATCGATAAAAATGGTTAATTTGACCTTCACGCTCCCTCTCCTGAATTACATTTAACATGAAACGCGGAAAGACGTGAAAGGCTTCTGAAATTGCCGTTCAGGAACCACTAATTTTATTTTATTATCAGCTCAATTTTTTCAACGGGTAGCAGGTTTGAAGCAATTTAGAAGTTTAAAACTTGAACGAAAAGTTTTGACGACCGTGGTGCAAACTTCGTAATATTTCCAAAGTATATTTATACTGACGTTCTAAAAAGGGTGTAAAATATTAAATTGATTGATTGCCTTGGTATGATATTTTATGGTGCTTTTCTTTCGTGAATTATAAGTGTATTTTCTGTAATGCTGTAGTGGAAGTATAATTTACGGAAAATTCGGAAAACTATGATGTCTGCTACATAGATAAGTCTTCTTACAAATAAATATTATCAAGGCAAAAGCTAAAATTAGAAGTTATTTGCCCAACAACCCAATTTACGGTCTAATATAGACGGAAAACATTTCAAAGAATAGGTTTTATATATTTTTTTTTTGTGGATTGTGGGTTGTTTCTGCTTGCAGTATAATACAGCTTGTAAATGTTTTACTACGAAAGAAAAGCACCTCCTTTATGGTTGCAGCTTAAACCACTACGGTTTTTCTAAATATTTAAAACAAAAATTTAAAAAAAAAAGAAAATCCTCCGAAACATGCATTCATCTTAAGGTGTATTTCTTTATCAACAAATGTGTAGTTTATTTTATTTATTTCTATTTCGTAGGTAAATCTACAGTTTATCGTAATTCTTTAGAATAATTACTACATAATCAATTATAGATTCACACCTTTTTCAATATTTTTGTTAAATTAATGTAACATTTCTCTGTGAACGGATTATACGAAACGAAAATATACCGAGCGTTAAGTGGACGTGGTTTCATATCAGTAAGGTGAGGATGGGTTGAGAGTATTGGAACAACTTCGAAAAGCTTCCGTAGCCGCGAGGTAAATACTTCGTAGACCGTGTTGTTCTGAGCCGATCACGTATCATACATATCGTGCTGTATTATATGTTGTAAATATAGAACTAGCGCTCAGTATGTGATGGCTTTACTTAAACGGTATCACTTTTAAACACTATTTTAATAGTGTTCTATAAAAATAAAAATAAAAATAATTCTTGCTTGGGATATTTACCTATGTGTAACTGGCGCTTATCAACACGAAACGTCAGTGCTACGATTATAGAGTGCAGTGAATGTTACATGATTTGTGAGTTTCATACAGAAATATAGTTATAGATTTTAAAATAGCCACTCACGTCTCCATACGTCTCCAGAACTTTTTCTATTAAGATGTCCTTGGTAACAATCGAAATTTTGCTGTACAAAATTTAGCCTGAGGTCCATCAACGCTTATGATAAACGTTTATATTTTCATATACAAGTTTTTCGTGGGTAGGACCCCAAAAACTAATCACTCTCTAACCGGGGACAGTTGATTTTCAAGCTCTCGTCAATGCGAACACAAAGTAACGCCTAAGGCACTCAGCGTTCAAAGAAATTATTCGGGCTTATATTTTATTCTGGAGACATAATGTAATAAATATTAAGTCTACAAACGTACAAAAAAGCTTTTATTAGCCCCGGACAAATTCAACTTTTGCTATAATCATATTTTGATGAACAACATAGTATGTATAGGAACAGTGTGTATATGTATAGGAATTATTTGCTCATGTATATAATACGAGTATAACGATTGCCACTAACTTTACCTTATTTTTCCACCCTTTTATTTCTCTTATTGTATATTTTAGTAATACCCGATTCTGCACACCTACAAACATCCGCTCTTATACGTCCTAAGGTTGGTGGTAGGTGGTAGGTGGTAGTGAGTAAGGTGGTAGGTAAAATAATCGATCTGGAGACATGGGAATTTGAAACATGGTGTTCTCGGTCAATCCCGACCGGTCGATTTCGCACCTGAGCTATTACAACTTTTGTGACAATTGCGAAATTTACCTACGTATTCTAACGATATTGTGGCCATTTTTTCATTGCCTAAAGACAGGGATAAAACGACATTTTCTAAAAATGAATCCTAGCTATATCGATTTATCGCCCCCGAATTCCCTTGCATACTATATTTCATGAAAATCGTTGGAGCCGTTTCCGAGATTCAAGAATTGCTCGTTTAATAGTATTAGATTAGATAGATATATTCATATATATATACATATATAGAGTTTAGATATATAACTCTCACATATAAGTTAATTACGAACCCATAAACACGTCAGTCTTTAAGTTCGCTGTGTTATTTACGAGTCAATCTTCCCCGTATCTCATAAATCATAGTCAAATTAACACATTTACTGAAAACTCGTGACGTCATTTGGCACGTTCCTATCAGCTCGTTTTAGAATATTCCAGAGCTATTGCGATAATTTGTTGTTACGCTTTAATGTATGGAAATGAAAATAAAATCGAATGTGAATATCAATGAAATAGTTTTTTTTTTGTATTAGTATATTCCTGATAGTAAGAAGCGTTTGATTTTACATTGATACAATTATTTTGTCTGGTACAGGCGTTATTAAGGTGGGGCACAACCTAAAATAAAAAATCTGGAAAATCCTGACTGGGTAACTCGACCTTCCAGATGATCACAGCTAAATTATACTGCTCTATTAGTATAGTATCGCAGTATTATATTCCTGTGGTGTATGTTCTTTTTACCATGTCTTGGAGATTTCATAAAGCCGTTGAACTTGGTTGTTATTAAAAACGCCTGTCGGTGACCTTATCTCGTGGTAGGGAAATCCACCAACCTGCAGTGAAGCAATAAGATAATACTCGAATGCTATTTATCGCCAATTTTCCCATTTCTTTTCAACATTTATTTTTTAAAATTTGTCGATTTTAAAGTTACACTGTAATGAGCTGTACTTACTACTGCTTCGTTTTTCACGTATAATTTCGGACATGGTATGCCTCTCTGTATAGCCCTAAATGGAAGGATAACTAGTTTAATAACACGTTGTATAAGGTTCAAAATATTCGAATTAGATCCTAGAAATTATAGTGGAGTGACATTTAACACGTCTTCTACTATAAGTACACAATAAATCAAGTTTTAATCTTATCTTTTCTATTATTAGTTTCCTATTTGAGCGAAAAACGCGACAATATTATAACCAAATGATGCGTAGATAATCTATGTTAAAATATTACATCATAACATAGTATAAAACAAAATCGCTTCCAGCTGTCTGTATGCTTAGATCTTTAAAACTACGCAACGGATTTTGATGCGGTTTTCTTTGGTAAATTGAGTGATTTCAGAGGAAAGTTTATATGAATAATATAGTAGAGGAACACTGATAGTTTTTGTACACGTGTGAAGCCGGGGCGGGTCGCTAGTAAGTAAATATGTTTGAAATATATTCATATACAAGGCTACTAATCACCTGCATATATAATTATTAGTGTTTTTATACAGCTAAGGAATGGAATCTATAAAATCCCTAACCTTTTGGTTTATCCCTAACGTATGTTTTGGGGGAAAAAGTTCTTAAAAAAAAAGTTTCTTCGAAGGGAAGTTTTAAGGTAAGCAACATGCTTGTATACCTCCTGGTGTTCCAAGCGTTCATAGGCTACGGTTTCCGCTTACCTCCAGGCGCACTGTTTTCATTGCTTCCCTTGTAATAAAAAGTGATGATGATAAGAATAGTTTCTTAACTAACACTTACCGTAAGAAATCAAAATTTTCCTTAAATTTTAAAATTCTATCCAATAATATTTTAGGTAAGTTGTTGATAAATTTGTGGGGATATTGCCTTTTATGAACATATAAAGTCCAGAAGAACTCAATTATTACTTGAAAAGAAAATAGTATAAAACTACAGAAAAACTCAAGGTATAAAGTATTAAGTACTCTTTATTAGAAAGTTCTCCCGCAATGCCAAAGTTTTACCGCCGCGTAAATAAAGCGACGGTTATAATTTACTGAAACAATAAAATCTCTTAGAGTCGAATCTCTTGACACTAAAAAAGCGGATTAAACTGAACCTGGGACTTGGCCAATTTAACTTCGCTAACTGGCCCACTTTGACTGTTTACGACCGACGGTACATGTCACACCGTTGGGATTTTTTAAAACTATTTAAGGAAACGGAAATAACGTTGAATGTGGTTTGGGGCGCTGTTTTCGGTGTAATATATATTTTTTTTGTTGAATTATAAACTGTCAACGAATTCTATGGATTGTCAATTGATTTTATAGATTGTCAATTGACTATTATTAACAGTGAATAATATGTACTTTTATTAGAAAAAGAGTCCGCTGGCTAGCATTTTTCTTCTTTTTTTTTGGAAAAATACTGATTTAAACTACACTATACAGTAAGTTACTGAATAAATTGTGCGGAAGTACCTAACTATCGTTTTGAGTGAAGATAGAGAGACCTCACAACAAGACGAAGCAAATTAATTTATCTTAGGCCAAACATGTTCTGATACGTGTCAGTATACGCTGAACATGATAAATCTTATAAACTAATTTGACCTAAAACTATTTTGGACCTAAGCTTGTGTAGATTTTTCTTTCTTAAGGCTTTATGCTATGTCTTTTGAGCTTATTTTATTTAAGTACAGGTCACTCTTGATTCCAGTTATGAAGTTCGTGTGGTAAATTATCTTTTATTCCGTTGTCAGCGTTTATGGTTTTAATTTATATGTATCCTATTTTTACAAATTTTAGTTTTAATTGAAATAGTTATTACCTTCAATTTACTTTTATTCAGAGGTTGAATTTCGTACTTTAAAAAAATTATTTATTTTATAAATCTTAATTCTATTTTTTTTTATATTCCTTTGTTAAAATTCAATTCTAATGTTCAACTAAACCTACCCAGTCTTCTAATAATTAAAACTATTTTTTTAAATATGTAATTAGGTCGGCAAACAAGCGTACGGGTCACCTTCACACATGCGTTGTCGACCCTATCACCAATTACCACCAAGAGCTCTGGTCACCTTACTACCCTAGTCGGGCTGCTCCATATTTTGAGCAGGAAATTCTCTGATGTACCCTACCTCAGTTAAAGTTAAATAAAAGAATTAAACTATTTAAGTACTTATTTAAAGCCAATTCGCTTCGGTGTGAACTCTTCCAAGATAGTAATTAGCAGTGAACCGTTTGCAATGTAGTGCGCCACAAACAAAACGTGGCTAATATATCGCTTTATTTACATTGCTTTTTAAGTATTTGCTTTATTTTATTTGCGTTAAACCTTCAAAGTAATGTGTAAACTACTTTGTTGTAGATCTCTCTGCTAACTAGTTTTACATTAAATGTTAAAAGCGATATAGAAATGGATGTTTTAAGAAATATATTACTTCTTAAATGTATTAGTTCTTCTTAGGGCTTGTATCACCAGTTGTAAATACAATTAGGGCTGTTTATCATCAATAAAAAATACAACCACTTTTAAATTCATATTTACAAATAGAAATATATCATAAATAATTGTGTTTGCTTGCAAACGAAAAAAAACCGACTTCAATTACATCGACGAGTAATATAACGTAGATCGACGAAAAAATAATCAAGTAACTACGCGTTATCAAAGATTACTCAAAAAGTAATTATCAGATCTCGATAAAATTTATATGTGACCACGTGATAAACAACAGCTTTCGATTAAATTAAAAATTATCCAAATCGGTACACCCAGTAAAAAGTTATTGCGGATTTTCGAGAGTTTCCCTCGATTTATCTGGGATCCCATCATCAGATCCTGGTTTTCTTATCACGGTACCAAACTAGAAATATCCTCTTTCCAACGAAAAAAGAATTATCAAAATCGGTACATCTAGTAGAAAGTTATGCGGTATAATACAACGTAGGTCGACGAAAAAACCGTCAAGTAAAAACGCATTATTAGATATAACTCGAAAAGTAGTTGTTAGATCTCAAATAAATTAAAATGGGACCAATTGGCACACACCAACTTTCGATTAAAACAAAATTTGTCGAAATCGGTCCACCCGGTCAAAAGTTCTGATGTAACATACATTAAAAAAAAAAAAATACAGTCGAATTGAGAACCTCCTCCTTTTTTGGAAGTCGGTTAAAAAGTGTTTGTCAGCTCCGACGTATAGACTGGAGCTTTCCTTCAGATCGACTGTCTAATTTTTTTTTTTTATATCACTAGGTCGGCAAACAAGCGTACGGCTCACCTGATGGTAAGTAATTACCGTAGCTTATAGACGCCTGCAACACCAGAAGCATCGCAAGCGCGTTGCCGACCCAATCCTCAACCCCCCCCCCCCCAGGAGCTCTGGTCACCTTACACAAAAACACAACACTGCTTGAGAGCAGTATTATTTAGCTGTGGTCTTCTGTAAGGTCGAGGTACTACCCCAGTCGGGCTGCTCCATATTTTGATCAGGAAATTCCTGCTGTGCCCTACCTCAGTTAGATTAAATAGGCATAAAAAAGCTTACCAGTCTAAGAAAAAGATTAATACCATATCAAATGGTAAATACACGAATAAAATAACGGCATCTATAGATAGATGTCGTTACCAAAAACGTAACGAGGTCATTCATTGAGTAGATTTAACCCCTCATTTTTTTTACCGGGGTCTTATATGAAAATCGATTCTTACAGAGTAAGCTCCAAATATTTGCAAAGAAATGGATAATCTTGATAAAAGCCTTGTTTCTTCAAATATTATATTTTAATATATAAAATTCTCGTGTCGCGGTGTTTGTAATTAAACTCCTCCGAAACGGCTTGACCGATTCCCACGAAATTTTGTGTGCATATCGGGTAGGTCTGAGAATCGAACATCTATTTTTCATACCCCTAAGTTATAGGGTGGGGGAGGATTGAGAAGGTCAATAAAATATGTGGCAAAACAACGTTTGCGGGGTCAGCTAGTTGTATTAATAGTATTTCTACAAAATGGTTTTCGTGTTAATATATTAATTTGACAAATTAGTAGTGGTTAAAGGCAAAACTTACTTGCATAAAAAATAATTTTAAAATATATGTTTGGAATAAAATTCTGTACAAAATAAATAAAGTATATTAACAATGTTGCCACATCACCGGGCAACAATGTTTACTTTGACACGTTTGTGTTGTAACAAATTAAATAAATGTATCATTTCGTTCATAAAAAATGTTTCTATAAAAACTCTAAATTAAAATATAACTGAATACCTAATATACCTTACCTATAGTGCTTTTGATATTCTCTGATTATTAATAAAATATTTAATATTTTTTTCTATAAAAACCAAATTTTATCAAAAGCTCATTAAAGATTGAACGCCTATTACTCGTTGGCTTGAACTAGATTTATTATTATAACGAAAAAAACTTTTTCGGATTTTTCAGATTTTTTTTTCGGATTATAGATTTATTATTTTTTATCCACTATGGTGGCAAAAAAATGAATGGTCTGCTTAATTGTAAGAAGCTACCGTAGCATCAGTAACATCGGAAATTCTGGCTACCTTTTTTATTTTTATTTTTATTTTTTTATTTATTTACCACAGGCACACAACGACACTGGAAAGCAGTATTAAATATATGTAGATGATATCTTTTGTAATGTTGGAGTACTTTCCCGTTGGACCGCTCTAAAATTTGAGCAATATATTGGATATAAGCAATATATAAGCAATATAGCAGCAATATAGCCTAATTTCAATACAGTGAAACTTTGGGTAGAAGTGTTATGTATCTGTCTTTATGTATGTACTAATTTCCAGCAAGATATTCCCTGGTATATGTCATACATCATTACATAGAAAATTTTGTGAACTCCATATCTGATACTCAAGGATTAGAATTTGAACGTGACATAAGGTAGATACGTGTAACTAAGCTACATCTCATACTGATATATCTTAAAACATCACATTTCTCACAAGGCACCCGTAAAGAATTTTATTTTTTAAATGAATACGCATCAAGAGAGGAAATTATATTTTTATCTAAATATGAGATCAAGTGGCTTTGCAGGCTCAAACTCATTTTATTACACCGTCAACGTACGCTGCGTAATTTGCAAATTCTAGATCTTTCTGTGAAATAGGTATATAGTCTGTTCTATGTAACCTCTAAACTGAAACAATGCAGCTTGTAAATGTCCTACTGCTGGACGGTCTCCTCTCCATATATTAATTTATAAGTGTTTGGGTTGGGGTCTAATGTGTCACACTAGTTCACTGTAGGTTTGTAGATAGTTTTCTTAGTAAACAAACAAATAAATAAGTTTGTTTCTTTGTTTTTTTGAACGCGCTAATCTGAGAAACCACTGTTCCGATTTGAAAAATTCTTTCACTGTTAAAATAGCCCAATTATCGAGGAAGGCTTTGGCTATTCAAAAGGAGAGGAAATTCCCCATTCGAGTGTTTTTAACGTCTGTTACCTCATAACGTTGTATTGGGTGTAACGATTTTGATGGTTTTTTTAAAATTCCAAATATGATGTTTGTTAAGTGATCCCATTTTAATTATAATTTTAGCCAGATTTGATGAGTTATCTTTAATGTTGTACTTATCGATGTAAATTCTGTCGTTGTTTTGTTACATCATAATAAATACAATTAATAAAATCGACAAACTCGTTTTGCATCGAAGACAGCTATGGTACAGTAAAAGCACATTGCTACTTTTTATACTGGAAACATATACAATTGCAGTGTATTAGATTTTCACATAAAGAAAGTCGCGGGCAATAACTAGTTAATAATATATTTGATACACCTTTTAAAGAAACCTTTAAGTATAAGAAATATTATATTTTTCACCCTTAATTAAAAGGATGTAAAATTACGTTTTCATCTCCGTCGGAAAATATTTTCTTAAATTTAATTTTCACACATATGGAAATTTCTTTCGGTTTGATTAAGTAAAAAAACATATATTCGAGTGAATTTTACAGAATTCACGAGACCGAGTAAATTTTACTTAACGAACGGACGTAAAATTTTCATTGCATTTATATGAGCTATATTTCAGCAGCGTTAATGTTTTATTATTATTATTTTTTTGAAAATTTTAAGGAACAGGTCGAGTGCCAGATGTATTTACCTTTTTTTCAATACCGCATTACTGCCTGTTTAAATGAACTTATAAAGCCACAAAAGTTTCCTCTATGGGAAACCGTAAGTATTAAATAATTGTATTTGCTAGCAAACGAAAAAAACCGACTTCTCTAGACGAAAAAAATTAACAAACACACTAGTCGTTACTACAATTTTCGAGTGTTACCCTCGATTTCTCTGGGACTCCATCATCAGATCCTGGTTTCCTTATAATGGTACCACCCGTGGGATATCTCATTTCCAACAACAAAAGCATTATCAGAATCGGTTCATAAACGACAAAGTTGTCCCCGAATATAAAAAAAAATATATATGCGGTTGAATTAAGTAATCTTCTCCTTACTTGAAGTCGGTTAAAAAAGAAAGAATCATAAAAAAGGAAACAAAATAGAAAACAAAAAAGTGTACATAGTTACATTATTACATTACAAACCTAAATCTATTCTGAATTGTACCGGAGTTCAGAAACTACCAATCTTGCACAGAATACGCGTGGTAAAACATCAAAGGTATATTTTATGTTCTTAATATTCTATTGACTCTGAAAGCAAAAGCTAATAAAATACACAATATAAATACATATGCCCAGACAAATAAATAGCTCTAATAATGGCTCATATAGATATTTGTTTTGAGCGCGGATCAAACTAACAACTGATAGAGTAGCTACCAATGCTGTACGCTTCAGCCTGTAATATCCCATTACTGGGCATAGGCCTCTTTCCCCATATAGGAGAAGGATCCGAGCTTAATCCACCACGCTGCTCCAATGCGGGTTGGCGGATATATTCCTTACTATGAGTAACGATCGCTATCAGGTGTACATGATAACAACCGGGACCGACTTAACGTGCTCTCCGAGGCACGGTAGGGACCCACAAGGACTGCACAAACACCCATGCTAAACACCAGTGCTGTAATACAACCAAATTTTTTTTTTCCTCAGAAGATGGCTATTTAGCTTGTGGTCCAACTGATGGTAAGTGGATATGTATGGCGAGCACGTTGCCGATTCAAACTTCTGACACTCCCCAGGGACTCTGTCTACCTTAATTTAACTTACTCTTTATTGTACACATGAAAAGAAGCTAACAATTTATAAAACAATATACAACAAGAAATGCACAACAGGCGGTCTTATCGCTAAACAGCGATCTCTTCCAGACAACCAGCTTGGAGGAGATAACGTGAAAAAAGCGGAAAGGAGCTAACCGACTTCAAAAAAGGAGGAGGTTTCTCAATTCGACCGTATATTTTTTTGTGTGTTCGCGGATAACTTCGTCGTTTGTGAACCGATTTTGTTGATTCTTTTTTTTGTTGGAAAGGAGATATATATCTTAAAGTTGGTACCACGATAAGGAAGCCATGGTCTGATAATGGTTTCTCAGAGAAATCGAGCCCTTCGAAAATCGTAGTGACGACTAGTGAATTTGTTAATTTTTTTCGTCTCCTTACGTTGTATTACTTGTCGATATAATTGTAGTCGTTTTTTTTTTGTTTGCTAGCAAACGCAATTATTTATCAAGCGTGGTATATTTATTCAGTCTTAAGATCTTGTCTTAGTTTAAAGTAAATATTTACTGAATCTTGAACGGGTATTTAATAAATACAATTTATAAAATCCCGAGAGAGCCACTGACTCGAGATGATGTCAACAAGTTGACACCGCACTAACTATCGGTATAAAGACCTTACGTAAGCCTTAATAAATTCACTTTTTATCTAGAGCTTACTTTATGTAAATTTTTATGACGTTGATTTAGTCCATTGAGTTTTTTTTTACTTTGATTAAAACAGAATGTTTCTGTCAAATAAGTTGGACTAGCTCGTTGGCGCAGTTTGTAGTGGCCCTGCTTTCTGCTCTGCGGGTTGCGGATTCGATTCCCGCCTCTGGGTGTAATATTTGTATTTATATATGTAATATTTCTTTGTATATTTATCAAAATAAAGTATTCAGCTATAACAGCCGGCTGTTACCTATAACATACAAACATATAATCAGGCCTCTTTCCGTATGGGTAGGCGAGACCACTCCTTTCCACTTACCTATAACACTAGCATTAAGTTGCTTACCATGGAAACAGACGACCGTGTGTGTATGGTATTGTATTGTATTGGGCTCGGTTTTCCGCATTTAGATGCAAAGGTGGTCCATTATGCGTGGTGTGTGTATGGTATAACATATTTATATATTTAAGATATTCATAGGTTTACTTTGCGACTGTATTCTTATACGTATAGCACTTCTATCTCGGGGCTCCACTTTGCATTAATTGGAGGAAAATATGTTACTTAAATATTATAAATAAATGTACCTTATAATCTGTCTAGGTGAATGCAAAATCTAATACAAAATTATTTTTCAATTCGAACGAGTAGTTCCTGAGATTAGCGAGAGCAAACAAACAACAAACCTCTCAGCTCTATCATACTAGTATAGAACTATAGATTAGAAAAAAGATAACATAATTAGTTATAATTGTGTTTGGTCGCAAAACGAAAACAGACTGCAATTACATCAACAAGTAATACAACATGGGTAGACGAAAAAATAGTCGACTAAATATGCGTTATCACAGATTACTTAAAAGCAGTCATCAGATATCAATCAATTTTAAATAAAACTACATGATAAGCAACAGCTTTTGATAAAAACAAAAATCATCAAAACTGGTACATCTAGTAAAAAGGTATCAGGTTTATAATACAACGCAGGTCGACAAGATATAGTCAAGTAAATACGCATTATCATATATAACTCAAAAAGTACTTCATAGATCTCAAATTTAAAAGAGACCTTTCGATTAAAAAAAAGAATTATCGAAATGTGTTCCGTCAGTAAAAAGTTCTGAGGTAAAATATTTAAAAAAATTGAATATAACTACTACTACTAAGACACGCATGATTTTATTATGTCACTAGGCTAACATAACCGCTTACCATTCAGATGATTGTATGCTTGCAAGCCTAGTAAAGGGCTACAAAAAATTGCAAAAGAATATCTTTAAAGTTAGCGCGTTCGAAGGGATAAATTTCCTATTTACAATAAGAATTATAACTTTTGAAAACGGAACTGCAGTAAATAAAGCCAGTTAGCGTAAATTAACCGCAATTCAGAGGCTGTATTTTAGAAATGTCAGGCCGAGATTTAATTAAACTACCGTGTTTGTTTGGATACGTTTCGAATTTACCTGTGCTTTGAAATATCTATGAGGTGTTTGGAATTAATATAGGAGGTAGCTTATAAGTTAAGCAAAGTGAGAGATGTTAACTTTGGAATAGAAACTTTAGTTGTGGTTTAGTTATGTACTCCTGGTACTTCAAATTATATTACCTGTAGTTTTTTTTAATATAATAACAATATAACACATGTGTGTGTCTGTGTGTACATGCGTTTGTGTACATTAGTATCAGTTCAGTATATCACAGTTCACTGCTTGTCCTCCCCAAGTCCCCGCCAGACACGTAGATCGTCGGTCCAGCGGGTTGGAGGACATCCCACACTGCGTCTGTCAACACGCCATCTCTACTCCAGGATACGTCTGCTCCAACGGCCATTGGTTCTGCGACACAGGTGGCACCAGCCCACTGTCACTGCAATTTGCTAATTCTGTGGGCTATGTCGGTCACTTTCGTTCTCGAGCGGATTCTCGGATCTTATTTCTAATGATAGCTTTGAAATAGACCCTAAGTTTAGCGCGTTCCATTGCACGTTCAGTGACTTTAAACTTGTGGACCAGTCCCTTTGTCAGTGTCCAAGTCTTGGCACCGTATGTTAAGGGAAGAAGACGATATCGTCGGCCAAACGCAGGTGAGACATATTCGCCGTTGACGTCGATTCCTCGTCCCCCAATTCAAGGTCTTAAATACATTGTATAGATAATTATGTATCATTTAGATAAAAATATATAAATGATACTAGCTGACTCGGCAAACGTTGTCTTGCCGCTAAACGCTATTTAAAAATAGGGGTTGGCGGTAGAAGGGTGAAAATTAAGGGTTGTGTGTATTTGTCAATACTAAATTGTATTAAAATAAAAAATAAATAATTTATCTAAAAATTAAAAAATTTGGGGTGGACTACCCTTAACATTTAGGGGTATGAAAAATAGATGTTGTTCGATTCTCAGACCTACCCAATATGCACACAAAATTTCATGAGAATCGGTCAAACCGTTTCGGAGTAGTTTAACTACAAACACCGCGACATGAGAATTTTATATATTAGATATATGTGTGAAAATTTAGGTTAGCTTAATATAATAGTGTTTCCTTTACATATTTCTCATATACCTACCTTTTTTTTCCATAAATTGTCGTCGTTTTTTTGCGTTCTTAAGTCTGAATGTTAAGTAAATTTTAAACAGCTTGTTATTCAAAGTTTATAGCGTAATTATTAAATTTTATTCGAAAACATATGCAAAAATAAATAGTTAGTATTATTCTGGTAAGGTATCAACTATGTTGCAAGGCATTTAGAAACAATGGCTAGAATGTGTAGTGAATCATAATAAAATATTTCTATAGTGCGTGAAAAGGTTACTAAAATATTCTTATTCTGGTCATTCAAATAATTTACTCTTTCAGATAAAATATTTACTTAGGGGAACACCGGGCAAGATGGGGTAGTTAAGGTTTAAAGCTCCAGAAATCGTAGGGGTTCATGGTTTCATAATCATATTTATTCTTAATCAGGCTTGTAGTTATCAATCTTACATATTAAATTTAAATCAGGAACACAGCACCATAGAATTGTTAATAATATAACAAAATGTAAAATATGACATATCACCCCATCATGCCCGATAGGTCGGGTAAGATGGGGTGGGCCTAATGGGCAAGATGGGGTATAGTTATTCTCTCGACTATTCAGGAGTGCAGAACTCGCAATGAATGTTGCTTCGGCATCATTATCATCCACTCATGCGCAGCCATAATGTAACCATTTACCACAAGAAGAATAAGCAATCCAACCTTTCTTAGAGTCGAAATATAACCCTGTAGAATGTAGGCATGGAGTGTTTTCGGTTTCAACATCACTCTTTTCAGAAAACGACTGTCTATACGTTTCTTTGGATTATATTTCTTTGTGGCTTTAGTCTTGAAATAGGGTTTGTTTCTTTTCCTTTTTCTGTTTTCGCTCCCTTTTTCTCTGTCTGATTTCCTTGTTTTGTTTTTTTAACTTTTCTGTCACATTTTTTTTTAAATAAATCTTCTAACTTAACTCTAACAACTTCTGTTTATAGGGTGAAGAGGTTATGATAGTAGTTTTACCGCGTTTTTTCGTCACTTTTAATGTCTTCTTGATCACTTGAAGAGACAATAGTTGCTTTGGGCTGGTTAATGCACTAAATTAGGCCAATAAGAAAATCTAGGGGAAGGACTCAAATTTAAATATGTGTTAATTTCAGTTGCACTAGTTGTCACAATTGTTGAAGTAGCAGGATCTGTAACAACAACTGCAGTGCTCGTTGATGTTGTTGTAAGAGGTGCTGCCACAGTATCTACAGTTAAAAAAAACCGATTTCTATGTCTAGTAAATAGTCATCAAGCTCATCCTCTTCTTCTTTTTGCGAAAATACTGGTTCTCAAAGGTACCTTTACATTCTTTTTTAGTCTTTTTTACCTTTCATTCCAATGTAGTTTGTGGGACTAAGAAAAATTTTGCAGCCAACATATATCCCATTTCTCGCTTCAAAACAACTTCTATCGCCTTATTCAGTGCTTTTCTTGACCGTTTTCCTCTTCCTGAGTTTCTTTTATAAACATATATGACTTTTTTTAAATATAAACCATCCTAAAACAATATATAAAAAAATATAAATAATCAAAATCGTGTCAGGCAATATGGAGTATCAGATACCCCATCTTGCCCGTTGATTCGTTTCAAAATTAATATTCAAATAAAAAAAAATTGAATAATGTTTCATAACAAAACAAGTTATTACCCGTTACTGCAATGTACTGTAGATAGGATTAACCGTGGTGCCGCTTAAAATTCACCAAATACAAGTTTCATGCCCTACGAAACGTACATATAAGAAATTTTATTTCGAACAAACGAAATCTACTTTTCGACGATAACTAAAACAAATGAATAGCCGCTGTGTTAGTACTCGTGTGACTAAGAGCTGTCGTGGCGGCCAGTAGCGAGATGGTAGAGCGAATGAGATTGATCAATTTAAATCACCTGAAAAGCCTGATGCCCCGTCTTGCCCACCACCCCGTCTTGCCCGGTGTTCCCCTAATTACGGGTATCAAACATTTCTAAAACAAACATCAATTAATGTCGTACTTTTTATACCAAAATCTCAGGTTTTTTTTTGGTTCATTTATTAATTAAGGCGTTCAAATATTGACAAGGGTCGTTCTTGACAAAATTTTGGTTGCACTTGAATTTTTTATTATTTCAAGCAAAAGTTTTGTATATTTTTCTAATCATTTTGCGATAAATTTTGTTTGTTGACCGATACTTAAAAACACAGAACATTATTGTCTTTTTTTAAATATTTTGTCATAGAAGGGATAGAGTTAACGCGTGCGTTATCTTATTGCTAGTAAACTCACACTTTTTCGTTGTTTAAGGGTGTGGTTAAGCTTAGAAAATAAAATAATAAAAAAATAAAAACCTTTATTATTTGAAAATCTTATTCAATACACTGTGGTTAGTCGCAGATACTCGATTGGAAAATGGCTCGTTATTTTCCCTTATAACACAGATTTAGAGACTTATTATTATGTAGTTACATATCGCTTCAGCCTGTAATATCCCACTACTGGGCATAGGCCTCTTTCCCCATGTAGGAGAAGGATCAGAGCTTAATCCACCACGCTGCTCCAATGCGGGTTGGTGGATATATTCCCTTCTATGAGTAACGATCGCTATCAGGTGTACTTGATAACAACCGGAACCCGAGGCTCGGTGGGGAGACCCACAAGGACTGCGCAAACACCCAAACCACGGCAAACACCTGTATGGCCAAAACAAATGTTTGTCATGTGCGGGGATGGAACCCGCAACCGCCAGCGCAACAGGGTACAATCCATGCTGTGACCGTTGCGCCAACGCGGCGTCGCATGTAGTTACATATACTAAAAAGAAAATTATGGAATAATTAAATTATTTAAATCTTCTCTTATCTACAAATCTAAGTGACAACGATGACTCACTATTTTATTAACCCGGATAGGCTATAATAAATTCTTATATTACCATGGTGACACAAACAAAGACAAATCTTTTTTACTATAATTAAATACGTAGTTATTCAATTTGTGCAGAATTTGTTTTATTCCTTTATACCCTGGGAGTTTTTACGGCAGTTTACATAATTACGAAACTGGGAGAGAAACGCTAATTTCTTGGAACGAGGTCGCAAAAATTACTAAAAAAGAAAGACAGATGAGCAATTTACTATGTTGACGTTTCTTCCTTAATAATGTGAATGAAGGTTTTGAATACGATGTTTTAATTTACTTTTTTATTATATTTGAGACCACTTTATATTATCTTGTATAGAGATACGTATAGGCAGTAGGTATGGTTAAAATTTATAGGTGGAAAAGACTATTAAGAAAACTTTTGTCTTTCTCTATGACTGAGGTGGGGTACAGCAGGAAATTTCCTGCTCAAAATATGGAGCAGTCTGACTGGGGTAGTACCTCGACCTCAGAACGACTCGACTTACCTCGACTTCGACTTTAGAGATCACAGCTATATAACAATGTTTTTGCATGCCAAGCACACTCGTTTTTTTTAATACCAAAAAATTCATTTGAAGTTAACGGATGAACCATAAATTCTATTTCGTTTGTGACCATAATTAACAGGTAAAAGCGAGGAATGTAGAAAAGGTACGTTATTTCCTGATCCCATCACTGACGTCAGTCGGCAACGCTTTTATTAGAGCTATTCAGGGCTATTCAGAATACACTGAGATTGACTCGCTTTGACCTTACTTAAGTCAGCGTATTATACGGTGGGATAAAATATTTTCTTGTAACAAGTTTAGTGCTTGGGGAAAGTAAATTGTGATAATATTTTCTGGAATTACCATAATTGCAACGGATTCTTCTATAACTCATCCAAATATTTGCATTTATCATCATCATCATCATCATTTCAGCCTATTGCACATCATGCATCATCATCATGATATAAATGATGATAGAAGCCTATATCCAACTGTGAAACGGTGACAGGCTGTTTTAAATTCAGTATATTTTGTCGAACATAGCGTCTTTATCAAAATATTGGCAAAAAAGGGTCGTATGGTAATTATTGCTTGCCTGTCAACCTTCGCTAGTAAAATTACTTTGATCTAATTTGTCAAGGAGCGTGGCTAAGTTGAGTGACAGCGATGAGTCATTATAATTTTAAAGCATTATGCTATAATATTATAGATATATCCGCCAACCCGCAGTGGAGCAGCGGATTAAGCTCTGATCCTTCTTATTATACATGGGGAAAGAGGCCGATGCCCAGCAGTTTGATATTACAGGCTGAATCGTAAATTATAGATAACAAAGTAATAATTATTAGACTCTATTTGTATTTCATAATTTATATATTTACTAAATTGATTTTAATATGAAGTCGATACGAATTAACGTTGGTTTTTAAAAATAACGCAAATATGTTTAGTTACGGCATATCAAACGCTATTGAAACTAAAATAGCGGGTACAGTCTAAAACCAGAGGGCAAATAATTTTGGTTTAACAAGAGCAGAACAACAAATTCAGTATTCGATTAGGCATGCTAAGCTAGATTCAGTAACTCTTATGACAAATCGAGTGGAAACAGACTCGATTTAGTATTATTTTCACTCGAGTCGTATAGCAACTTGAGTTTTGTGTTATTTGCCGTGTGCGAAATTATGCCAACTTTCCTTTTTCCGACTTTGATAGGGAAATCAGATAATACTTGTATATAAATGGACCGATGTTGGCAGGGTTCCAGATGACGTTGCAAATTACGTGACTGTTTAGATGGATTGATTATCATATAAACAGCTCTGTCATCAAGATTTTATGTACTAGACGATCAACTAGATCCTGTTTGACATCTCATAGTAAATGAGATCAGACTATCACAGGTCCAGACTTAGGTCTAAAAATATTTACGTTGCAAATATAAACGTTAAGGCCACCATATTTGGTAGTAAATCTTTAATGCACAGTAAATCATTAAATTGTAAAAAGAACACGACTTCAACGCTTGGAGAAAGAGGACTAAGTACAGCAGTGGCTGAATCAACCAATCAACTCTTTAAGACGTACAAGAGCGGATAGTGGAATGTGTTCAAAATTAAAAATTGATCAAATTTATATTAAACACAAAGACACAAAAGAAAAATATCTGTATGACCTCTACTTACTAATATTATTAGCGCGCTGGAGTAATATCAAATTATTGTGGCCAGCGCACTTGCGCCATCTTGCCGCCATGCGTCGATAAACTGTCACGCAGTTTGGCGGGTTAAGAAATTGTAAAGGATTTGGTCCAAATAAAGAATTTATTATTTATTTATTTATCTTATTATAAATGTCAAATTGGATTATATATTGGACTACAAGCAGACACGCCCACATATACATATATGTGCATATTACATTAAGTATATATAATTAACTGTCAGAAACGCTGCTCAGATACGATTGGTAATTTCCTTTGGGAGCGCTTGTCTTGAATCTGATTTTACGGTATACGTACTCATTATACATTAATTACACGGATGTAATTATTGTATTGTATTGCATATTATATTATATTGACTAATATTATAAAGATCGTTTGGTTGAATTTACGCTAATCTGACGAGTATTTTTGAGTTATTCCTAATAATGTGTATTAGTATGTTCTCATTATATTAATTAGCGATGCTGTGTGATATTATACCTATGCATTTAATTATGTCATGATTTCCAGCAAAGTGTTATGCATGAACTCAAAAAGGTTTCTGAGTTGGTACGACCAAAAAAAAAATTATAATAATTAAAAGCGTAGCAACACGCGCAGGGTACAGCTAGCATTTTTTTTTTATGTCATTAGGTCGGCAAACAAGCGTACGGCTCACCTGATGGTAAGCGATTACCGTAGCTAATAGACACCTGCAACAACAGAAGCATCGCAAGCGCGTTGCCGACCCAATCCCCAATCCCCCCAGGAGCTCTGGTCACCTTACTCACCAACAGGAACACAATACTGCTTGAAAACCGTATTATTTTACTGTGATCTTCTGTAAGGTCGAGGTACTACCCCAGTCGGGCTGCTCCATATTTTGAGCAGGAAATTCCTGCTGTGCCCTACCTCAGTTGAAAGCAGCATTATATCTTTATATGTAGAGATATACTATATGTAAATAATGTTCTGTAAATATTTATACGAGAATTTTGTATGAATATTCAAAACACAAATTCCATATCCTGAAATGAAATATGTTAGAATACGAAATTAATAAGCTCATTTTAATTAACGTATTAAATAATCACAAAATCGAATCTAACCTACTTTTAATCCTGTGCAAGCAAATCCCGTAACTTGCGGGATTCGGGATAGAATGCGGGATTCCGCTAACCTGCTTGTGTAATTAGGTTCTTAATTAATATTTCATTAGCCGCCTGCATATGTTAAACGGATTTTACGTAATTTATAATTTTAGATGTTATGTGATGTGAGTTCTAAATTATATACGATGTCTATTTTGATTTAATTCGTTTCATTAGGAATTGCTAACTCAACTAGTATTGATTACTAGGAACTAATAATTAATCTATTTATAAGAGATGCTTTGATATAGCATTTATTTTTAAATTAGTTTTTCCGCTATATTTAATTTTTAACCATCTGTATTTTTTAACGTGTGCTTACCTCATAACTTTTTACTGGGTGGATTTCGTTGATTTTTTTACCGAAAAGTGGTGCTTGTCATGTGGTTGTATCAAATTTAATTGAGATCTGACAAGTCATTTTGAGTTGTTTCTAATAATGCCTGTTTACATACCCATTTTTTCGTTAACTTACGTTGTATTACTTGAAGACGTAGTTGAAGTAGTTTTTTTTTCATTTGCTAGCAGACACAACTACTATGTGTTGTCCATTTGGTATACTGTTTATTTTTATTCATCCTTAAGGATATTGTACACTTCCTATCCGTCACTACTATATCATGTCCTGTGCCCAAAGGTTATCTGGAAGAAATCGCTCTTCAGCGATAAGATCGCCTTTGTACATCTTTTTTTTTTTGTAATTACTACTGTTTGTTTATATTTTGGTGTACAATAAAGAATATATTATTATTATATATTACTGTCTGGAGTATATCTTCAATTTTCTTCTGGTGTATTCTATTATACTCTGCCCAACCCTAATATACTCTTCTCTAATCTATTCATTTTTGTTCGGACTTTTCCTGCACTTTCTATTTCGTTGCTTATCAAATTGTCCCATGCATCTATTATTATCAGATCGCATGCATCTGTTATTATTATGACGCCGCGTTGGCGCAACGGCCACAGCCATGGATTGTGCCTGTTGTGCTGGCGGTTGCGGGTTCGATCCCCGCACATGACAAACATGTGTAATGGCCATATACGTGTTTGCCATGGTCTGGGTGTTTATGCACTCCTTGTTGGTCTCCCCGCCGTGCCTCGGAGAGCACGTTAAGCTGTCGGTCTCGGTTATCATGTACACCTGATAGCGATCGTTACTCATAGTAAGGAATATACCCGCCAACTCGCATTGGAGCAGCGTGGTGGATTAAGCTCTGATCCTTTTCCTACATGGGGAAAGAGGCCTATGCCTAGTAGTGGGATATTACAGACTGAAGCGATTATAAGTTATGATAAACTAATTAATATTTACTTCAGCCTATCGCAGTCTATTGCTGGAAATAGGCTTCCCCAAGTTCACGCCAGCGATCGCGGTTTTCCGCAATTCGCATCCAGCCACCACCGGCAATCTTACGTAGATCAATATTGTTATCGCTTTATTATTTAAAATAGAATGAATTTCCATTATAATTTACATCAGAATATCTCACGTTAGTGAAACTTAAAATAAACCAAAATGTATAGAGATTTATACGCATACATTGCATTAAACAAAATTATATTACATGCGTTTTAGATGATGTCCACGGTGGGTTTTGTGGCAGCGGGAAGCACTTTGTACACATCCGTGTGTCTCGCCTTCGTGCCATTAGTACTAAATATCATTAGGGATTTCGACAATGCAACAACTATAGCTACAATAGTAACAGATAATTTTGTCAAATCAATCAATTTTCATATAAGGCCTCCTTGAATGAATGACCTCGTTAGATTTCTCGTAACGCCATCTATCGGAACCCTATCGGGAGATAGATGGCGTTATTTGATTTACTTATTTACCAATTGATATGGTATTAATCTTTTTCTTAGACTAGTAAGCCCTTTTTGTGCTTATTTAGACAGTCGTTTTGAAGGAGTAAGCTCCCTCCAGTCGTGCGTAGCTGACACTAATATATTTTTTTGTTATTTGAACGTATTTCTGAAATAATTCAGTAAATTAATCACTAAATATTCATAAATCTGGTCTTGTTCATCTATATTTATATAAATAAAAATTAATCGCTAAATTTGTTGCTAAGCACAAAAAAGTCGAGAACAGGTTGCTTAATTTTAGCCGAATTATTCCTAAAGTTTTTCTAATACTTTTAAGGTCTCTACAGAATGAAAAATTAAGAAAATTGCGTAGAAAACTGGAAAATTTCAAACAAAATAACGATCATTTAACTGCTATTTGACAGATTGGAAAATAGGGCAACGTCTGTAACAACGTCTGTTGGCGCTAATATTATATAGAAAAAGAAAGTAAGTTTATAAAGAATTTCTTTTTTTTGCGGGTAATTTTTTACTGTACCATTTTTTGTATTACATCAATATAAATATTTTAAGTCGTAAATTACCCAAATCGATCTATCCGTTTTCAATTGACGCGCTGATCGACGAACAGTATTTTATTCTAAGAGTAATGAAAAAAGCGGTTCTAGTAAATTATATTTAAAGAAATAAATTTTTGTTACAGGTAAGTTTCTGAACTTTGCTGAATAAAATGCCCAATTGCGCGTTCGGTAAGTGATTTGTCTAATATATATTTATTTCAAATATAATTTAAATGAACATTTTAGACATTAAGTTAAATTAAATCTGTTGGATTGATTCTGTAGAAGGTGCGATATTTAAAGTTATCTGTGAGTGCTCAAGAAAATGCGCCATATTTTTTTCTTTATTAAAATATTCATAGATCTTTCAACGTGACTACTTTGCCGTAGAATGTTCCAATTATAATAATGTATTTTCATTTTCACTAAGGAGACAGGATAATATGTTTTAGACGTCCATTTATAATGAGTAAATAGCTTCATATCCTTTATTAATAATAAAAACAGTAACAATGTATTAAGGAGATTGTTGAATTAGTTTTTAGTTCGGAATCTTTTTGTATATAAATTATGTAATCGTTATTGAGAAATAATAATAATCAAGTACTTTAAGCATAACAGTTTTATATTCTACATTAGTGTCAACTTTATAGCTTACAGTTAAGATTTAGGGTTTACAAAATATAAAAAACTAGTGTACTTTAGACCAAACTTTAGACCAGACTGAAGTAAAACTTCAACACAATATGCCTACATTGTGTCTTAGTTATACGAAATGTAACTAGCTATGAGAAAGAGAGAGATAAAAAATGTATGCTCGCACCTCTCTATCTGGCTCAGTTCGCCTCGGCTGATCACACTTTTCGTTCACCAGCTTACTTCACAAGACAAGCGTGCGTGAATAAGTTTACTTCAAAAATAATTGAACAACAAAATATTTGCTAGATTTTAGATGCTTAGATTGCATATAAAACGAAATTGAAGTAACCAACCTAGAAAACCTTCCGTTATTTTAATTTCGAAGAAAAACATTTAATAATACGAAGAAAAGAAAGGGAAAACAAATCGGGCCGTGGAACCAAGAGGGAACATTGATTTGTATTCTAGAGAGTTCGAAGAGAACGTGTTAATTCAATGAGGGCTGACAGAACTGAAAAATCCCGGACGTAAATGTTTTGTGCGTCTCGTATTTATTTATTTCACTTAAAAAGAACTCACATATATAATTATGTTGTTTTATATGTTGTTATTTGATTTTAGATTGAATTAAAATAATGCTTGAATGAATAATTTGGTGTACAATAAAGTGTATTGTTATGTTATGTTATGTTATGCTTTTAACAATTGGGCAAACGTTTCTTAATTTAAATCAGTGATCAATATAAATGTATGAATATTGTATTATATAACTATGTTTAGTAGATATTATAATGTGTAATAAACTTGCGTTGTTGATTGTGCACTATTACCGACAAATTTTTATCCTATACCACTTTTATTAAAGGTCGCCTGGAAGAGATCTCTATAAGCGATAAGGCCGCCTTTGCATATACAATTTGTTTTTGTATCTCATCGTTCCAAAATGTATCTTCTTTTTTTGTGTACATTAAAGTTTTAATAAAAAAAAGATTGTTATACGTTTGGTATACTGCTAAATCAGACTTGTACTGTTAGACACGATGGCGGCCTAATGATTTTTCAATGGTATCCAAAGGGAAATTGAACGTGGTGAGTGATTTAAGAGTTTAAGTGTTTGACTAGTTGTGGATAACGCTATTTGACGAGAGGAGGTCGTGATTACGACCACAGTCGAGGCGGCCAAAGACTTGAAAGAAAAACTGGCGCACCGCTACGGCAACAAAGCCAAGCAAAAGGTGCGCACTATGGCCTCCGTACTAGTTAATGGTTTCAAAGAGGGCTCAAAAATCAACCGCCTAACGGTGGACGAGGCCCTCATGAACCACTTCGGAGCCATAGTAATGGCCGCCCGACTATCGGGAGCACAGAAGGTGGTCCTCATCGGAGACATAAACCAGCTGCCGTACATCGACAGGGACAACCTGTTCGAAATGCGGTACTGCAGACCAACCCAGATAACAACCATCTCGTGCGAGTTGTCATGCACGCATCGTAATCCCAAAGACGTCGCCCTTGCCATCAGCGAAGTTTATAAGGACGTGTACAGCTCAAGCTCAAAGATCCGATCTTTGCGAGTGGAGAGCCTCACGGGCGCGCGTATTCCTGCAGGAAGAGACCGGACCTTATACCTGGTCTTTACGCAAGAGGAGAAGAGGTTGCTGACTGACTAGGGATACGGATCCGGGGAGGGATCGCGTGTCTTAACCATCCACGAGGCGCAGGGCCAGACCTACGAGGACGTCATAGTCCTCCAGACGAAGACGAGGAGGCTCAGGATCCACGACAGCGTTTCGCACGCTGTAGTCGCGGTGACTAGACACACCAACACCTGTGTCTATTACACCGACGACAGGGACGACGCAATTGGTCGCTTTGTGGCGAGGGCAGTGGAGACCACGGACAAGGAAATACTCGAGCACAGTCTCAAGATGGCGATTCATCATAGAGACGCCGCCGTCACTGAGAGTGTGCTCGATATGTTGAAAACTTTTGGCGTGTGAAGAAATTTGTTTCAGTAAAGAAATAGGGTGTACATAAACATATAAAGTTAGTGTTAAATTAAATAGTATTAATTACATACTACAAAACGTGTGCAAAATAATTTTACATGTGTACCAAATTAATTAGGATAAATTATATAATATTGACTACAAAAAAAAAAAAAAAAAAAATCTTACTAACAGTAACCTAGGCTAAGTGTATATTGTAAGTAGGCCAGCAGGCCATAAGTGTATATATAAGGTAACTAGGACATAAGTGTACATATACGGTAACTAGTATGTAAGTGTAAATATAAACTTAGATAATAAAACTGACAGTAGGAATACAAAAATATATAATATATAGTAATTAATATATATAGAAGTAAATTTAGTATAACTTTAAATTTTTGGTCGGTGGACTCACGTAGGATTAGAGATACTAAGTCTAGTTTAATTAGTCCTCTAAGTTGCATGTGTAAGTACCAAGATATCGAAACTAACAAACTAATATTGGAATAATAAAAGCACGGGCATTATGAGCCCGTGGATATATATTGTTATAAAAAAAAAAAAAAAAAAACGCTATTTGACGGATGAGGATACAAATAGACTTTGAAAGCGGGAGGTAGAATAGGCCAGTGGGAACTGTTTCTCATCAATTGATATGTTAAAACTTTAAGATGTAATTAATATATGCGAATAGAATATCTCATAAATATAGTAGAATTAGATTTTAACAAAGAACAAATAATCAAGAACTTCTAACTGTCAGACAACGACATCTGTATGGTCAATACAAATGTTTGTCAAGTGCGGGGATCGAACCCGCAACCGCCAGCGCAACAGCCACAAACCAGTGCTGTAACCATTGCGCCAATGTTACAGAGAATAACCGTATTTTAAAACAATTTAGATGGTTGAGAACTATTTTGAATGTGTGCCTTTATTTATAAAAGTAAATAGTGGCTATTATAGAAGAAAACTAGATGGACAGATAGATAGAGCGAATGTCTGAATACTGTTCATTTTCATATTAAAAATATGGAACTAAGCTTCACGCTAAGTCGGTTAAGTGGTGTACAATAAATACGTACGTGACATAACAGACCGCGGGGCTGAAGTGCGCGTGCTATTTTGACACTTTCTATTCTCTCTTGTGTGTAATTTGTCATGTTTAAATTATTGTGTAAAACATATTTTTTTCTATATATTATATTTAAATTGTCACTTATGTATTTAATATTTTTCCTTATTACAACTAGAAAATAGAATTATTGTCCAAAAGTAAGATATTGCGGAATTGAGCACGTGAATGCCAGCGTTAAAGTGACCAAAAGCACCACTACACAAGAACGATTCTCATAGTACTGTGATCATCTTGTGTATACTAATATTATAAAGCTGAAAAGTATGTTTGTTGAAACGCACTAATCTCAGGGACTCTTGGTTCGAATTGGAAAGTTCTTCTTGGGTTGGTTCCTCACATGAATGCGCGTGAAATTGCGGGACACAGCTAGTGCTTGACAATAAAAATCAAGTTTTATTTTTATACAAAATTATTATTACTTACGTTGCATGTAAGCTATAAAATATTTATCTCTTTACCAGACATCCTTCCATCGTTCTTAAATATCGGTTTCTGCGATTTGTTTTAGTTTTCAAACATAAGCTCTGGTGAATGATTGATTATAAAGCATCATTCCTCGTTTTCTCTCACAAAATACACAATCATAATTGTACAAGATTGATTGTTTCCATGGCTTTGACATAAATATTTTATGATCGCTATTGCGATATGTACAGTAAACATCTATTAACTATTCTATTATATCATGATTAAATAAAGACAGATCAAAATCAACAAATACGCTTTATCCTCTTATCTACTATATTTATTTTATTTTTATTTTATTTAATGGTTTACCAACAGATATACATCAAATATAATATTAAGAGTACAGTGTATATAAATATAGATATATATGTATAATATGATAAGTCGGTAACGTTCACTGGTAGGTATTTTTGATCGAAGAACACCGGTTTTTTTTTTATAAATAAATAAATGTAATAAATGAATGAATATTATTTTTTTTAAACAAGCGACGATCGCTGTGGTGATTATGATTACGATATTGACCGACAGCTGAAAATGGTTTCTGAGGCACGGTTGGAAGATCCAGATGGACTTATCTACACCTAGACTGGAATCTAATATTTGTATAGATATCTGCCCCAAGCTAAAATCGAAATCGCGAACTTCGATATTTAAGTGAATAGACGAATAACTAAATTAATATTTTCCGCTTTCTCTAAATTATTTTAGCAGGTAGCGCATTGTCTACATCTAATGTTGAAATTTTTTATGGACAGTCGTAAGGAACTAGCATCAGGTGTTCCATATTGCTGGCTATTTCCATAAAAAGTATACTGTTTACGTCTCCATAAAATTGCAAGGTTTTAAATTTTTGGGGAGAAGTTAATGTCTTTGGAATATTACAGCTGAGTTTTTGTCCGTTCGAATTTACTAGCCGCGTTGTCATGACCAATTATTCATATTTCGGTAACTACGGCAAAGTTGGATTGACTGATTCAGCCTGTAACATTCCACTGCTGGGTATAGGCCTTTTTTCCCATGTAGGAGAAGGATCAGAGCTTAATCGACCACGCTGCTCCAATGCGGGTTGGCGGATATATTCCCTACTGTGAGTACCGATCGCTATCAGGTGTACATGATAACAACCGGGATCGACAGTTTAACGTGCTCTCCGAGGCGCGATGGGTAGAGATGGGTAGACACACAAGGACTAAAAAACAGACCGGATATAAATATTTGTGTAAATATGAATATCCACTTCGAGTGGAATCGAACCTGTGACCATCGGTCTATAGGCACATTACACCAGAGTGGTATGTAAAGTTTAATATTTTTCTTAAATTTAGCTACAAGAAAACTAGCCATAGAAGCTAATTTACTCCGATTTGATATGAAAATGTGAGATTACAGATTAAATTTGACGTATACAATGTGTAGTCAATCGCTTATAGATAGGTTTCACCATAAATGATGAATGATCATTTCCAGCTTCAGCGCTTAATACATTCTTAAAGGTCATATTTTCTCTCAAGAGAACAGTGGTGTATTATGACTGCTGATATTTTCACACTTATTCTATGTAAGTATAGCCTAAGCGTCATATTATGTAATTCATATTTCCTTATTGGACACGTTTCAAAAATTAAAATTTATTTAAAAAAAGTAGTAAGCACAAGACAACTTTTTTTAAATTTGATTCTAATAATTTGGCGTGTAGATAATTCTACGATTTTCTGATTAACTACAAAAATCCAAAAATAATAATTACTGTATTTTTCCAATACAAGGGTATAAAAATGTATTCGTGAATAACACCATAGACAATAATTTTTTTAGTTGAAATATTCTGCAACTATCTTTAAGCTAAATAAAGGTATTTTTTTATATTTTCTATAGTCTTAATCCATCACGCGGTTTCAATGTGAGTTGGCGTATATTTTCTTTACCAATAAATTATTATTTTTTTATCGTAACAACCAAGTTTATAAGTTATAAGGCATTGATATATTCCAGAAATAAGGGAAAGAAACCCACTAGGAAAAGTAGCTACGGTAGTCACTTACCAGGTGAGCCGGACACTTATTATTTGTTGCCCTAGTCATTTAAAAAAATTGAACACGTGACCGTCAGTGTTAAAAGAACTTTTGGCAATAATAAAGAAGGGGTTTTTCTTATTAAATTTGTCGTTTATTTATTCCTCCGTCGTCCCATTAGAGGGTTTACTTAATGAAGCTAAGACCTGACTACAAATTATTTAATTAATGATGAATTCCTAATTCCTTTCAGCTACTGTTCATTTGTGACTTTTTAGAAACCATTGTATGAATACAATTTGTATAATGATATTGTTTCTTTGAATGATAAGACGAGGCAATTTGGTTTGATTGTTAAGTTTTTAGGTACAATATCTGTATTAATTTGAAGTATATAAAATACTTCTTTAAATGTGTTTCATATAAATAAATAAATATCTACACAATACACACAGGGTCATCTGTTCCTAAAGTAAGCAACTTAATGCTTGTGTTATAGGTAACAGCCGACTGGTAAGGTCTTGGTACTGATAAACATAATTATAAATAATACATATATATATTACTCTCAGACTCGGGTTTGAAATCGAACTCACGAACCCCGGAGCAGAAAGCAGGGTCACTACAAATTGCGCCAACGGGCTTACATATTTGCATAAAGATGAAATAGACGAAAATAAAACTAAAAACATCAGTTTATCATAATCACAAGTTGAGTTCGACCCAATTTTACTGTGCTATTAATCTTCATTTCAGCAATAAATATAGATTAACCGATTTTTTTACTCTGCATCATATCACTCCGACTTGTTCTATTCTCATTCCTCTGTCGTCGAAACAGGAAATGACCACAATCAATCACGGGATAACTGATTCTCGCTCAAACAATACCGACTTCCATCACTGAAATATCGATGTTCGAAATATTGCATCAAAACTTCATTCATGATTGTTCTTGTATTTTGGTGACGCATGACTTTGTATTGTTTTCGGTTAAAGGTTATATTGTAAAGCTAACTAAATAGCGACAACTTCTTTTCCATTCTAAATTTAAATAAAACTTTTAAAAAAGTATCGAGCACACCCATCAATCCTCTTCGTATATTCTCCCATATATTAGTGAAAATATCACATCTTATTTGGTACTATTGAAGCCCATTTAAAAAATTAAATAAATGAAATATCACAGTCTACACTACCCCGAGAGGTAGATATTTTGCATTTGTACCAATGTCTTTTCCGGATTGTGTGTTTTTATCGAGCCTCAGCAAGCAGGTAACGTCATCCCTTTTGGGTGGTGTCGGATTGATAATGTGATCGTACAAACCCGATTAGGATTGTGACTATTGATATCGAATATTGTCTTCTAATAGTTACGTGAATGGTCGCGTAAGTATCCGATTACGTGTAAAGTATCCGAAACGTAAACGTTAAAAACTTAAAAAACTGCGATAAAATCCGAAAAAATTGATTCATTATATTGATATCAAATTTTTTGCTAAAGTCTCTCTCTTAACTTCCTTTTTATGTCTCCTGGAGTCCTTTGTCCAGCAATAGAATATTAACATATTGTAGACTTGATTAAAAGTGATCAAATTCTAAAACAATTTTTTTTTACTACTTTTTTCAATAAAAGTTGTAAAAAATTAATGACTTAAAGTAACGTTGAAAATTCTTTTATGTATACGTCATGAAAACGTTAAAATATTTTTATTTATCCTTTGTTGTAGAACAAAAACGCAGGTAGTGATGACAGCACGTGGCTTCGATCTGAAATCTATACTAATAAATAGAGTCGGTTTTTTGTTTGGTTATACTGCGAAAACTACTGAACCGATCGGAATAATACTTATACCATAAGATGTAGCGTGTTTTGGAGAAGGGTTTAGTACATATATATACAAGAATTTCTCGTGTTTTTATAAGCAATATATATATTATTTTTTTTTTATATATTTAGCGATATTAGTTGTGCTTTAAGCATTTTTGTTAATATATTATTTACCTTTGTGACAGAGAATTCTGTTGTAACGTATTCAGTTGAGAAAACTAACTTACTATGTAACTAATGACCTACGGAATTGACCTTACGAATTTTTTTCACATCTGAAGAAATAACAGTCACGCTACCGCTAATAACGGAAAAGTAGCCATAAATGTCGACGTGAATATATAGTCATTTTATCGGTAACTATTTTATGTACACTTCGCTATATATACTTTCGAGATAAATTAGTATTTAAGGTCGCTTAGCTTATAATAAAAGTGCACTACTTCACAATTATAGTTTTAACGCCTATAATAATGAAACCTATTAACCCTGCAGATAAACTCATTGCTTAAAGAAACACGCTTCGAGCTATAATTGTTTAATGGTTCATTTGATCGTGCTATCCCTGTTAGTTACTTTCTGTTTGAGAAGGACAGCGTGGATTTTTTTACGGGCATATTGAATAATCATCTGAGGTTTAATGACCTTCATCATCTTCAAACATTTTTATAGTTCTAAGAGTGCTGAAATGCGCTACGTTGGAATACACAAGCTTATTTATGTCCGAACTAGCTTTTACACGCGACTTCACTCGTATTGATTTTATTTTAAATAAGAAATATCTTATGTTACTTCTAATACTTCCAAGAATATGTGTACTGTTTAACTGAGGCAGGGCACAGCAGAAATTTCCTGCTCAAAATATGGAGCAGCCCGACTGGGGTAGTACCTCGACCTTACAGAAGATCACAGCTAAATAATACTGCTTTCAAGCAGTGTTGTGTTCCTGTTGGTGAGTAAGACAATTGACGTGCCCCACGGTTTTATTTTAGTCTAGTCTATGCATATGTTTATAATTCCCACGACTGTATCTATTTTATTATTTTTTGGTTTTTAGTACATTTATCTTAAACATTGCAATGTATGTTTAACATAAAACCGTTTAACTTAAAAAGTTTTTTTACCTATTTTTATTTTCTAGTTTTTAGTTTTTATTTCGCATTCTGTTTAATTCATTTAGTGCTTCATTATTGCAAGGCCCATCTTAAATATTGAGGTTGTATAGTGCACTGTATTCTTCTTGTCAACCCCTTTTATTTGATACCCATATTGGTGGGATTGATAAAAAATTGTTATCAGACATTTGGTAGCGGCGGCCAGCTTAGATTTAAATTTTGCATAGTAAATTGTATTCTACTTGTTGAGACCTTTCATTTGATACCCATGTTGATGGGATTGATAAAACCTAAGTTATCCGCCATTTTGTAGAGGCCGCCATCTTGGATTTTAATTTTATATAGTACATTGATTATACTGGTTGAGCATTTCATTTGATACCCATATTGATGGGATCGATAAAACCTACGTTATCCGCCATTTTGTAGCGGCCGCCATCTTGTATTTCAATTTTTTATAGTATATTGTATTCTGCTTGTTGAGCCCTTTCATTTGATACCCATATTGATGGGATTGATAAAACCTACGTTATCCGCCATTTTGTAGCGGCCGCCATCTTGTATTTCAATTTTTTATAGTATATTGTATTCTGCTTGTTGAGCCCTTTCATTTGATACCCATATTGATGGGATTAATAAAACATAAATTATCCGCCATTTTGTAGCGGCGGCCATCTTGAATTTATAATGATAATAAATAAACATAATTGTATTGTCACCAAAATCCAAAGTGTATACAAAATTTCAGATTAATCGGTTGGCAGGAAGAGGGTGAAATTTGAATTACTAAATTTGACCCAAGAATAAAAAATAAAACAAACGGGGTGAGCTAAATAAAAAAAAAAAAAAAAAATAGGTAAAAAAACTTTTTAAGTTAAACGGTTTTATGTTAAACATACATTGCAATGTTTAAGATAAATGTACTAAAAACCAAAAAATAATAAAATAGATACAGTCGTGGGAATTATAAACATATGCATAGACTAGACTAAAATAAAACCGTGGGGCACGTCAATTGTCTAAAAATTATCGACTTAATGTGCGATAGAAGAATCGTTTAATTCGTCGTTAAAATAGGCAGTTGGCCCGCAGACGGTGAGGAAATTACTTACTATTTTCTTGCTCATGGAAATTCCAATAGTTATACACTCCATGTAAATAAAAGAGATGTTTCAACTAGTTTATCGTTGGACATTCACACTGCTGGCTGGCGAGGAATCGTTTCACTGCTCGTAGTTTGTCTTTAATCGACAAAACATATGATAAAAGTACTACACGCTCACCACTATGAAACCCTAAAACTCGCTTATAATCGAGCTTGCTAGCTTGTTTCCACATTCTAGCCCTACTTATCACACGTCCATCGTTGTCGGTTGAACAACTGCCTAATTATAGTGTAACATTACGAAACAAACATTTTAATCAACGATTGTAGACAATTGACGTGCCCCACGGTTTTATTTTAGTCTAGTCTATGCATATGTTTATAATTCCCACGACTGTATCTATTTTATTATTTTTTGGTTTTTAGTACATTTATCTTAAACATTGCAATGTATGTTTAACATAAAACCGTTTAACTTAAAAAGTTTTTTTACCTATTTTTATTTTCTAGTTTTTAGTTTTTATTTTGCATTCTGTTTAATTCATTTAGTGCTTCATTATTGCAAGGCCCATCTTAAATATTGAGGTTGTATAGTGCACTGTATTCTTCTTGTCAACCCCTTTTATTTGATACCCATATTGGTGGGATTGATAAAAAATTGTTATCAGACATTTGGTAGCGGCGGCCAGCTTAGATTTAAATTTTGCATAGTAAATTGTATTCTACTTGTTGAGACCTTTCATTTGATACCCATGTTGATGGGATTGATAAAACCTAAGTTATCCGCCATTTTGTAGAGGCCGCCATCTTGGATTTTAATTTTATATAGTATATTGATTATGCTGGTTGAGCACTTTCATTTGATACCCATATTGATAGGATCGATAAAACCTACGTTATCCGCCATTTTGTAGCGGCCGCCATCTTGTATTTCAATTTTTTATAGTATATTGTATTCTGCTTGTTGAGCCCTTTCATTTGATACCCATATTGATGGGATTGATAAAACCTACGTTATCCGCCATTTTGTAGCGGCCGCTATCTTGGATTTCAATTTTTTATAGTATATTGTATTCTGCTTGTTGAGCCCTTTCATTTGATACCCATATTGATGGGATTAATAAAACATAAATTATCCGCCATTTTGTAGCGGCGGCCATCTTGAATTTATAATGATAATGAATAAACATAATTGTATTGTCACAAAATCCAAAGTGTATACAAAATTTCAGATTAATCGGTTGACAGGAAGAGGGTGAAATTTGAATTACTAAATTTGACCCAAGAATAAATAATAAAAAATAAAACAAACGGGGTGAGCTAAATAAAACCGTTTAAAAACCGTTTAATGATTTCACCGGAAGAACGTTACCTATCCACTGAATGACGTATTTCAATGTTCGATTCCCGCCTGAGTCTGGGTGTAATGTGTGTCTTCATATGTTTACATATGTATAATTTCAATTTAAAATTTATCAAAAAAAAAAAATTAGCTAACAGCCGACGCTGTTACCTATGACACAGGCATTAAGTTGCTTACTGTAGGAACAGACCACAGGACGTGTGTGTTATAATGGCCCGCGGTCTATATAACTCTCAAGTTATGTGCTTAGCAACATTCATTTATATATATAGATGGGAGAAAACTAAATTTTCAGAAAATAAAATATGAATGCTACAAACAACTAAGATACTCGTATTACTATTCATTTAGGTCGATCCCTTTGCGAAGAATAATATGCTTGAAAAATGTACCTTCAGTAAACGTCTTGATACTGATATATGGCGCCTTGGGTGCGTTATATTTTATTACGACTTCTCGGATCCAGCGTACCATGCTTATTAGAAATGCCTGGTTTACATCCACTACATTTGTTGGAAGATATTTTATGTTCTTGTATAATGTTAATTCTATTCAGTATTGGATAAAAATTGTAAGTTTGTTGTGTGTCCAAGTTTGTTGTATTTATTATTTCTCCACCCATTCAATTAAAACGAAACTAGTTTTAAGTACGTTTAGGGTCTGCAACATATTTGCAAGGCGCCTGGTGTTGCAGATGTCCATAAGTTACAGTATCCGCTTAATATCTGGTATAGGCAGCATGAGATACGCTTGTTTGTCTTTTTTTTTTAATATATAGACTAGCGCTTGACCGCGATCTCACCTGATGGTAAGTGAAGATGCAGCCTAAGATAGTGCGCGCTTGCCTAGAAGATGCCTTTTATGGTGTGAAAAAAACACATACAAGATAGTTACGCACCAGATTCTTCTTACCGAGCAAAACTTTGTCCCATTGATCAGAATACGATAAGAAAAATCAATAACGAAGAGCTTATTATTATTACCTATAATCAAATAAAAGAGAGCATCCAACTGGAGATAGTTGGTGTTGATCCAAGACTAGTTGACCCAATAAGGTGTCCTGCTTTCCAAACTATTAAACGCGTAAAGTATAAATAATCATTACGTTTTCCGTTTTCCCTTTATCGAAGTATTCAAAAGCTTAAAAAATAATAAAATTTAAAGTAATTAATATTAATTTAACTAACTATTTTTAATTTAGATTGAAACATAAGTTCAGATTTAAAAAATTTACAATCTTGGAGTGATATAATTGTGTTCGCTGGCAAACGAAAAAAAGCGACTTCAATTACATCGACAAGTAATACAACGTAGGAAGACAAAAAAAAATAGGTAAATACGTATTATCAAAGATTACTCCAAAAGTTGTAATCATTGATATCACATGATAAACATTGGTTTTCGATTAAATTAAAAATCATCAAAATCGGTACACCCAGTAAAAAGTTATGTGAATTTTCGATCAGATCCTGATTTTCTTATCATTCTACCATACTTAGGATATCTCCTTTCCAACAAAAAAAGAATAATCAAAATCGCTTCATAAACGACGAATTTATCTCCGAACATACATAAAAATATATATACGGTCGAATTGAGTAACCTCCTCCTTTTTTGAACTAGGTTAAAGAAAGAAATTGGGATCCCAAAGTTCTCCCAAAGTTCCACATTTCAAAGTGATTTCTGTTAAGTGGCCACTGTTACTGACATTTCCTGAAGTGTCCAAATCAAATTACTCTTAATTAGATGAGGCTACGGAAATATTTCTTTTCTTATCATCGTACCATTAATGTCCATTACTACTTATTGACGACATGGAAATGTTATTAGCAAGTACGTAATAGTCAGATGGACTTTAATTTATTATTCTGACTGAACTGTTGCAATAAATTAAAAACGCAGTCTTAAAGATGAAGGAAAGTATCGCTTCAGTCTGTATATCCCACTACTGGGCATAGGCCTCTTTCCCCATTTAGGAGAAGGATCGGAGCTTAATTCACCACGCTGCTCCAATGCGTGTTGGCGGATATATTCTTTACTATGAGTAACGATCGCTATCAGGTGTACATGATAACAACCGGGACCGACGGCTTAACGTGCTCTCCGAGGCACGGTGGGGAGACCCACAAGGACTGCACAAACACCCAGACTACGGCAAACACCTGTATGGCCAATACAAATGTTTGTCATGTGCGGGGATCGAACCCGCAACCGCCGACGCAACAGGTACAATCCATGGCTGTAACCGTTGCGCCAACGCGGCGGCGAAGGAATGTATGTTTTGTACTTTTTAAAATATTGCCAGACAACAGGTGGCTTGCTATTCTGAGACATGACTGTCTATCCGTCTATCCGTAGTAGATAAAAAGTAAATTATGCTCGTATTTGTTCTTTAAAACGTAAGGAAAGCTTTGTGCAAGTAAGGAACGTCAATAAGCTGCAGTACTTTACGGTACCCTGGTTTTTCCATCCTTAAGGAAATAAAGACGCTCCGAGAAGCCTGTGAACGCCCCAGGAGGCTTCTGGGCTTCTGGAAGGAGCTGGGATGGCTGAACTAGTCAGCTCTCTTTTCACGCATAATGGACCACCTTTGCGTCTAAATGCGGAAAACCGAGCCCAATACAATACAATACAATACAATACGGTACCCTGGTAAATTTTGAGTCACTTTGCAACTAAGAACGTTGTAAGTTCCTCAGAGAAGCTACCAACGTCTTATCCATAAAATAATTCCAATTGATTATAAAATCACTTGTTACAGAAGTACTAAACTGAAAAATAAATCTCTGATAAACTGTCAGACAGTCATATATTAACATATTTACAGGTTACAAGATGAGTCTCAAATAAAAGTAAAAGTATTAATAAATTTAGAGTACTTATATAATTTTGAAACAACCGACCAAATAACTCAAAAATTAAACAAATATTCAAAATTCTAATATTTGTCTGCCAACATATAAAAGATCTAACGTATTTTTATCTTTAAAGCATTTTCGTTTCATATTTAATTAAAAATAGTAAATTGGTAAAAAAATGCAGCATTACTAAAACAAAATTATCTTCCAATACCAGTAGTTTTTTTACCTTAAGTTTACAGCAGCTGGTAACAAATTAGAATCGAATCCTGTTTAAGTCTCTTTCGATTCGCTGAGAGTCATTCATGATTGGATCCGATCGAGTTTGCTGATACGTTTGTGTGCCAATATTTGTAATTTCACTTACGCCGTTAAAGCGAAACGCTTCTAGTGACACATAGATTGATTTCCAGGTGTACAAGGAATTCTTGAAGATTTATTTTATTGCAAAGGTTCAGAGCAAGTGAACTCTGAAATTAGTATAAATGTTAGAATTGTGAGTGAATACAAGGAATATATGTGATAACATGATAGATTATTTTGGTTCGCTTTTTTTATTTAGACGGAGTTTCTAAGACATATTTCTAAAGTTCGAACTTAAAATATAACTAAGGCTTCATTTCACATTCACATTCCTTGGAAAGGAAATGTTTGTGTTTTATTTTAGGTAAATAATTATAATGTTGTGTACAATGTCACCGATATCATTAATATTTTTTTTATAAATACAAAATTGTAATTCATAAAAATTAAGACGAATCAAGTTAATCAATCAATTATACTCCGATTCGTGATAAATAATATTGTCTCAATTTTCTTTAGGATTTTGTTTAAGTTTTCAAGATCTTGGGTTTTTAAGTTTAAAAAGAAATAAGCATAGAATATTATATTTTCCGTATTAGGAGTACTTTATGCACCAACTAGGATCGGCAGCGCGTTTGCGATGCTTCTGGTGTTTCAGGCGTTTATAAGCTACGATAATCGCTTAACATCAGGTGAACCGTACGCTTGTTTGCCGACCTAGTTGTATATAAAAACATACAGTATTAAATAAATAAACTTAAAGCTACTTTTAATGAATATTCTTTCCCCCTGACTGTACGAGTACCACAAAATATACTGTCAAATTATAATTTCTACACTTTGAGTTAGAAGCGCTGCAGATGCTTCACATGATATATACAATCTTTTGTATAGCGCTCGCAGCTGAAATTTTAGAAATTAAATTTTGTTTTTCTTGATTTTTTATTTACGTACATTCGCCAACTTCCTAATGTGTATAAATATAAATACCTGGGTTACCGAGCTTAACTCGGTATTTTTTAGTAAATCGTGTTTTGTGGAAATCATATTTAAATACGAATTATATTTTGATAAAATATTAATCAATAATATTTTCCGATTTTACCAACATAATAATAAAAAATATGAAGTAGTTATTAAAATAAAAAATCATGTGCAATTATAAAAAAAGGGAAAAAAATCAATCTGGATACATGGGGATTTGAACCGTGGTCTTCTCGATCGATCCCGACCTGCCGATTTCCCACCTGACCTATTACAATTTTATTGACAATTGCGAAATTTACCTTAGTATTCTAACGATATTGTAGCCATTTTTTCATTGCCTAAAAACAGGGATAAAACGACATTTTCTAAAAATGAATCCTAGCTATATCGATTTATCGCCCCCGGAATCCCCTGCAAACTAAATTTCATGATAATCGTTTGAGCCGTTTCCGAGATTCAACTTATATATATACAAGAATTGCTCGTTTAATAGTATTAGATGAATGAAGTCGTTGACCGTTGTGCGTGCATCACAGAAAAACTACTACATAAGAATAAAAAAAAAGTTTTAATTGTTTAGATATTGCCTTCAGATGATCATTCTTTAGCTAATTCTTTTAACATAAAGTTTATAAATTAAAAAATAACGTTTTTAATTATTTTTTTTTGTTTTAATTATGAGCGTTTTATTTTGACATGTGACACTTTTCATTTTTTTTCTTCTGCAGACAAACGTCACAGACGTCGCATGTATCTGTCACTATTATAATTTACAAAAATTTTATTAATACGAAATAGTTTTGTATCACTAGCGACCTCTGTCCGTCCATATTACTCGATAAGTAATCACCAACATATCATATACTAAAACCTTCTCCGAAACACGCTGCATCTTATGGTGTAAGTATTATTCCGATAGTTTCAGTAATTTTCACACAATAACCGAACAAAAAACCAGCTCTCCATTGAGAACTTTAGAATAATAGAAGTATTTTTTATATAATTTACGTTTATTAAATTTTATTACTAAAAAATACACGCAACGCACTCAAACTCGTTCAACTTAGAAAATATATACAAAGCGTCGACCATAAAAAAGTCAACAGATTTCCTCACAATGGCGAAGCTTAAATATGCATTTTATACTGAAACTTTTGAAACAGGCAAAAGTTCTGTATTAAGTGGGAGTAAGGAAAGTTATAAAAAATATATAATAATCAAAGCATTAACAAAGAACGTCGGTACGGTCTTGAACCTCGGCCTTTTTGTTACACGTTTATTCGATTTAAAGTAAGTTTGTGCGATTAAAGGTGATCGTTCACTTTTCGATTATAATAAATTTTACAGCCATCTTTTATTGTTATTTATTACACATCGCAAAGCTTTTGATTTAGTATTTTTTTATAATAATAATCACCCGTAAATTAACTTAGCTAATTAATTTAGTTAACCGGTATGTTCGGCGTTCTAGGGTAGGCCTATTTCCAGCAGTGGACTATAATAGGCTTAAAGCGATTCCGTGAATGAATAGGTAGAACATTAAGTTAATTAATGCTTTACATTTAACCATCTCCAATAGAATGTGGGTCCTGATTCAGGAGTCTGGAAACACACACAAGCGCTCTGGGCGTTTCTAGAAGAAATATTTGTATCAAATGTTCAAACATTACTAGCTGTTATTTATAAGGATCTTTGCAAATTATATGTATATGAAGTCATTCAGTATAGTAAATAATCTTAGGCTAGGCTTTATTGTGTATGCTGCAACAAATTACAGCTTATATATATCTCTAACTCGTCGTTACATTTGGTATTAACATTGCTTTGTGTTTCAGGAGTCGTGAGATCGATTTCCACCCGAGTCTGGGTTTATTATATATTTATTTATAGATATGTAGTTACTTATTATTTACACGTACATTTTGTATAAAAAAGATATATGATACCTTAGGAATAGACTGTGTGTTTTTTAAACATAATATTTTTATACTCGTATTACTTAAATGTATGTTCATGGAAAAATTAACTCATTTGTTACCTAAAATGAAACAATGTGATTATTTTAATTTTTCTATATTAACTATCCCTACTGTGAGGCATTGTTAATATCTCATTTCCGGGAAAATGGCTCCTCTATCAAGATGAAGGATTGCACATCTGAATTTCAACCGACACGTACTTGAGTTCCCCTGTGATGTCTTCTGTCAGGTGAGCACAAGATAAATTTGAACACATTTCTAACAAAATTAACACACACACAGATAATAAAATCTGTACATATGTGTATATAATTAAGTATTAACACAACCATAATATGTACTAAAATATAGTTTATATATTATTTTTACATTCCGAATTCGTTAGTAGCTTCACTTTTAAAAATAATAATCACTTAAGATTTTAATTTGAATTTGAGATATACATACTTTGTGTGTGACACCTCATAATTTTGTACTAGGTGAACATACAATAAAGAATAATTTGTATTTGTAACATAGAAACACACTCACATATTCACATTTGTATATTAGCTTTTATTAATTTATTGCATTTACCTATAAGACTTTGGTCTTTGGGGCTATTTTCAGTTTGGGCGTGTTCAGTTGCTAAATCACGTATCGGGTCTTATTAGAAATATGATAAATTCTGATTTGTACTATTCTGTTGGTTACATTCGTAATTATTGTTTTATTATTATTTTTTCTTTTTAGTTTTTTTTTGCTTTAATTATTTTTCGAACTAACTTTTTTCTATTTTTTTTAGTTTTTTTGGATAAAATTAAAAAAATAATAGTACATTACACATTATTAGGGATAACTCAAAAACTACTCGTCAGAACTCGTTCAAATTTAAAGGAGACTATACGATAACCACCAGCTATCGAATGAAAAAAAGAGTGCCCAATTGTTACACCGCATAGTAACACATAAAAAGTACACTCGAATACAGTACTTTTTCTTTTTATTGAAGCCGACTAAAAATAAAAACAATATCGCAAATCCTGATAGAGAAATCAATGTAATTAAATAAACAATCAGTTTTTAAACGTATACAATATGTTAATTTATAAATTACTTTAGCTTATCCTACAAACGTTTTTTTGCCATAAATATTAACCCCCTCCCCCCTTATCCATATTTTAACTTAGAGGTATAAAAAACAGATTTTGGAAGATTGTCAGACCTATCCGATATGCACACAAAATTTCGTAAAAATCGGTCCAGCCATTTCGGAGTATGGTAACTAACACACGAGAATTTTATATATAAGATATTGGTGATTCTGTTTTGCAATTGTAAACCTTATAACATAGTCTCAATTAACTTTTACTACGATTAAACAGTTGCCAATATACATTTATGAAGACCAGACGTGTTTCTTTTACTGATCCGCCGGCACAAGCCAAAGTAAACCTTACGACGTTACCATATGGTCGACTTCGAGCCGCACGGAAGTTTAACATTGCATTGAGAACCGCTTACCGGGAGAACAAAAGAACTGCATTCCTAAGCGATACGCGAGCGTCGAGTTGAAGCTTAGTGCAATTATAAAGAAAAATAAATATATTCACGTCGACGCATCAATATTTACAAGTTTTATTGTGAGGATTTCGACTGTTACGTGTAAAATATGGCCACGGAAACCGAACAAGCACTCAGTATACTGGAAAATACAGCCCTACTATTGAAGAAAACACAGCTCAATTTATCAAAATGCCCCAAACAACGACTGGCTAAAATGGGCTACTTACAAACCAGAATTAAAACAATTGAAGAATACTGGATGATTTTCAAAGAAGCCCATAAAAAATTATTGACCTGTACCACTCGTGAGGAGCGTGGATTGCTGCCATATTTCGAGAATGAGGAATTTTTTCTACAAGAAGATTTGTACTTGTGTATGTTGGGAGACTTGAAAGACATGTTGGCGGCAGTCGAGTCTGCCAAAAGTAAACAATCGCCACCAGAAGACCTGCAAAATAAGAAAGTTCACCTCCCGGCTATACATTTACCTCTGTTTTCGGGCGAGTACGAACTCTGGCCTAGTTTTAAAGATTTATTTTCATCACTCGTCCACAACTGCACGACACTAAGCGACGTCGAAAAACTCCATTACCTAAAAACCAGTGTGGCAGGTGAAGCAGCAACTTTATTGAAGCACATTACAGTAACAAGCGCTAACTACATTCAAGCATGGGGAACGCTGAACCATCGATATGGGAACAAGCGTCTAATAGTGAACGCATTGTTGAAGCGACTTTTTGCCCAGAAGAAATGTACCAGCCAAGCCGCAACCCAACTGAAATCTCTACTCGACACCACCAACGAAGTATTACAGAGTTTAGAAAATCTGGAGGTGTCGACGGATTCTTGGGATCCAGTAATTATATTTCTGGTTGCACAGAAGTTGGACCCAGAATCCCAGAAAGAGTGGGAACAAAATTCCTACTCAGAGAATTCCCAGGACTTGTCGACTTGGAGGGATCTGCGCAAGTTTTTGGAGGCAAAATTCAGGACGTTGGAATTAGTCAACTCCCCCACTACTACGAAGCTTGCCAAGGAACGAGTCCTTCACGTTACAGCCACGGAAAGACCAAAGCAAAGAAGTTGTGCTTTATGTACAGATGCGCACACGTTATGCCATTGTAACGTATTCACTAAGATGTCACCAAACGAACGTAGAGAACATGTCAAAACAAACAAGCTCTGTTTCAATTGCCTCGGAGTTGGACATTCGGTGTTTAGGTGCCGTTTGCCAACATCATGCCGTATATGTAAGAGACGTCACCACACTCTTCTACATCTACCTAACTACGGGGAGGCATCGGCTTCTCATGTTGTAGCTAATCAACCGATGTCATCCAATCAAGCAAATGTAGAAGAAGGTGAAGTTAAAGCAATGGTTGCGTCACACTATCACGCAGGGCGGAAACAGACAATTTCACTATTAGCCACTGCAATAGTAATTTTAAAGAATGAACGTGGACACACTACTGCATTGAAGGCGCTAATAGACTCAGGATCTCAAGCATGTTTTATAAGTGAAAAGGCAACTCAGATCCTGAAACTACACAAGACAGCAGTAGATCTTATCGTGTCTGGACTTGAGTCCACGAAGGTTAGAGTCAGGCATGAAGTAAATGTAAATGTATTATCACGATGGAACAATTTCATTTTACCTATTAAAGCCTACGTGATGAAGAAGCCCTTGACCTCTAACATACATTCAGGCACAATAATAAAAAGAGATTGGCCGCACCTTGCTGGCATTCAACTGGCAGACGAAACATTTTCCGCCTCCTGTAACATCGATCTGCTGTTGGGTGTCAATGAGTATGCAAACATTATGAAGAAGGGATTGATCAAAGGTCCACCAGGTACACCATGCGCACAAGATACATACCTGGGATGGATCCTTATGGGTGGAATTGACATCAATGTCAGGAAGCATGAGCAATCCTTAACGGTCATGAAACAAGAAGTTGATATAGAAGATTTACTGAAAACAATATGGGAAGTTGATGAAGATACGAAAAGAAATTTAACACAAAGGGAACAGTTATGTGAAGATATATACACTAAGACACAGAAGCGAGATGAATGTGGAAGATATGTTGTCAAATTACCATTCAACACTGAAGAACCTAAATCAACAGAAGGAAATACGAGAGATATAGCAATGAAAAGACTAATGCAATTAGAAAGAAGGTTCAATCAAAATAAAGAATTAAAGCACGAATACAAGAAGGTAATTGAAGATTACATAGATCTAAAACATATCGAAGAAATACCTACAGAAGAAATAAATAATAACTCAGTCTACTTACCTCACCACGCCGTGATCCGTAATGATAAAGAAACCACGAAGACTCGTGTCGTATTTGACGCTTCGTGCAAGGGCTCCAACGGTGTCTCTCTCAATGACGAACTGTTGACGGGTCCTGTACTGCAAGACGATCTGAGAAACCTGATAATGAGGTGGAGAACTCACGCCGTTTGCTTTGTTGCTGATATCCAGAAAATGTACCGTATGATATGGGTTGACCGAGAAGACGCAGATTATCAAAGAATTTTGTGGAGAAACGACCAATCTGAAGAAATCAAAGACTACCGATTGTTGACTGTTACGTTTGGAACAGCTTCTGCTCCCTATCTCGCCGTAAGAACCCTTATGAAGTTAGCAGAAGATGAAGGCGACCGGTATCCCGAAGCTGCTAAGATATTGCGTGAAGATTTTTACGTAGATGACGCAATGTCTGGAAGTGACAGTCTGCAACAAGCAATAAAGAATAGTCAAGATCTTAGAGCGCTTCTTCATTTGGGTGGATTCGAACTAAAGAAATGGTCATCCAACAGCCGAGAATTCTTGGAAACAGTTGATCCTGGCGATAGATCGTCTAGTTCTAATCTGGAATTGAAGATTGATGGAATAATAAAGGCACTTGGCGTACAATGGAATTTAGGAAAAGACAGATTCGAGTACAATTTAAACTTACCTTCAATCAGTGAAGTGATCACGAAGCGAAGCATTCTGTCTGACATCCAAAAGTTGTTTGACCCACTCGGCTGGATTGCGCCTAGCATCGTTCTGACAAAGATGTTAATGCAAGAACTATGGCTTGAAAGAATAAACTGGGACGATGCATTGAATTCTAAAATAGCCAGCAGGTGGATCACATTGCGATCTGATCTTGAACATGTGAATGGAATCTATATAGAAAGATGGGTAGGTACGACGTGCGCCAACAGAGAGTCTATAGAACTCCATGGATTCAGCGATGCATCCATCAAAGCATATAGCGCTGTAGTATATTGCAGAGTGACTTACCCAGACGGTACGAACAAAACGACGCTTATCGCAGCAAGAACAAGAGTGGCTCCATTGAAAACAATATCCTTACCTCGTTTGGAGCTCTGCGGCGCGTTGATACTCTCAAGATTGCTTAAGCAAGTTGGTCAAGCAATGAGAATACCTGCAACTCAAATTTATGCTTGGACAGATTCGTCCATTGTCCTGTCGTGGTTATTTGGAGATCCAAACAACTGGAAGGTGTTTGTAGCAAACAGAGTTGTTGAGGTTACAACAAATGTATCCTGCAGTCAGTGGCATCACGTCCAAACTCAAGATAATCCAGCTGATGTTGGTTCCAGGGGGATGTTAGTAGAAAATCTGAAAAAGTGTGAATTATGGTGGCATGGGCCAGACTGGTTACAACAATCGAAGATACAGTTCACTAAACCAAACATTATGCAAACAGAAATTGAAAAGAAAAATAATAAAATACAAAATTTAAAAATAACTTACAACAGAAATGAACAAGAGAAGAGACTACTTACACAATTTGAAGAATTTGATACACTATTAGAGCTACTTAGAACAATCACATACTGCCGAAGATTCCTGAAACAAAAAACATTAAAGGACAGAATAGATAGCAAAATCACAACTGAAGAACTACACGTATCGATGCAGACCTGTATAAAAAGAGCACAAGAAGAAGAATTTACAGAAGATATAAAATCGTTAAAAACAAAAAAGAGAGTTAAGAAAACAAGCAAACTAAAAGCACTAGATCCTTACCTTGACGAAGATGGAATCCTGAAGGTGGGCGGTCGGCTCAGGAACTCTGAACTGGCTAATGAAGTGAAGCACCCAATCATTTTGGGTCATGCAAGTAGACTTACCTATTTAGTGGTCGCAGAAGCACATTTGAAGACGCTGCATGGAGGAGTGCAATTGATGCTCACTTACCTGCGATCGAAATACTGGATACTCCGCGCGAAGTCCCTAGTAAAGCAGTGTATCCATCGATGCTTGATATGTGCTAAACAAGGGGCTAGGGTAAAAACACAATTGATGGGAGACTTACCAAGTTTTCGGGTAAAACCAGCTCGGCCATTCCTTAACTCCGGTGTCGACTTTGCGGGACCAATTCAAATTTTACTAAAAAAGGGCAGAGGAGCTCAAACTGGCAAGGCGTACATAGCTATTTTTGTATGTATGTCTACGAAGGCGATCCACTTAGAGTTAGTTGGTGATCTGACTTCAGCTGCATTCATTGGTGCCTTTAAACGATTTTGCGCACGAAGAGGCAGATGCACAAACTTGTGGAGTGATCAGGGAAGAAATTTTGTTGGTGCTAACAAGGAGCTGGTTGAAGCCTGGAGGGAAGCTCGCCTACAATTTGATGGAGAAATTAGTGAATTACTTGCTAATGATGGAACACAATGGCACTTCATCCCGGCCTACTCCCCAAATTTTGGAAATTTATGGGAGACTGGTGTGAAGTCTATTAAGCACCATCTACGAAGAATCCTTAACACTAACCTTACCTATGAAGAGCTTACAACGGTTCTCTGTGGAATTGAAGCGTGCTTGAACTCGAGACCGCTGTGCCCGCAGGAGGACAGCACGTTAGAACCATTAACTCCGGGTCATTTTTTGATAACTGAAGCCCCTGTAACCGTGCCTGATGTGAACCTGAAAGACGCTAAAATAAGCAACCTGACACGTTGGCAATACACGCAAAAACTGCTGAATGACTTCTGGTCAAGATGGCAAAAAGAATACTTGACGCGGCTGCAACAAAGACCGAAATGGTTAAAACGCGAAGAAGAATTTAAGATAGGAGACATTGTCCTCATAAAACAGGACAATTTGCCACCAGGAAAGTGGCTTATGGGACGAATAACCGACAAGCATCCTGGCCCTGACGGTCTTACCAGAGTCTATAGTGTAAAGAGTGGTGATAATATAACAAAGCGATGCGTAACCAAACTATGTGCGTTGCCCATCGAAATAGATTAGTGCTATATAGTTGTTAACATTTATTATTTTACTATTGTTCTTTGCATAAATTCTTTCTGACCGCACCACCGATACCTTAATGATTGTTGTAGAAGCAAACTCAAAACATGTGATTACCTATAAGTTTTGTTAATTTTACTTATTTTGAAAGGACTTCAGTAGTCCTTTGGTGGGCGGCTTATGGTGATTCTGTTTTGCAATTGTAAACCTTATAACATAGTCTCAATTAACTTTTACTACGATTAAACAGTTGCCAATATACATTTATGAAGACCAGACGTGTTTCTTTTACTGATCCGCCGGCACAAGCCAAAGTAAACCTTACGACGTTACCAGATATTCCAATTCCTAAAACAATTTACTTTTTTCAATAGTTATGAAATTAAGCCTTCAATTTACTTTAAATTTTAATAAAGTTTAGAAAACTCTCGAAGCTACGAAAGGATCGCTGAGAAAAGACGTCCATTGTTTTACTTATCAATACAGTTATAATGTTAAGATTTTTTTTACTGTTGAAAAAACTTGTAGCATAAATAAAAAGTACTGCCCGTAAAAAATATTAAATATTAAAGTCTGAAGAAGCTTTCGTAGTTTTTTTTTTTTAATATTCAAAGTTGTTAGATGAAGTGTAATCTCGTCTAAAGTCTTGTGACCTCATTAACCTAGAGTATCCATTTTATAAATTACAATATTTTAAAAAAATATATATTTCATATATGTTATAGTCATGGATTGTACCCGTTGCGCTGGCGGTTGCTGGTTCGATCCCCGCACAGGACAAACATTTGTATTGGCCATACAGGTGTTTGCCGCTGTCTGGGTGTTTGTGCAGTCCTTGTGGGTCTCCCCACCGTGCCTCGGAGAGCACTTTAAGCCGTCGGTCCCAGTTGTTATCAAGTACACCTGATAGCGATCGTTACTCATAGCAGGAAATATATCCGCCAACACGCATTGGAGCAGCGTGGTGGATTAAGTTTTGATCCTTCTCCTACATGAGGAAAGAGGCCTAGTAGTGGGATATTACAGGCTGAAGCGATACATAGAAATAATACATATTAATATATAAATACGAATATTACACCGAGGTGGGAATCCAAACCGCAATCCGCAGAGCATAAAGCGGGGCCACTACAAACTGTGTCGACGGGCTGATTGGAGAAGCAGTTTTGAAAGAGTAACTGCAGTTTCTTGTGATTCTTTTATGAAGAATCTACATTGAAAATTGGTTGTAGGTTCACTTGACTATAATTAATATATTAATAATTGTGTTTGCTAGCAAACGAAAGAAACCGACTTCAATTTCATCGAAAAGTAATACAAACATAAGTAGACGAAAAAAATTAACAAACGCACTAGTCGCCACTACGATTTTCGAAGGTTCACCTCGATTTCTCTGGAATGCCATCATCAGATCCTGGTTTCCTCATCATGGTACTATCCTTGGAATATCTTCTTTCCAATAAAAAAGAGCCAGCAAAATCGGTTTATAAATGACAAAGTTACCCGCGAATTGAGAAACCTCTTCCTTTTTTGAAGTCGATTAAAAACAAATTTATTTGTGAATCTGTAAAACGACGATTCAAATGAATAAAGTAATCTTTGATCTTGATTTTTGATTTTATGTAATTATAAACATGAATTATTCCTTCACCAAGAAATAATATTTTTTATTACTCTTAATTACAATCAAATATTTCTAAATTACATAATTTGATTACTTAAACAGTTGTTTGAGATACGCTCTACTAATTATTGTGGTTGTTTAATTATTCGAACAATACTTTTATTACGTTTTCATGTTTTACCGACATTAAGGTCTAATAAAATAACAATAACTAATAAAAGTAAATATACATCAGTATACATTACTTTTCTTTTATAAATTAAAAATAGATATATAATAAATAAATAAATATTTCATGATATATATACACACGGTCGTCTGTTCCTAGGGTAAGCAACTTAATACTTGTTTTATAAGGCAACACCTGACTGTTATAGCTATTTTTTTGATAAATACACATAGCAATAATACATATATAAATCAATAAGTACAAATATTAATTCAGACCAGACTCAGGCGGGAATCGAAACCACGACCCGCAACCAAAGCACTAAAACTGCGCCAACTGGCAAGTCAAAAATGATAATCTATATATTAATAGGTGAAGCTAAAACTTTGTATACCTTTTAACAGAAATTACGAGGATGGAGGTGTATGAAATTTCGTACACTTAGCTATACTAATATTATAAAGAGGAAAGATTGATTTGATTGTTTGTATGCATTGAATAGGCTCCGAAACTATTGAACCTATTTGAAAAATTCTTTCACTGTTGGAAAGCTACACTATCCGTGGGTGACATAGGCTATACTTTATATATATTTTTTAATTAGGAAAAAAAATATTTTGAAATTTTTAAATACCCTTGCGAAGCCGGGGTGCAATGCTAGTACATTAAATCAATTACAAAAACATAACATATACTCTTTTGTTTAAACTTTTAATTGAATTTAACTATGGTCGAATTTTTGCCACTGGGCGAAAACTAGTCTATCATATATGTATAAGCGAAACTAAACACATCTTATTGTTAAGAAATAGTGTCTAGTGCAGGGGTCAGCAACTTTTTTTACTAGAGGACCGCAAATTTTTGAAAAATTGATATTCGGGCCAAAAGCACAGAATAATGGAAAATAATAAGACTTGATGGTACAAATATTGAATTGTAATGTACCTTATTATAATAAAAATAACAATTTTGAAAATTTGAAAACCTCTGGCGAGCCGCACAAAATCTCTATTCGGGCCGCATGCTACCCGCGGGAAGCGGGTTGCTCACCCCTGGTCTAGTGCCATGCGGTCGATCGTCTTCGCCTCTCGTGAAGTGTAGATCATACTTAACGCTCTACTTGACAATCTGATAAATCTGGATACATCTGGAACAGATGCGAATGTGGGTTTACATCCGTTGAAATAGATCTTACTAATAGCTTTTGTCCTAAGATAATAATTAATTTTAAGTATGTAGTTTGTTTATGTATTTTTTCGTACATATTAATAATGTACAATAAATAAGGCTTTTGAAAAAATAAGCGTCTTTTTAAAACAAAATGTTTAATCTGTTATATATTGCACTTGTATTATAGACGGAAGTGATAACAAAAAAAAATAGTAATCTCTGAGCGAATTTATTAACTTTCTGCAAGCAAAACTACCTTGAAATTTATGTACAAAACAATTGAATATTAGACATTAAATAGACTTTTAAATGTCTTAAAATGTCTTAAAAAATTCAGTATATAATTTTATTTACTATACAATCAATTTTATCTTTTGTAAGTCAAATATACATTTTAGTATGATACGCAGTTAATTAGTTTGACTAATTGAAAAGACATATATATTAGATCAGGTATTTATTAGCAACTTCTACGGCCCATAAAATAATATAATGTGAGAAATAGGCTTATATTAAAATTACACGAACCAACTGGGCAACATCATACGTGCCTCAACCGCTGGGGACTTATTAACGGTACTTTTTCGTGGCTGATTTTTAGAGATATTTAAAAAGAAATATTACCGTTCTGATTATAATGAATACCAATTTTCTATTCCCTAATCAATTCAAATGTCATACTAATTTTTGGTTAATAATTCAATTTTATCTTTCTTTAAATATGCCATGATTTTTACAAAAGGAATTTCTATTTTAAATCAATTGTATGAAGTTCATTTTCGTTTAAAAATCGTTTTATTTCCTTTAATTTCCACACCTGTCACCGGAAATTACCTTTCTTTTAGATGTCTTTAAATGTTGGCTAATTTATGATCATTATTAAATTGTTCTAAGTATCGTTCACAAGATGGCGGCAATAATTACGCGCGCGTTGTTGTTTACACAATTATTTTGATTTGAATTTTCGTTTGCTTTAATATCTTAAACACAAAACAAATAAATACGTTAGGCTTTGAAATTTTGATCAAAGCTATCAATATCCTATCTTGTTGTTAGTTAAAACGTGCTAGAACTACTGGTGAAAATTGTTTTTTTTTTGTCGGATAGCCCATTTACTGAGGAAGGCTTTAGGCTTTACTTCCTCAGATTATCTTTTTTTATGTCACTAGGTCGGCAAACAAGCGTACGACTCACCTGATGGTAAGCGATAACCGTAGCTTATAGACACCTGCAACACCAGAAGCACCGCAAGCGCGTTGCCGACCCAATCCCCAATCCCCCCAGGAGAGTGTGATATACAATAGTAACAGCGATTTTTAGCTCACCGCCATATCGGCAATAAAGACGTTATTAAGAGATTTTAGTACTTAGTATACTTAGCAAAGAAAAACAACTCACATTCGAAAATATTTGTTATTCCTGACAGAAGTCAGAGATATATTTAGTTCCGTTAATAGCTAAATGTTCATGACTGATGTTATGGAAACCAACTGTCAAAACATTTAAGCAAAATTCCGCCTTAGTACCTTGTGATAAGTTTGGATATTGAACGGTATATACACTTATTGTTTTGTCTAATATTTTAGCCGGACAGACATGTAGTAAAGTGGGTGCATGAGATAGTTACACGTGTAGACTGTTTTTATTTTATTTGGTTGGTTAGTTTTTGTATTCTGGATTATTTATAAGTTTTGACTCGCTTTTTTATTTTGAAATACTTAGGTAAATAAGCTTATACATATTAATAGTTGCGGTTTTACCTGTGATAACCTTTACTGTTCCACCACTATATTTTTTTATAGAATTTGGTCGGTAGACGAGCGTACAGCTCACCTGATGATAAGCGATTACCGGTGTTTATAGACCTGTAACACCAGAAACATCGCAAGTGTGTTGTAAGCCTACCCCAAATCCCCCAGAAGCTCTGGGCCCCTAACACACCACAGGAACACAACACTGCTTTAAAGCAGTATAATTTATCTGTGATCTTCTGTAAGGTCGATGTACTTGCCCAGTAGGGCTGCTCCAGATTTTGAACAGGATTTATCCTGCTATGCCCTAACTCATTTGACTATTTGTCGCAGTGTAGTAGTAAATAATATACTTATACTAGAAAAAGGAGCGGAGGTTAACAAACTAAGTATACACCCAAAAAATGCTCATTGATTTCCTTGGTATTATAATATCGTCTTCACTCTTGAAAGCACAGCGTTGGTAAACCCCAACGAGATAAACAGGATGCGTAAAATAGCTAGCAATGAAGGCGATGTTTCAAAATAGAAGATTCATATCGAGTGGAAGATAATATCAACCTTATATTAACATTAAAATTATGAGAAATTAACTATTCTTTATCATATTAACAACCGCTCTGGTGTAGTGGTGCGAATAGTCCCCTAGAACACCGACGGTTTGCGGGTTCGATTTCCGCTTGGGGTGGATATTTGTATTTGTACAAATATTTCTTTTCGGTTTGATGTTTGTGCTTGTAATTCTCCCACCGTGCCTCGGAGAGCACGTCAAGCCGTCAGTTCCGGTTGATCGCTATCATAAATACTCATAGAAGAGAACGTATCCGCTAATCCGCAGTGGGGCAGCGTGATGGATTAAGCTCCGATCTTTTTTCTACACGGAAAAAAGGTCTTTGCCCAGCAGTCCGATGTTACAGGCTGAATGTTATGTTATGTTGTATCATATTATGCAATCTATAATCTTCGCACATTCACTAACATAGTTATCACAAATGACATCATGTGACATTTCATGCACAACATTGTGAGATGCAGACATTTTTATGATATATTCTTCAACATGCACTCAAAAGTACAAGCAATTTTGAACTTTAATTTGAATCGTATAAGATATATATTAGTGTATAAGTATTTTATGCACACGTTGGCTCTGAGATGTAATTTGCCGGGCTTTTTGAGACGACATGCCACGTTGATCGATGATTTTACATGACGTTTATTAATGTACTGACTGTGGATTCAGACGATTAAAATTGGCGGTATGCAGTTTAGCGTTTATCGGATCTTGTCTAGACGTGGTTTTAATTAGAGCAATTTTAATTATATTCATCTATAGTTATTATAAAATTGTAACAGTCCATTCTGTACATTTGAGATTATTGACTAGTCCGTCGGCGAAGTTTGTAGTGACCCTAATTTCTGCTCCGAGGATTGCGGTTTCGATTCCTACCCCGAGTCTGGGTGTAATATAAATATTTATTTATATGTTTATATGTTTATCGAAAAAAATATGTGGCTATACCAGTCGGCTGTTACCTATAACACAAGCATTAAGTTGCTTACTTTAGGAACAGACGACCGTGTGTGTATTGTGTAGATATTTATTTATTTATTATTCATTGCTCCTATTTGCTCAAATTTTGGAACAGCCTGACTGATATAGTTCTTCCACTTTACAAATCACAGCCGAATATTGCTACTCTCAAGTAATGTCTTGTTTCTGCGTCGAGTAAGGTAGTCAGAACTCCTAAGACTATGCTGTGTATGTGAATAGACATACCGTACTTTATATCTACGTATGGCTGATAATGTCTCGTATTTTTATTATTAAATATGAAAAAAATTTGTTTAACGTTATCTATTATTGACCTTTTTCCTCCATAATATGTGCACACTTCTGACCGCTGCTACTGTATCGTGTTTTGTGGTCAAAGGTTATCTGGAAGAAATCGCTCTTTAGCGATAAGATCGCCTTTGTACATCTTTGTTGTATATTTTTATATAGGTGTCTGAATTTCGGTGTACATTAAGAATAAATAAATAATAATATGTATATATAATAATATGTATATATATATATATATATATATATATATATATATATATATATATATATATATATATATATATATATATATTATCTAGTTCTTGATTTTTTTTTAATTTTGTTGATTGGTTTTTAATTAAGTACACAAAAGTATTTAGGAAATTTAGTATTTTAGAAAATAACAACTACCGTAAAATATCAAACTATACATATACTAACATAAATATCAAACAAAATAATAATAATTCAAACTATTAAGTGAAATAAAAAAAGGCTATCTATTTTTGTCGATAGTATAAAATTACATAAATAAATTTAAAAAAGTTTACTAGTAATATTTTAGTTTAACAAGCGTCATATTATACAGTCGTGTGACTGATATTACGTCACTTCCGTTATATATTTTTCTTATGGTTTTAGAATCACATTTTTTTCAGTTCGGTCGCCCAGCCAAATGTCAAGCCTGCCGTAAGGAACTTCGTTCCAAAAATAAAATAAATAGACCGAGAGGGTTAGGTCGGTAATGCGCTCGTAAACGTGATACTCCTGGTGTTGCTAGCATAATATTCGGTATTTAGCTCCATAAGATAAAGTTACAATTAACCGTCAGGTAGACCGTACGTTTATTTTTATCCTAATGGTATTAAAGACAATGGTATATTTCAAATATTACTTTTCGCCACATCATTATGGATCAGTTGCCTATAATTGCATAAACAAAGTATATGAACGGTTCAGCCTGTAATATCCTACTGCCGGGCATAGGCGTCTTTCCAAATGTCGAAGCTTAATTCGCCACGCTGCTCCAATGCGGATTGGCGGATATGAACATTTTGTGTAAATTATTTTGTATTTTGCAAGTTAAACTACTTTTAGCGTTAGGGAAAAATGACGAGAGTAAATTTTTACGATGCGCGCGCACACCGTCACAAAAATCCGACACCCTGATGTTAGTTAGTGAACAAAGAAGAAGTTAGCAACGTGAAGTTAGCCAATGAAGTATAACTTCTTACGTGCGTACATAAGCACATACACACTTTTTTCGTATGTTGGTTCTCTGTTGTAGTGTTAGTGTGCTATACGCAACAATACATACGAGTACATATATTTTTCACTAAAACAAATTTTATACCATTCAAACATGATTCAGTGAGTTATAAAATTTGTATAGAAAATTCAGAATTTTGTAATATTTTTTTCCTTAGAGATATAATTTATTAGAAACAGAGAACACAACGCCGTGAATAATTTGGAACATTTCCAATATCCAAGATCCAGGAATCTGACGCTAGGAGCAACAATACATACCATTATATTTTATTGGCAAATAATGTATTTCTGATATCAATATACAATGATTTACCAAAAACACTTAACGACAATATAGTACGTTATCTATACTAATATTATAAAGAGGTAAAGTTTATAACTTTGTTTGTATGTAGGGGGTAATCTTCGAAAATACTGATCCGATAATGAAAATTCACTATTCAGGAGTGGCATGACATGGGCTATATTTTATTGTAATTTAACAAAAAATTCAGTAAATAAGAAAAAGATTTAAATATAATATCAAAATGGAAAATAAACTAGCGCCATCTATCGCTATTAGAAAAGATTTTATTAGTCTTTCGACGTTATTAATTTAGTCTTATTTTAGTCTATCGACGACGTTTTCTCGATTTTTGATAGATGGCGTTGGCGTAACATATTATTTATTTAAGTGCTATAAAATTTGTTCTTTAAAGTATGTTATTTGGTTATTATAATAATAATTAACGCCCAACGAAGTGAGCACGGGTCGGCTAGTTTACTATACAGATATAATCCATGTGATAAATTTTTTTCTATATGATTGGATCATTTGCCACATCATGTGTCGTGACGACGCGTTAGCGACACGGTCTTCAGCGGCTTAAGACAGTTGCACTGACGGTTGCGTGTTCGATTCCCGCACACAGCATACATTTGTTTTGGCCATACAGATGCTTGCCATGGTCTGGGCATTTGGGCTTGTGTGCTGTGTGTGTTTTCGGACCATTAGTAAATTCCATTGGGGGCCGTTAAGTATGTTTATTTATTCACGTGTAGAGTAAATATTGAATATTTCTAGGCGTATTTGTACTGTAGACTATGAGTTATATTAACTATTATAGTGACCCAGTAACAACACAGCAGCCTTGCCTTGTGGTAATGTAACAAAAACAAGCCCGAGGCGTTAACTGTCATCATGATGTAACTAATTTTTAAATATATTGATTTTGATGAAACCTGCTTAAACAAGACGGTGGAAAATTTACTGCGCTTTAATGAATGTTACAATTGTACGTTACACAAGATTACAATAAATAAATACCCAAATATTTAAATAACAATACACGTCAATAATATACGTCAATAATATTTTTGATTTAATGTATTTTTGGACAGGAAGAAATATTTTTATTCATAACAGATTTCATTTGAAACGGAGTTTAGAGGATTTGTCCCGCTTGAGCCGCATTTACAATATGATCAATAAAACAAACGACTTCTGACAAAACTTGAAATATTGTTATGTTTTTTTTTATCTTGAAGAATATTTATTTTATTTTTAAACTGGCAAGAGTTTAGCGGAAAATATTACAGATAAAATATTACAGATACTTTTTTTATAAAGTTGTTGCAGATTTTTCATGAGTCAAGTTTGTTTCTTGGGAAGTTAATTTCTCTTAATGATGACTTAATCGACTCAAAATTTTATGTGAAAGAAGAGACACGTATAATTATAATGTAAAACAAATAAGTAGATTGAATATTATATTTATTTATTTTTTATCAAGTGTAGAATTTTAAAACTTTAGCAGTAAGTATAAAAAGAAAAACAGTAAGGAAATAAAAAGAGAAGACAGAACGAAAAAAATTACGCAATGTAATAAAAATAATAATAATAGTAGAAGCTCTTTATTGTACACCAAGAGTGAGCCAAATTACAAAAAAAAAAAAAACAGGAGATAAGTACAAAAGGCGGCCTTATCGCTAATGAGCGATCTCTTCCAAGCAACCTTTGGGCAGAGGAAATGGTATATATGTAGCTGGTTTAGGTGTACAGTTTTATCTAAACATATATACAATGTACCTATTGTATATAGAAAGTAATAGTAAAAGAAAAACATTAAAATAATTCCAAATACAATTATACATTTTTATAAACCAACATTGTCAGCATAAAAGAGGGACGGTGTTTATTCCACGAATGTCTAGCGTCTGCCTAGGCGCGATAATGTCTGTAAACGCCGCCTAGGTTTTATATGAATTAAGTTTGGCACGTCTCCAAGTTTTTAGGTTATGAAAGATGCGCCCGACCACGAATTCGTCACGGCTTTAGTGACGTTTAATAATCTTTAAATTATTTTAAATTTATTTAAAAATCAGGCAAGTGTGAATCGGAATAATACAAAATATATTTCAGGTTTCAAAATATAATTATATGGTACATTAAATAAAAATTTATTATAAAAAAAAACAGCGACAAATAACCATTAAAAAGGAAAAAACAATCTTTACAAATCAGTGTGAAGTGTATTCAGTGCACTGTATGTTACATTCTATTCGATACTTTCATAATTTACAGATATTTTAATGAATTAATTGTGTAATTACTAGCAGGCCCGGCAGACGTTGTCCTCTGACCGGAAAACAGCTACCAAATTTGATTGCTTACATACCGATAGCAACGCCACCTACCGGGTCTAATTGAGATAAAAACTAACATATCTCCCATGGTGGACTAAATTACAGATGCTTACAAAATTTGATAAAAATTGGTTCAGTAGTTTCGATGTTACATATAGATAGCAGCGTCACCTACCGGGTCCAATTGAGATAAAATCGCTACCGATTCGTCTATGTTCTATTTACGATGTCATAGCAATACAGTACACATTAGCCTTGTTTTTGCAACGTCATAGCGATACGGATGCAACTTCGGGGCGATGTCGTTAAGACATTGCCTACGCCTAAAAATCTTGTCTGATACTCTAAAGCTTGGCATGTCTCCAATAGCTCGTCTTATGAAAGATGTGAGTTCAAGAATCCGTCACGGCTCCAAAGACGTTTGACATTACTCAGACTGTATTTTGACTACTATATTTATGGACTACTCACAGTTTGGATTCAGAAAATAGTTTCAAGCATTTTACGCTAGTCAGGTAATACTGTATTAAATTATAATTAATGGTGACAAAAATATATTTCAATAGTAGAATATTTTCCTTGTCAAATAATTATTTGTGCTTTGTGATGCAAGAAAACTAATAAAATAAATAGATAAAAAAAGCCTGATTAACATGATCAACTGTTGAACAAATTTTATATTTTTTTTTTTTTGTAATCAATATTATAACACAATGTTTTTGTTTTATTATGGTCCATTATTATTAATTTGTTATACCATCCATATGATAAAGCCCTGTACTTTGTATATATGTTTGAACATCTGTTGTCATTATTCAGTTTTTACGACAAATGAAAATTATTTTTAACACACAAGCGTTCCGATATTATTTTGTGTCAGAGAAGCTCTACTAATAGTACAATTAATCGTATTTGATGATACATTTATAATTATATGAAGATAACTTGTATCACCATCAGACTGGGTTTTGAATAATAAATATTGTTGGTAATGTGTTATATATTTTTTGTACTAACTATTATAATACAATGTTTTTGTTTTATTATGGTCCATTATTATTATTATTATTTTTAAAGTTAATGTATGTTCGGGGATAACTTCGTCGTTTATGAACCGATTTTGATAAATCTTTTTCGTTGGGAAGGAGATATCCCAAGGGTGGTACCATGATAAGGGAACCAGGATATGATGATGGAATCACAGAGAATTATAATAATAATAAACATTTATTCATACTCACACACATACATCGATATACAGACAAGACATAAAATAAAAATCACAACATAACAATTCTATTAAAATACAACTATATAGATAATTCGAGGGAAACCCCCAAAAATCTTAGTGGCGACTAGTGCATTTGTTAATTTCTTTCGTCTAATTACGTTGTTATTACTTGTCGATGTAATCGAAATCGGTTTTTTTCGTTTGCGAGCAAACACAATTATGTATTAAAAATTAATTTGTCGTTTTTAGTTTTTAGACGCCATCTATTTATCTAAAATGGCGTTATTAGAAAACATCGTTACGCCACCAATCGGAACCCTATTTGCTCCGATAGATGGCGTTATCAAAAACGTAACGAGGCTATACGCTCAGTAAATTGTACTCCTCATATTTTTTTTCATACTGGGGGCCATATATGAAAAGGAGTAAACTCAAAAAAATTAACCCTTAGAAGAAACATTTACTATTTTTGCGAAAATCACAATAAGCTAAAAACAAGTTACAAAAACCATCTCTCGACATCTACAATGCCGGTATGATTACGTATTTCATATTCAAAGTCCATGTTATTTCGACATCAGCGACTCCGCGTTGAACGTGTAATTTTAACGGTAACGCATACACTGTACGGCTTGAATTCACTTTATTTTTGTTTGTTCGGTGTGTTTATTGTTTTATGAAAAAATATGTCGCGAATAAACATATAAGCAATAGCAATGATTAAGCGATTAGTCGTTTTAGTTTTGATAATAGTTTTAAATATTTTGACCACGTTTATTTATTTATTTACACTTTTTGCACACCAACACAAAAGTAACATAAGTTTAAATGAGGTTAAAAAAAATTGTATTAGTGGCAACAGGCGGCCTTTTCGCTAAAGCAGCGATTTCTTCCTGGCAAGCTTTGGGCAGAGGACTAGAATTGATTGTTATTGGGGATAGGGGCGCAAAATAAGTGCTTTCAGTCATAAACATAGATATATATTATATGTATTCATACATACACACGTTTTTGTTTGGTATTATTTAATTAATTATGTAATCCGTAGAAGTATCGCAAGTGTTTTGCCAACCTTACCCCCGATCCCCCAGGAACTCTAGTCAGCTTACTCACCACAGGAACATAGCACTACTTGAGAGTAGTAATGTTATTTGTACACTTCCTTACCGCTTTTATATGCCCTGTCCTATACCCAAAGGTTGTCTGGAAGAAATCGCTCTTTTAGCGATAAGACCGCCTTTGTACATCTTCCTCTAATTGTACCTACTACTTTTGTTTGTATCTTTTAATGGTGTGCAGTAAAGATTATTATTATTATTACTAGCTGACTCGGCAAACGTTGTCTTGCCGCTAAACGCTATTTAAAAATAGGGGTTGGTGGTAGAAGGGTGAAAAAAACAATGGCGAAAAAGTTGTTGATAGAATTCCTAAGCGTCTATAAATGTCTTAATGTCAAATGTAAATAAAATAATTTCTTACGTTTTTTCAATATATTTTTAAGATCTGTGTAAGTCTAGGAAAAATATAATTTTTAATGAAAAGAACATTTGATTATTGTAAAAATGATTTGACATGTCATTGGAATATGAGGTACCTAGCGATAGTTCCGTTGAATGTTGCCACATGGTAATAAATCTTCTCTTAGTAACATAAATGAACTTTTTGCCTTTAAATAAATAATACACTTTATACGTATTATATTGCATCAAGTTACACGATTTATATTGTATAAACCCGAAACATTGTTTTATTACAAAGAATAACGCGTTATTTATTTATTTGCTAAGCCCAATTATTTCATAAATACAATAATAATTCGAGAATGGCAAAGGTAAAATAGTATGATAGCCATGACAACACTTGAAAATCATAACTGTCATAATTGAGCGAAGGACTAGAATCCAGCTTTTAATAAAATATATATAAAAATAATGTACCCGGTCGAGCAGGAATAGTAGAGTACTGTTTTGTATAAGCAAGTTACTTTACTCTTTGGTACTGTTGTAGTTGTTTAGTTGGAGGAAGGACTGTTGGATGTTGCGCGCATACAATGACTTTGGTATGGTACCTTGGTTGGGCGAGACATCAACAAAATATCACAGCACCGGCAGGGTTTCTGGGTGACATTGTTATTAGGGACGATGTAGAATATACGTAATAAGAAAATAATGTTGTTTTATTTTATAAACAAGACTTTCTTCTATTAGAAAAAATGAGCAGATACTCTGACTGACTGTAGAGGACCACTGTCTGAGTTTGCTTTTTAACCTAGAGGCCGCACTTTCATTTTTTGCAGGGAATAACCATTTTGTGTGCCATTGTAAACTGTTTCTTATTTGGTTAAGACCTTGCAGGCTGCTCATCTGATTATCTGGTAAAAAGATGATCCCATGCTGCAAAGGGCACAATAAGTGGATGGTCCTGGTAACTATCTATGGTGATTATTATTAAAGAAAAATCTAATCAGAAGCGTGGTCTAGAAATTCTAAGAGCAGGGTTTATTAAATCTGTTGACATACAGCGCTCATGATTTAAGAAGATGAACATCTTTGTCGATCGTCGATTTTATATCACCTACAGCAACGCTGATGTACCTATGTAGGAAATACCTAAGGACAGGTAACAAAGAAAATCCCCGAATATGAAATATTTTAGTCCTAAGGTTTAAAACAAGCGTCTAAGAAAAATATTTTTCTTTATTTTATTTTTATTTTATACTTTATTGTACACCACAAATATATTACAAAAAAAGCATAAAGATAGTTACAGACAGTGAAGTACAATGGGCGGACTTATGGCTAATTAGCCATTTATTATTTTGCTGTAAGTGCGTCGATAGTCTAAATATATCTACTACAAGGTTTTGTAATCAATCTATCTAGTTATTAAAAATGTAGTTTCGGACTATATTTAACATATATTTGACTAAGTTTTTGATCAGGTACCAACAAGTTGTTGACACATAACCTCAAATGTTCAATCTGGAATATCTTCAATTCATTACTTCTTTCGGTGGTGCTTCTTTAAGCAAAAGTGATTAGGAATTTAAGTACTATTTTACTACATATTTTTCATTAGTAGACGCTAAAAATTTATGCCAACAAAAATTTGTTAGGGGATCTGCCATTGTCCTTTAGGGCTGTATGTATTTTTCAACGCAAAATCATAAAATTAAAAATAAATAATTTATTTGAAAATTTAAAAAAAATTAGGGTTGGATTACCCTTAACATTTAGGAGGATGAAAAATAGATGTTGTTCGATTCTCAGACCTACATATGAATATTTTTATTTATATGCACACAAAATTTCATGAGAATCAGTCGAGCCGTTTCGGAGGAGTTTCACTACAAACACCGCTACACGAGAATTTCATATATTAGATTATTTAGCTGTGATAATCTGTAAAGTTTAGTTACTTTCGCAGTCAATCTGCTCCAGATTTCTCTTTACCTCAGTTGAAGCTGTATTCGTCAACCCACAGTAAAGCATCATGATGGATTTAGCGTTGACCTCATTACAAGCGGAATCCATCAATTTCTTCAATAATATTCAATTTACGAATCATTTTATTATCAATTTCCTTTATATAAATTTTATAGATTAGAACACTTGACTAATACATATTTACGTTCATGCCCGTGTACATAATATATATGTATAGCTGAGAATTCATAATATTAAACGTGAAATTCATAAGTATTATATTAGTTTTATTCTTAGAAATATTCAAAGCAGTGTTCACGGTAATAACATCGCATTTACTCCACGTTATTTCCGTCGATATATGTATTATAACTGAGCTGCCAGTATAAAATGGTGAAACGATTATTAAAAATAAAGTTTATTATAATTTTCATAAGATACGAGAAAGGATATATTGTTAGAGGCAGAGTATATGTATAGTACCGATTGCAAAATATTAAAAAGTTCTATTTTTTTTGTGATTACTAACTCACTACAGGAACTCGTCACTACTCGAGTGCAGTCTTTAACTGTGTTATTCAACTTCCCCAGTCGGGCTGATCCATATTTTGAGAAAGATATTTCGTGCTGTTTACCTAAATAATTTTCAATGTCTCCTACTTTCGACGTTCGTTCATGTTCCGCAAGTTTAGTATGATTTTATGATAGCAAGACGAGTTTGTTATGCGTCAGAGAAAAAAGACCAATGTCTTTAATCCTAAATGATAACTCGTAAGATTTTTTTGGTTCAAGTAAATTTGAATCAACAAAAGTGTAGACTTTCCTTTGTATTTTATGACACTTTGTTTCAATTTATCTATTCATACTTTTGGTCAGTAGTGCATTTGTCATTTAATGATCTGGTTGTTTGATGCTTATTGCCTTAATGAGAAACAGATGAGTACTCATAATTTTTAATAGACTAAAAAGGGTTAATTGAGTAAACGCAAAAACGTGTAAATACCATCATAATGATTAAATAAACCCTTCTATTTCATAAGATTAGGTCTAGTATAATACCACGGTTGGACCGTCAGGTATTTCTTATTGAGATGAAAGAAATTCTTATAGGTACTCAAATACGCAGACAGAATGTCTTAATAGAGCCACCCACGTATATGCCGCCACGATATCAGAACACGATACTTCATGTCGTAATGTTAAATGCCTTACACCTAAATATGTTTTCAATGTTAATAATTCAATAAAATAAATAATCTCTGTGTACTCAACGGACCCCAGTAGGATTTTTTCCTGTCTCTAGCTTCAATACACAAGCACAAACGGCTAGATCACGACAAATATTATATGGTCGATACAAATATTTGTAATGAATAGGAAAGGAACCCGCTGATCAAACCGCTATAATCGTTGGGATATCGCTTTGTCATAATCAATTACATCTATACTTATACCTATTACAAAAAAAGTATTTGTAATTAATAAACTATAAAACCACTAAAACAATTTCAGAAAATGTTTTCACTGGGATGTAATCATTAAGTTACAGAGGCAATACATTAAAAGGAACAGACTGCATCAATTAATTATAACATTTAATTTACGCCGGCGAAATCACGAGGCGAAGTATAGCTAACAAAATATATAGAAACTGGTTAAGAATCATTTGATTTGACTTTAACTCATATAAATATATAAATAACGAAAATACTTTGTAAAACAAATGATTCGCTAGTGACTATTAACATCGTCGGAACTGCATAATTGCATTTTTTTGTTTATTTCATAAAACGTTCCCAAATAACTAAGTATATCATCAGCTGAAGAGAAATTTTTTATTTTATGCATATATTATTCAGTTGTGGTACTTCTGACAAATCAGTCCCTATTAGTCTTAATCTGTTTAAAATGTAACAAGTGACTTTTCTAATATTTACACATTAAATACCGGCTAGTAATAATATTAAACATAAATAGCCTGTACAGCATTACTTTAAAATTTCATGATCCTGCTTAAAATAAGTAAAAAGATACACGCAGTTTACACTTTGAATCGCTCTCCTGTAAAGTTGCAGTTTTTCACATCCGATATTTTAATAGTCATGAGCGGATTGTGCTATAAGTTATATTTTGTAAATATATAAACTAACTAAATAATATTGTAACTTTAATGACTTTAAAATATACCCTTTAACGTACCCTAATCCCTATATATAGACAATAATAATAATAATGATAATAATTATATTTTCTTCATTGTACATCAAAAAAAATTATAACAAAATAAAAAAGTGCAAAAAAGATTTTATTTTAATATCATATCAAAAATCGACCATTCCAGCGGGGATCGATCCTGCATCTCCGACTAACCGTGTCGGTGCTCTAGTCGATTAAGCTATTATAGACGATGTACCCGTTAGATCGAAATTTTTGATATGATGATTTTATATTCGGTTCTAAGCGACCGTGGCGCCTTCTATAGTGAGTTCTTTAGAGAAACCCGTAACTGTTCAAAGTTTCATATTACAACGAAAATCTTTGACAGGAGACGACACCATACTATTTTTTAATTCGTACGTAAAAAAGGCTTCCTTATCGTATAGAGTGATTTCTTCCAGACAACCTTTGGATAGAAAATTTGAGAAATAACAATTTGTTAGGTGTACTGAAACATAACGAGTACACCAGGTATAAATAAATATAAAATGTTAATAAATATTGACGCCGCGTTGGCGCAACGGTTACAGCCATGGATTGTACCTGTTGCGCTGGCGGTTGCGGGTTCGATACCCGCACATGACAAACATTTCTATTGGCCATACAGGTGTTTGCCGTGGTCTGACTGTTTGTGCAGTCCTTGTGGGTTTCCCCACTGTGCCTCGGAGAGCACGTTAAGCCGTCGGTCCCGGTTGTTATCATGTACACCTGATAGCGATCGTTACTCATATTAGGGAATATATCCGCCAACCCGCATTGGAGCAGCGTGGTGGATTAAGCTCTGATCCTTCTCCTACATGGGATAAGAGGCCTATGCCCAGTAGTGGGATATTACAGGCTGAAGCGAGTTAATAAATATTATAAAAAAAAAATAAATCTTCAGATTCACACGAAAACAAAATTGGCGTTCAGCCCACATCATAACCGCACCAACTTTTTACACACTATTTTAATATTGAAAATTATAAATAGTTTCTTCGTCTAACGATCACAAAATCAGAAAGTCAGTCTGAAATATTCTGAAGTTGCCCAAGACGATATTTGGCACACTCTCAACTCAATATTTATGAATGGACGTTTCGATCATCGCTTCCGAAGCTCGTTTGTAACCATTATTTTTGGCAAAATTAGCATCATTTGTTTATTATTGTATGCGCTGATAGGCAAACGATGTTTGTTTTCGTATAACAGTTTCTATTTAACTAATATTATTAGTCGTTTTATTTGTACACTGCGCGCGTAGCTACGCTTTTTTTTTTTTTGGTCGTACCAACTCAGAAACCTTTGTGGGCTCATGCACAAAAAAAACTTTGGTGAAGATTTGGTGAAGACATACAAACAAACATTAATTATAAACATTACTAATAATATATATACATTATACCATCTAAAAGTAACTATAGGTAATTACTCAAAATACTGTATCTACTCGTAAGGCACACACACACGTATAAACTTGCTAACACATACACACGTAACGAACTCGGTTATATACACGAAACAAAATTGGTAATACACACACATACAACACCTTGGTAACAAGCACACATACAGCACCTATAGGACAGTATGCCGTTGAGTGCTCTATCATGCTTTATTAAAAGCAAACAAGAACACAAAAGCTGCACGAAGTTTGCGTTATTCAATTCGTCAGAGAATTTACGTCGAAAATTTTAAACTGTTACAGCCTTAAAGTGACAAATTTGTACAGTTTTTTTTTTATGCTTTGTTTTTACGGTATTTATCACTAGCGCATGTTATCATGACATCTGCAACGTCACCGAAATATCATCGTTCATCAAAATCAAAATACACAGTCACAGCAAAATAATACTACTTTCAAGGAGTGTTGTTTTTCTGTGTTGAGTAATGGGGCAAGAGCTCAACGGGATTGTCAGGGATTGGGCCGGCGACGCGTTTACGATAATTTGGTGTTTCAAACGTTCATAGTTTACGGTAATTACTTATCATAGAGTACGCCTTATAATTTTTCTCTGATTCCTCTTCCAAATGTATAAATATTTCACCTTAAGGGCACCGCTGGGTTTTAGTGGTCTGGGTTGGGCAAGAGTCCCACACTCGCGTGCGTAAGGTGCATAAAGGCATTTCCCAGCGAAAAAAAAGGGCGTATACTTTTTTGTCACTCTTGGAGTTAAAAAAAACGTATGAAATACATGCGATTATACAGACACACTACATACAATTACACGCTTGTAACCGAATTATAAAACGTGCGTGCTTACTCTTATTGTGATGTATTACACGAAACATTCAAATATTTTCTGTTCTACATTTGTTTAGTTTCTTTCTTTAGGAAATTCGGTTGTTTAGAAAAATATTTTTAACAAAGAAGGTTACGAAGGTTTTTTACGTATAATACAAACTTTCCAGACGTAGCTATGACTAAGACTGTTTTAAACTAATTAAGAAGGTTTTATTAAAATTATGCGAAAAAAAGAAATTTATAACAATACTAGCGACCCGCGACGTTTCGCACGGGTTCAATGCTGATACTTAATATAAAATATATAAACAAATATTTGCAATGTAAGCGTAAAAAAAAATGTTTATCATAAAAAATATGTCACATTAGAAACCTCTAAAACTATCAGTGTTCCTCTACTATAATATGCATGTATATTATACATATAAATCTTCCTCTGGAATTACTCTATTTACTAAGGAAAACCGCATCAAAATCCGTTGCGTAGTTTTAAAGATCTAAGCATGACAACGGAAAGTGACTTTGTTTTAAGGTATGTAATGATATGGGGAAAAATAAACTTATAAATATATTACATTGAATATCATAAATATATACGTAATGAGGTTGAGCACAGTAGGAAATACCTCACATAAAGTCTGGAGCAGTCCGACTAGGGAAGTAACCTTTTTGCAACACAGCTAAATAACACTGCCCTCAAGTAGCAAGTAGCATTATGTCACTATGACCTTCTAGGGATGAGCTTTGAAGATGAGCTCGAGAAGTTCCTAACGCTACAGAGGCAGATCCATAATTTTGTTTACCACCCTATAATTTAAAAAACTCCGTAAATTGTAATCAATACTAATATTTTAAAGCTGAAAAGTATGTTTTTGTTTAAACGCGCTAATCTCGATAAGTACATATTCGAATTGAAACATTATTTTTACCTTGGACAGCTCATTAATAAAGTAAGGCTATAAGATACTTATATTTTTCCCGCGAAATACAGATAGTAAATAACAAAATAAGATTTTCTTTTCATCTAATGTTTGCAATATAATTTACATAGAAACTTGAAAATGTAGTGCTACGGGCCCAGAGATGTATCTTTGATTTAAGTACACTTCAACTGGACCGAAACAATTAAACAATGTTTTATAGGCTTAAGTTCTTGTAATCGAAGAACAGCAAATCAGGCCTTAATTCAATTTTTATGTAATTAAGTTCAATTCAACCATCTATCTATCAGCCTTTAAAAGTCTAGCAAGATATAGACCTCCCCTATTTCGCTACTCCATCCGGTTCTGCGGCTTCTGAATCTAACGGCTTCCCAAGGTCTTATTCAGGTCGTTAATCCACCTGGTTGGAGGGTGGCCTGTGAGTAGTTCAACACCAAACAATAATTATTACACTTCTTCTTTTTATACGCATTAAGCGATTCGCTAGTACATTCTTGATCCGTACAGCCAAAGAATGGAACTGTCTAGCAGCGTCTGTGTTTCCAGAAAACTATAACTTGGGGATCTTTAAGTCGCAAGTTAAAAGGTTGCTTCTAGATACGCGTGCTCCATCTTAGACTGCATTTTCACTTATCATCAAGTGAAATAGTAGCCAAACGCAAGCCTATCATTGTATAAAAAAATAATCACTACGAGCAAAACTTTGTAAAATTCAGAAATTCGTATTCAATAATAGAGTAAAGGAACAAAAATAAAACAGCATCGAAGCTGACCCGACTCGTTTAGTAAATATTTCATACACGCGGCAGCAGTTCATCACATCACCTTTGTTATTCTGGCATCCATTTTGATAGTTTAACGGTGAATTTTGACAAGGTCTTAACTGAAACGCTCTGGTTTTGAAATACGACTTAACACGGGATTCAAGAACCATGTTATATTAAGAGTATTAAATGGAGATAAAACAGAGGTTCTCAGTTTAATGGCGGCTTTTAAGTTTATTACAAGTTTATGTGACGTAATATATTCTTACGAATATAATATGGAGTCCGCTTAAAGCATTTTCATTATAAAGGTTATTTACTTAATCTGCGTATATAAATAAAATTGAATAGCTAAATATGATGCTAAGCGCAAAATTCTACAACAGTTGGACCAGTTTAGCTATTTATTAATATAAAAATAATAATAATAAATATCTACACAATACACACACGGTCGTCTGTTCCTAAAGTAAGCAACTTAATGCTTGCGTAACAGCCGACTGGTATAGCTACATTTTTTTTTCAATAAACATACATATAAATAATACATAATATAATTATATAAATAAATATTATATATATTACACCTCTCCACTCGGGGTGGGAATCGAACCCACAACCCCCAGAGCAGAAAGCAGGGTCACTACAAACTGCGCCAACGGGCTAGTCTAGTAATTTGCTTATTTATTAATTTAAAGAAGATTCTTACGGAAAATAAAATTAAGAAAATTGCGTAGAAAATTAGACAATTTCAGAAGCGTAATAATTATTTAAACACGCTTGATATTCCGCATAAGTGGACAATGCCAGTTGGATCACCTATATTTTAAACTTGAATCTCTTCGACACTGCTAAACATTAGATAGCCTTTATATTTATCATGTTGATACATAATTGTGTTTGCAGGCAAACGAAAAAAAACCGACGTCAATTACATCGACAAGTAATACAACTTAGGTAGACGAAAAAATAGTCAAGTAAATACGCATTATCAAAGATTACTCCAAAAGTTGTTATCAGATCTTGATGAAATTTGAACATGACCACATAATAAACATCGGCTTAATTAAATGAAAGGCTCATTAAATTAAAAATCATCAAAATCAGTACACCGAAGTTATCCGGATTTTCGAGGACTTCCCTTAATTTCTCTGGGATCCCATCATCAAATCCCGGTTTTTTTATCATGGTAATATACTTAGGATATCTCCTCTCCAACAAAAAAAGAATTATCAAAATCGGTTCATAAACGACGAAGTTATTCACAAACTTAAATAATATGTATATATACGATCGAATTGAGTAACCTCCTCCTTTTTTAAAGTCGGTTAAAAAAGAATAATAATCTTTTTTTTAAGCAAGATAAAAGTGATTCGTAGATTAGCTTTTTTTTACCCATGATGTTATATGTCTATTTTATAATAACTACTTTGATAATACTTACTAAATCCGATTTTGCCCAAAATTTGTGTAATTTTTTTTTTGGCAGCGAAAGAATATAAATTTATACCATCGAAATTTTTTATTATTTAGTATTTTCTGTAAAGTATATTCTTTTTAGCAATATTGGATTCTACAAAATGGAAACGGTTTTTCGCTTTATACTGAAACAAAATGAAACTGAAAAACCATCGTGCGTTCAGTGTGTCAACGTAACTGAATGTACACGTCGCGTTCATATCGGAGCCCTGGATTGGAGCAACTGTACTCATATTTGAATATAAAACGAATTTTTAACTTTTTTTTTCGTTTACACCAATAGAGTGCAAACAAGCGTACGAACCGCTCGATGGTAAGCGGGTACCGTCACTTACGAAAGCTTGTAGGTTGCTAAGATTTCTCCTGGGGGGAATAGGGTCGGCAACGATGCGATGTTTCTAGTGTTGTAGATATCTATAAGCTAAGGTAATCACTTACCATCAGGTGAGCCGTATGCTTGTTTGTAGCCGTACCTAGTTGTATAAAAAAAATATTGTGTTGTGTTGATGCGAGGAAGATGACAAATACGTTTGGATACTTACCCAGATCCTCCCAAGAAGCTCTGGCTACCTTACTCGCTTAAGAAAAAATCGCTACTTTATAGCAGAATTGTTTAGGTGTCTCCTGTAAGGTTAATAAGATATGTAATAAAAACATCCCGTTAGCACATGTCCAGGACACACAAAGTGCACCAAACGCCCAGACCTCAAGCTATGCCCTATTAATTTTAGATAGATAATATTCTTTATTGTATACCAAAATACAAATAATCACAGTAACAAAGATGTACAAAGGCGATCACATCGCTGATGAGCGATTCCTTCCAGATAACCTTTGGCCACAGGACACGATATAGCAGCAGTGTTGAACAAATTAACTGTAATATATTTATTAAATAACAATCTATACAAATAAAAATGAATGTTGCTAAGCGCATAACTAGAGAATGGCTCGACAAATTCGGCTAATTTTTTTATTATTGTAGATTCCTTAAGGCCCACGGAATGTGTTAATACTAAAAAAATAAAAAATAAAAAGTAATAAAAAAATTGCTTTGACAGAACTCTGTCCGGTAGGCTAGTATAATTATAAATACAAGTACATATATATACATAAGCATATATACAAAATCAAAGAAAAGGCATGTTCGAAGATAATTAATTAAAAACAATAAAATGTCACAATTAACGTCCAAATTACAAATAAAAAATGTATACGAAGACGTTAGCGCCTCACAAAGAACTCATGTGCTCAGTTTAATTTATTTTACACAATGGTTTACGACACACGTTTCACGTCCAAAAGATATTTATTAATACGAAATTCTTATCTGTTCATCTAAACTAAATTTTAGCCATGACTTCGTTCGTGAAATTTTGATAAGGGTGTTTTTCATAATAGAATATTGCATATATGTTAAATTTCGATTAGATGTTGGTATTATTTTATATCGATGACGCTTTGCCGCAACGGTCACAGTACTGGTTTGTGGCTGTTGCGCTGCCGGTGGCAGGTTCGATCCCCGCACATGACAAACATTTGCCTTGGCCATTCAGATATTTGCCGTGGTCTGGGTGTTAGTGCAGTCCTAGTGAGTTTCCCCACCGTGACAAACGATCCGACAATAATGGTAAAAATAAATTGTATAACGATGGACATTGGTCCCAATTGTAGTTTATACTTATTAAGTGCCAATATTAATTAAGGTTTCATTCTACTAATATTTTTGGATCTTCTATTAAATAAAATAAATAAATAAACGATTCAAACTCAACGCCCCCCAGTAGGATTTTCTCCTGTCTTAGCCGGCAAAAAACGTCCGTAACGTTAAAAAAGCGTTAGATTTTTATAACTTTACGGACGTTATTATATATAGTGTATGTATAATGGCTATACAGTGTCTAATATATAGTCTACGTGATGACTGTTATTATTATTCCAGTTTGCTATTATTATTATATCATTCGATAAATAATCTTAATATATATATATCTCGTGTCACAATGTTTGTCCTCAATGGACTCCCTAAACTACTTAACCGATTTTAGTCAAATTTACATACCGTGTGCAGTTTGATCCAACTTAAAAGATAGGCTATATTTTATTTAGATATATTACGTTATTATTATATTTCAGAAAAAAATAAGGTGATACGAAGTTCGCCAGCTAAAAAATATTATAAATTAATATTATTATATTTATAAAAATATATAATAACTAGCGTCAGCTATATATCATTGTAAATAAAATAAATATGTTAAGATAGTTTTATAAAGTAGTTTTTTAATTTTATTGATAAAAAATCATAAATAAAAAATATATATCCGAATAATTATTTTCTTTATACCTCGAATATAACTTGAAATTAATATTTTATTATAAGGAGTTCTGTTCCTATATGGTGTCCCACGACACCACACGGCTTTTTCTAAATACAATCTTTTGACAGACATATGTCGGGTACGAACTTTGTCCTGACAACGATGAACACAAAAAAAGCATTATCCAATTAGCAGCAGTCGTTTGAAAGTTACGAACTTTATTATTTCAGCGAATCATTTTTATTTGTATGGATTCAGCCAGTATCATCCCACTGCTGGGCATAGGCCTCTTTCTCCACGTAGGAGAAGTATTGGAGCTTAATCCACCACGCTACTCCACTGCAGGTTGGCGGATATATTCCCTACTATGAGTAACGATCGCTATCAGGTATTTATGATAACGTCCGGGACCGATGGGTTAATGTGGACAAGGTACTTGTACAAATACAAATATCCATCCCGAGCGGGATTTGAACCCGCCAACCATGATTTTAGGAGACTACTAGCACCACTACACCAGAGGAGGTTATTTGTATAAATGGATGATAACATAACATTTTTTTTTAATAAAATGTGTTACATTTTCACATAATGATCAATGGCTATTAGAAAAAGCACGTTTTTTTACTTCACTGGTCAAGTGTGAGGGAACTTTGCCAGAATCTAAAAAGTCCGAGAGCTATAGCGCATAACTACATTATATTATTAATACACAAATAAATAAATATCTATAACATACCCACACGGTCATCTATTTCTAAGATAAGCAACTTGATGTTTGTGACATAGATAGCCGGCTAATACAGGTGCTTTGTTAGATCAAATAGCAGTTAAAAATAAACATCTTCAGTAATATAATAACTCTCATCTCCACAAATCAACCAGACAACAACGAAAAATTTATTTTCTTTTCTTACTTTTTGTTTATATGTATATTTGTGTTTTTATCATTTCACTTGATTTTTATCTTTAATTTACGTTTATTACTTATATACTTTATTAGTTTATAATAGAATATATATTAAGTATATTTTTACTATTATTTTTATTTATTTATGTATAATCTATAAGTATTACCACATACATTTGTATGTAAGTTTATTATACATCTACACCACCTACCCAATTTAGATATAAGTTTCTTTTTTATGTGTGAGTTGTCTGGAAGAAATTGCTAATTAGTTATAAGTCCGCCCATTGTAGTTCACTGTCTGTAACGATCTTTATGCTTCGTTTGTAATTTAATTATTTATGGTGTACAAGAAAGTGTAAATAAATAATAACCCAGTCATTCTTAACTTCAGAATCTAAATCTTCTATAGAAATTATTTTTCAGGTGTAATATTGCCAAAATTACTTCACTGCTTAGTTCTTTGGAACCAGACACATTTTTACCTAAAATAACGCTGAAACAAGATAAAAAAAAATTAATAATAAGCAAACAAGATTTCAACAAACTTACTCAAAAGTTACACAAAGCTTAAATATACGACTCGCAGGCGTACTAAAATTCGATAAGTCAAAAATGGGGGTACATAGCGAAATAGTCATCGTCCCCTAGTTCCCGTCGACCACTAAGTTGGCTAAAATATACAACGCGCTAGCTATAACCGTCAAAGAGACAATCCATTTTTGGATTCGTATACGCATCGCAGGCGTAGATTAGGCTTTTAGGGTAAAAGTTCTGGTTGTGTGTTTTTGTGTTATGTGTAATCAAAATGTAAGAAAATAAGCACTAAGCAAAGGAAGTTGGGTAATGACTAGACTACAAATAAATTCGTTAAAATTTAAGGAAAGATTATGTTCAAGAAAATTTAATTATGAAATGAGAGTAATTATTCTTACCCTTAACGTATTAATTACAACAACGTTTACTGTTTTAAGTTTAAATTTCGTTTAGGGGAGATTTCTCTTCCGCGTCGTAATTAATTGTAAAAGAACATCAAGTCAAGAGCTTATATTATTTGGAAAGTTGTTGAGTTGCGATGTATCCGTGAGGTAGGGCACAGCAGGAAATTTTGTGGTTGCTAAGTAACGCGATGCAAGTGGCAAAGTAGGCAACGCGCTTACGATGCTTCTGGTGTTGCAGATGTATATATGCTACGGTAATCGCTTACCATCATCAAGCCGTACACTTGTTTGCCGACCTACTCGTAGTTGTATAAAAAAGAAATTATTTCATCAGGTATAAACGTTATTTCAACGTGTAAGATTTTTTTTTTTTTTAATTAAATTAAAATAAATTGAACAGATGAAGAGAATAATATTAGGTATCGGCGCGGATATTGACCGCTCGGCGACAGAGTTAGCATCGTTTACCGTAACGTGCAGGGATCGCAAACAGAAAATGATTTTTTCGGCACAAAAGTAAAAATTAAAAAAAATTAAAAGCAGCATTCATTCAAATTTATCTCGAATTCATGTTGAAAGTCAGCGTTCGATATTCGTGTTCATAACTATATCTTTGCATTGACAACTTTATCTTTCAAAATCAAAATCAAATATTACTTCATCCATGTAGGCTCCAAAAGCTGTCAATAATTGTGTTTGCTCGCAGACGAAAAATAAAAACCTACTTAAATAACATCGAAAAGTAATACAACGTAGGTAGACAAAAAAAAATACAACGTAAGTAGACAAAAAAAAAACTTTCAAGTAAATACGCGTCATCAAAGATTACTCAATAAGTATTAATCTCGATCATATTATTTAAATGGGTCCATATGACAAGTATTAGCCACCGATTATAAAAAGAAACATAAAAACGGTATACCCAGTTAAAAGTTATGAGGCATACACTACATAGGTAACGAAAAAAAAAACAGTGAAATTGAGTCGAATTTTTGTAGTCGGTGAAAAAGCACTTTAATAATATAATATCTTTATTTCACAAACTAAGAACTATATTACAATGATAATGTGGCAACAATATCAGAAGTAATGAGATTAGCGTCTGTATACGAACTAGGCATATTCTTCGGCTATCAGCACCATTCACTTTGAGTAATTATTTATTATATTATAGTAGGTGCCAGGAAATATATATCTTATACATTAATTTAATATATACATTAGCTTTAAGTTTGTTAGATGGCAAGTACATTAACTTTACTTCTAAATTATTTCATGGATGGTTTTAGTATGTGAGTGTGTGTGTGTGTGTGTGTGTGTGTGTGTGTGTGTGTGTGTTCGGCAAACAAGCGTACGGCTCACGTGATGGTAAGAGATTACCGTAGCTTATAGACGCCTGCAACACCAGAAGCATCGCAAGCGTGTTGCCGACCCAATCCCCAATCCCCCTCCCTCCCAGGAGCTCTGGTCACCTTACTCACCAACAGGAACACAATACTGCTTGAAAGCAGTATTATTTAGCTGTGATCTTCTGTAAGGTCGAGGTACTACCCCAGTCGGGCTGCTCCATATTTTGAGCAAGAAATTCCTGCTGTGCCCTACCTCAGTTAAATCAGTCTGTATGTAAGTATGTATTGAGTTTGTTTGTTAGTAAGCTATGTACACTCTATTTATAATTTGTTTTATTAAGTATATATTATTTATATCTATATAAATCTCTCGACACAACGAAGGCTATAGGCTATATAATATTTTAGTACCTTTTTTTTCTCAAATTAACGCGGTTGAAACCGCGGGGCACATGTAGTCGTATTCAACTCCCGGTCTACATTCGCTGGTACATCTGTAAAAATAGTGGCGCTCGCAGCGCTCAGTTTATTGCAGGCTGCGTCAAAAACAGCCGTTTTAATATTGGAACGCCGGTTCGAAATTTAAAATACCCGCGCTTCAATTTAGTAGTTGAACGAAATTGGTGGTTCGAATTTTTTTTTTGTTTAATTTTGAAAAAGCAATGTGTTTCTTTAATAAAATTTTGGATGAAATTAAAATTGTTCTACAGTAATAAATTTTGTTACAGGTAATTAAGAAAATATATATATAGTTACGAAGTTAAAAATTGTTTTTGTTTTTTTTTTTAAATTGTGTTAACAATGAAATGAATATGAAATTTATTACCTCCGAGTTTGCAATTTCGTTTCATATTTAATTTTTTTCTTCTTAAGGTTTTCTATTAATAACTAAACTAATGACAAAACGCTAAACTATTTTTATTGATTTATTTTAACAAGATATTTATTCTAATTTATTATATTTTTATAAATATTATTTATTATTTTATAATTACTAATAAACATTGTTAAGTTATCATCATCGCGCAAAAATGAAGGATTTTCTTCAATTATCGTACGTATGCTGTAGCGTTCGTAATTGCCTTCTATTTCTCTATAAATCTTAATTTCGTACAAAGCTAGGCTTTTACTTGATTTATCGTCAACGAGTCTTATCAGACCTTACAAGACCCATCCAGGTTTGCTTGCATTTAGTTTTAAGACTTAGATCGGTTGATATTTAATATTGTTAGTCTTTTTCGTCTGTTCTAAGAGTATTCCTGATAAATTATAGGTTACAATTATATCCGACCGATTTTGATGATCTTGTTTTTTTGGAAAGGTAAATTCCCATGGTTTGTACCATGATAAGGAAACCAGAATCTGATGATGGTATCCCAGAGAAATCGAGGGGAACCTTTGGAAATCGTAGCAGTGACTTCTTCGGTTTTTTTTTTCGTCTATTTAAGTGGTTCATCAATTGATGATAAACAAGTCCAGGCCATTCTACCTTCTGATGTTAAAATATTTTCTAAACTTATTTGCCGGATAAAATTTACCCACAACAGATGAAATGGTCCCCAAATAGTAACAATGTCATTCAGTCAAGTCCAATGTTAGCAATGATCATTATTAGGTATCTATGGTAAAATGTAAATGTGCTCTCCCATGAGAAACTACGACTAACCTCCGTTTGATATATTGTATATATTTTTATACTGCTAGGTCGGCAAACAAGCGTACGGCTAACCTGATGGAAGCGATTACCGTAGCTAATAGACGCTTGAACCACCAGAAGCATTGCAAGCGTGTTGTCGACCCTATTCCCAATTCCCCTCAGGAGCTCTGGTCACCTTATTCACCAGCAAGAATACATCACTGCTTGAAAACAGTACTTTTTAGCTGTGATGTTCTGTAAGATCGAGGTACTACCCCAGTCGGACTGCTCCATATTTTGAGCAGCAAATTTCCTGCTGTGTCCTACCTCAGTTAGTTTAAATGCCATATTATTATATTTGTACCTCTCAGGTATCCTAAAGATTTGTTTCACTAACATAAGTTAGCGTAATTAAAACAAGACTTAACAAGAACGTTTGAAGCCTTAGTTGTAACACACCTTATTCAAGTTTACGCGTTTCATACCGAATGCGATGCGAGTAGAATGTGTTTTATCAAAATAATAAATACATTCGTATATAAATAATAATAATAGTAATATAAAAGAAGTGTGGTAGTGCGTTTATTTATTACTAGCTCTTACCCACGGCTTCATTCGCATTCATTTTTATTTTAATATTTTAATAAAAAGTATTTTATGTTACTTCTAATACCTAGAATATGTGTACAAATTTTCATGATGATCGGTTAAGTAGTTTTCGCGTGAACAAATATATTAATAATAAATAATAAAATTAATTACATTTGACAAATAAAAATATTGAAAGTACACATACGGGTCGTCTGTTCCTAAGAAAGGCAATTACTTAATGGCTGGTATTGTAGGTAAATGCTAACTGACACAGCTACACATTTTTTCATGTAATAGATATTTGAAATGAAAAATAAATAAATAAATAATAGTCGCAAATGACTCTCAGGGGGGAGTAAATCAACATTTATGGAAACAGATACGTGCTCGTGCACATGAAGGCGTGTGTGTGTGTGTGCGTGCGTGCGTGCGTACGTGCGTACGTGCATGTGTGTGTGTTTGTTTGTCTATATGCAAGAAGACTCATGGAATTAAGTAGTAAACAAAATAATAAGTAAGCGATATAAACACACCGCTTTTCCTTACAAATATTATTATTTGACGTGTCAACCTTCATTAAAATTTTAAACGAAATTATTTTCAGAGCACATTAAAAATTAGCATAAATCATTATTGTTTACATACATTTTCATAATTTTGTGTTACGTTTCCACAGTGCCGACAAAGGTGTTAACAAATATATTATTCTGTTTTATTGTGATGCGTCGTTATAGAGAAACACGCAAATTCGTGACATTTTAATATGCAATTTTGTTTTTGAGTGTAATTACAAAATATACATGTGTGTACTAACATACAATTCGTACGTATTTACATACTATGTTACATATTTCTTTTATATCTTTACATATATATTTCTTGTGTGCGTGTGTATGTCACTGAACTCCTCCTAGACGGCTGGACCGATTTTGATGAAATTTTTTGTGTGAGTTCAAGGAGATTCGAGGATGGTTTGGATTCACAATTTGGTTAACTGGAAAATGTTTATTTAACTAATTTTTCATTTATAAGTAGTTGTTAATTTTGGAATGTTTTACATTGGATCCGGTAGACTGCGCTACCATCGCAGCATCAAATAATAAAAATTATTCTATTTTAATTTCAGTTTGTCCCGACAGTTGATGCTGCGATTAAATTGAGAAAAATATTTGAAATTTTGTGTTATGGCAAAACAACGTTTGCGGGGTCAGCTAGTTATAATTTAAATAATTGTAACGCTGTTTTAAATTTATTTTTATTATGTTATTATGATAACAACCACTCTTGTATTTGTCTTAGTGTAGGCGCCTAAAACACCAAAGGTTTGTAGGTTCGATTCCCGCTCGGAATGGATTTACCGGTTTGGATGTATGTCTGTGTGGGTCTGCCCACCGTGCCTCGGAGAACACTCACAGTAGGGAATATATCCACCAAACCGCAGTGGATTAAGCTCTAATTCTTTTACTATATGAAGAAAGACGCCTATGCCCAGCAGTGGGACGTTACAGGCTAAATCGTGAATACACATCTACGAAAATATTGCTTAATTAACAGTTTTATAAGGAACTGTGATATCTATTGTTTTAATACCAGAAACAAGTTTATAACAACTATTTTGTAACGCAAAGTTAACGTTTATGATACTAAATATACGTAGCTATAAAATCTCGTTAATATTACTAGATTTCTCAATACAGAAACTTGAAACTTTTATCTCTAGCCATTATCTCAAAAAATGAGCTTGGAATAAAGAACTTCTTGCAGCGTTATAATGATTATGATAATATTCTGTATTTTTTTAAATTGAAATACAAAAGTATATATATATATATATATATATATATATGTTCGTAAGTTCAGGGAAGATATAAACGGTGAGCAATATAAATAATAAGTAACGAAAAATACAAAACTTTAATTTTTTAATACTTCTTCTTCTTTAAAGATTATGGCTCCATCAGCTTTTCGCCGATGATTTTGCAATTCTTCAATACAAAATGTTCCTAGCAGTGTCATGTCTTTTGTCAAAAAAACATTGTCAATTGGTTATCAAATATTAAAAGGTGCAATCAGGAAGTGTTTTGTCTATATTTTTCACAATAATTATAATTGCAATGCGACGGTACACCGTGGGGTCAGCGAAAGCCTGACATAACTATCCCTCTACCCCCTAGAGAGAGTATCCATGAGAAATTCCCCACGAAAAAAAAAAACTTCCCCAGTCGGGTTGCTCCAGAATTTGAGCGGGATTAATAAAACGTTTTGAAAACTTATAATTAAAACACGTTTTTCTCTTTCAGACAGTCAGTGCCAGTGTAGTGATGTGCTAGTGCCATTATGGAGCCATCGTTGCCACTCGAAGAAGATGAGGGCAGGCCCCAGCAAGGCTCTACAGGCAGCGGTTCGTCCTCTGGCACGGGCTATTATGGACACAGAAATGGTAAGTAATTTACCTCCTAATCAGCTTGTACTTAAAGTTCTCTCATTTATTCTTGGCATTACTAAATGCTTTGATTTACCAATGAAATTACTTTTTAGGTAACATGTTTCTACCAACCTAAGTAAATGTCCAACCGTTAAAGGCAATTTTTTTTTCAGCAAAAATTCATCGTTTTCAATCAATACATTAGATATATATAATATTTTATATAAATTATAATATTTTCTAGTGCCCAAGATAATTAAATGATAGAAAATATTTGTCAGCTCGATGTTCTGATGACTTATTATTTAGATCACTTATTTATAGGGAAATAATTAAAATCGTATAAATATATATACATCCTCAAGGCAGCGCGTCAAACAAACAAAAGATAATGACTTATAACTTAGTAAATAGATCAATTAATATAAATAAAAATTAAATTAATTCCTTCGAGATAAAGAATAAAAAAAAAGAACAAACTGAATTCTTTTAAGAAGAACTCTTTTACTATACACTGCGTATTTAACGTCTTAACAGACACTTAGCCTCAGGCCCTTAATTTCTTATTCTGTTCAAGAAAATACAGCGCTTTCAGAGCTTGAAATAATACAGCGTTTAGTGTTTTGATGGAGCTGCAGCTGTTTCGAAACGAGTCAAGCATATCGTATATACAGGCACCTGTACTAACATGGTTCACGTTTTACGAAGGAGACGGTATGTCTTCATAAAGACTGTTTACACAACTATAGAATAAAAATGTTGAAATTTTTAGCTGACTACGGGTTCATTGCATATGTGTGGCTTTTTCTTTTTAATGAGCGATCAACTTTTGAGATTTTTATATTTTATTTGTTACAAATACCAATGAAATGTACTAATTTGATTGATTGATTGAGGTTATTTCACATTTATTATATAAGTAAAATGGGAATTTCATAATAAACAATTTAATTTTTAAATAAATTGTAACCCCTTTATACTCTTTCACGGGTTGACGTAAAAACTTGTTATTGTTATATATTTTTATAATTAAAAATGAGAAAGCTTTGTACAAATTTCTATTTCAGCCATAAGAAGAGGAATTTTGAAAAATCCTATTTTGATCTGACTTGGTTACACTATCTGCCGGCGGTAAGCAAATAAGTGTAAATATAGACATAGATAAGAAAAATAATAATGTTAGAAATTAGAAAGCAATTATGTGTATACTTCTGCATAAACAGTATTTAGTAAGGAAAAAAAAAAAAAACCGTCGGCGTCGGACCACGTCCTAGTTTTACTAGGCAGTCACAGGACTGTTGATCTGTAGTATAATAAGTAGAAAAATCGCCTGTGGTATTATAATGCATGATGCATGATAAACAAAGGCACGGGCATTTTGAGCCTGTGGATCAAAATTTATAAAAAAAAAAAAAAAAACTGCCGGCGGTATTATTTGGCTGTGATCTTCTGTAAGTTTTGAGGTACTAATCAAATTGGACAGCTATTTTGAGCTAAATATTCCCTGCTGTGCTTTACCTCATTGATCGGATAGTGTTACCATTCAGTAAAATTAATAATTCTATAATATGAATACATAATAAATATGAATATACTTACTCTTTTTCAAAAAATTATTGCATCGAATGTCGCTCGTCACTTTAAATTAACAATAAGACATCGAGTATCGAATTCATTTTAAACGTAACTCAGTCAAAATTTATTTAAATTTACAAAGGCTTTAGCTTTTGTAAATTTAAATAAATTACATCGTCATAAAGGAGAATAATTTTTAACCACATTTTATTAATCATATAAATATAAATATATAAATATTCGATATTATTACGCTTCTGAATAATTTTTAAATAGGAAAAATAAGTCTCTAGGAAGAGAATGGTATGTTAGACCATATCAAACATCAAGCGCGTAAGAACTACTGCTATGAACTGTGTAGTTAAATTACTCCCGCCACTTCACACGTTCTGGTCTCGTTCGTTAATCAGAAATTTGCAGTAAAATTAAAAATCAACAAAAAATCGAAAAAGCCAACATAGCCAACAACACTTACGTTCAGGACCGAAGGCCGTGAGAGCAGACGTGTCCTGGCGTAGAGATCACGTGTTAGGGAATGCAGTGTGGGACGTCCTCCAGTTCGCTGGACCAACAATCTGCGTAAGATTGCTGGTGTAGGCTAGATGAGAATTGCGGAAAACCAAGATGGCGTGAATTTGAGGAGGCCTAATTGAAACAGTAAACTGCAATAGGCTGAAGTGACTGTTTGACTCAGCAATTATTTTTTTATTATTCTAAATTACAATTACATAATTTGATTACTTATACCGATGTTTGAGTTACGCACTATTAATTATACAGGTTGTTTAACTATCCGTACGATATAATTATTTTTATTACACTTTCATGTTTTAACGCCGTTAAGGTCCAATAAAATACTTATTGGATTGGATTGGATTTATTTTTAACCGACTCCAAAAAATGTTACGACTGTGTATTTTTTTTAAATATTGTTGGTATTATCATTACAGCCTATACAGTCCACTGCTGGACATAGGCCTCCACAAGTTTACGCCAAAAATAGCGTGAACTCATGTGTTTTGCCCATAGTCACCACGCTGGGCAGGCGGGTTGGTGACCGCAGTACTGGCTTTGTCGCACCGAAGACGCTGCTGCCCGTCTTCGGCCTGTGTATTTCAAAGCCAGCAGTTGGATGGATATCCCGCTATCGGTCGGCTGCTTAAGTTCCAAGATGGTTGTGGAACCTTGTTATCCCTTAGTCGCCTCTTACGACACCCACGGGAAGAGAGGGGGTGGCTAAATTCTTTTCTGAGTGGTATGTAATAAAGTATATTGTATCTATCTATCTACTTTAAGAAGAAAAAATACAAATAAAATTGAAATCAACGGTACCCTAAAAATCATTACGTCACCAGCGTAATCAATTTTAGTACCAACTCATTTGATCTGATAAGGCTTGTTTGTTCGACTCTATCGGTTTACTAAGTTACCCATACATAGTTTGCTAGTTTTCTATGACTGTTCTTTTTGTACTATATTTCAGAGAACTGTGTAACGACTGGTCGAAATTATGATTATACTTAATGGTGCGTTAGGGTGGCCATGTTGTGCTAATCACTAGAAAGGCTACAAGTAAATTTTCATATTCTAAATTCTTTTGGAATTTGTTAAATTATAATATTTTTATTTTCTTTTTTGTTAAATAATAAATAGGATAAAATAAATTTTGAAGTTTTAGATTAATCAAATGGATGTCAAGTTAGGTCATGAAAAAAACATAAAATAATGTGAAGAAACCAGGATTTCTTGGGGGATATTTTGGAAGGTGTATGAACCATTAGGTTCCAGTTCTTCTTAATAGAGTCACGTGTACCGTTTTTTCCAGTTTTCAGAACATATGAAATGATAATTATCGTTATTGTAAGTAGTTTAATATCAATCTACCCGCACATCGCAATCTAACAGCAGCTTGGCGCATTAAGCTGCAATCCTTCTATGGGTATAGAAGAAGAATTATTAAACTAAACGCTTAAAACTCAACGCCCCCCAGTAGGATGTTATTTCTGTGTCTGGGCTGGTAGTCTGGAAAAAGAAACAACTCGAAAACACAAGCGCCCAGACCACGACAAATAGATGTTTGTTGTGGTTCGTGGTATAACTCATTCAAATATTTGTCTTTTACGGGGATTGAAGCCATAGTCATTATTGTATAAGCCAATTGCTTTACCAGCAACTGAAACTTTACTAGTTGTTGTATAACACACTCGTATAACAATGTAAGTAGTTAAAACACACATACATACACACACTCTGGAATTGTTTGACACGATATCAAAACGAATTCCTCAAAATTGCGATCGTAAAGTCGTATCAAAACTCGCGTCAATAACAGAAATCAAATCTTAGATTTTGGGATATCGCATTGACAAATGTAGTTTACTAGAAATATAGTTTATTAGCTGTGTCCACGACTTCGTTCGGGTGAATTGATCAAAAAAGTTATTATTTAGTTCGCAGAGTTATAAAATAAATAAATTTCTGAAATAAAAGTAGCCTTAATTACTCCTTACATTACATCTGCCAGTGAAAGTCCTGTCAAAATCGGTCCGAGATTAGACGGAACAAACAGACAGACATACATACAAAAATTATAAAAAATGTTATTTCGGTAATGTACCGTTTATGCATCCCTATGAATTTAGTAATAAACGGTTATTTTAATATTACAAACCGACACTCCAATTTTATTTATTTGTATAGATAAGAAAACGTGTGATATTGTGTAGTTTTAGTTGTGCCACCTGTTCAGAATTTCGTCACTGTATTTGTTAAGACCTTTGTTTTAATACTCGTAGCTTACTCGTGGAATATTTCGGGGTAATACCTAAAAGACGAAAATAAAATTGTTGAACACAATTGAAATGGAGGAAAACTTTTATTTCCAAAAGTAATACGAGACTTGGATATTTCTGAAATGTTATCTACAAATTTTTAATGCTTTGGTAAAAACTTGGTAGCACTATTGTGTTTTATTTGATTATGATGACCTTTTTATCACAAATGTACTAGCAATGCCTAATTTTGATTCACTAATGATACAGCTACACTCACCATAAAACTAATAAGCATGAATAAGGTACGATAAGGAAAGAGGTAAAAAAAAGTCAAATTTGACCTTTATAGCACAAAGTTCAATAAATAATTATTATGCTTCTACGAAGTTATTTTTGGTAATATTGAAAAAAGTTAGAAGTTCATTTCTTAAACTATAGGAAGCTATTAATTTATAGAAATCAATGAATGACATCTATTTCTATTTGAAATGTTATAATTGCTAGAATCGTAGTGCCAACAATGCTTACGCATGCAATAAGTGCTTATGAAATTGTATGAATCAATATGATGAACTACTCTGGTCATATGCAAGGCATTGATTTTTGTATGAATCACAAAGTGATCCTCAAATTCAACATTAATATAGTGCTTATTCTTAATCTTATCTTATCGTATTCATTTAGTCACAAGGCAGTTTGCGCAAGTGACTTTAATTTAATTGCTACATGAAAAGGGCTGCTCCCATTTGGACAGTAATACGGCTCAACTACCCACTTTTTGGTCGTACGTGACAAATTCGGTTGCTAAGGCGTAATTAAAATTAATATGATTGAGGTTACTTTATTTGCTTTTAACAACCAAACTTTTCGGAGTCAATCCGTGATAGGTCCCTTGCGACTTTCCATTGTGGATTTATTCAATTATTTTAAACATAAGGTTTGCGTTATGAATTAAGGTATCAAAATTGGTTAAAACAATAAACGCCAACAGTGAGTGTAATATGATTTCCGGTTGTTTACATTGAAGGTTTGGTTTGGTAGGGCACAGCAGGAATTTCCTGCTCAAAATATGGAGCAGCCCGACTGGGGTAGTACCTCGACCTTACAGAAGACCACAGCTAAATAATACTGTTTTCTAGCAGTATTGTGTTCCTGTTGGTGAGTAAGGTGACCAGAGCTCCTGGGGGGATTGGGGATTGGGTCGGCAACGCGCTTTCGATGCTTCTGGTATTGTAGGCGTCTATAAGCTACGGTAATTTCTTACCATCAGGTGAGCCGTGCGCTTGTTTTTCCTATTTTGATCTGACTTGGTTACACTAACTGCCGGCGGTATTATTTGGCTGTCATCTTCTGTAAGGTTTGAGGTACTAATCAAATTGGACAGCTATTTTGAGCTAAACATTCCCTGCTGTGCTTTACCTCATTGATCGGATAGTGTTACCATTCAGTAAAATTAATAATTCTATAATATGAATACATAATAAATATGAATATACTTACTCTTTTTCAAAAAAATTATTGCATCGAATGTCGCTCGTCACTTTAAATTAACAATAAGACATCGAGTGTCGAATTCATTTTAAACGTAACCCAGTCAAACGTAAAGCTTTTGTCAATTTTATTTATTTATATAGATTATTTATCGTTCAAATGATGTCGTGTAAAAGACGAAGTTTATAAAAGTATTTATTTTGATATAAAAATCAATTTGTTATTACAAAATGTGCACCCATTAGAAATTAGTGTTTTGGCGATAATGGCTTACTCATAAAAGATAGATATATGCTGTCGCGGAGTTTTTTGTAGGACTAATTAAGGTAAACATTTATCCTATACATTATATACGTGTAAACTCCACAGTTTTTTTGCAGCGTACGCCAGAATAGCTCGCAGATGGCAGTTTTTTTTCCGACTTACTTAACAATTATCGTTATATTTTGGAGAATTCACACAGTATCTCAAAAAAATTAAAGCCTATATGTTGTTCTAATGTATAAGCTATATTACTGTAAGTTTTTATTAAAATCCATTCGGTAGCTTTTACGTGAAAGAGTAACAAACATCCATACATCCATACATACAAAGTTTCGCGTTTATAATATTAGTAGGATTAATGTGTGTTTTTTAGATCATTTATGAATTGTTTACTAGTGGTAACTTTATTCCGAGTCGATGGTAGCTCTACTTTTAACAATAATCAAAAGTTTAGTTTTTATAATGACGGTACTTTTGAACGCTATTAAAAAAAGCTACTTTGATTTTCATTTTGAATTTTGGTTTTAAATATTTTTGTTAAATGTGATATTTTTCTTAGACTCTATTCTAACATTGTCCAAATAGAAGCCAGAAGCAACACAAAAAGTATTAAAAAACGTTATTAACCTTTAAGAAATCTTGATTAAGATGTTGATGTCTATTGTCAGTTGCTACACCATTAAGTGATTCTTTGTATTACTGTGTTCCAATACAAAGCATGAATAAGCCTGTGTTGTTACAGGACCAAGGGTGTAACAGCTTAGATACACTGCTTAATGGAGCATTAGTATTGTTGATTGTTTTCATCCCTTGAATCGAAGAAGGAGTATTATCAGATCTATTGTTCCATTTGCAATTGTATTTTCTAATACATTAATTATCTTGAGAATAGTGTAATCTACAAATTATTTTTTGATATTTAAGATTTATGTACCATTCTTTTGAATATTTAAAAACTTAACTATCTTAGATGGTTCTTTTTATAATAGAAAGGCAAACGAGCGGCTAAAACCATCTGCTGTTAAATATTCATCATCATCATTTCAGCCTATTGCAGTCCACTGCTAGACATAGGCCTCCACAAGTTCGCGCCAAATATGGCGCGAACTCATGTGTTTTGCCCATAGTCACCACGCTGGGCAGGCGGGTTGGTGACCGCAGGGCTGGGTTTGTCGCACCTAAGAGGCTGCTGCCCATCTTCGGCCTGTGTATTTCAAAGGCAGCAGTTAGATGGTTATCCCACCATCGGTTGGCTTTATAAGTTCCAAGGGGGTAGTGGAACTATGTTATCCCTTAGTCGCCTCTTACGACACCCACGGGAAGAGAGGGGGTTGCTATATTCTTTGATGCCGTAGCCACACACCATATATATACAGCATGTGTTAAATATTATTTCTATTTAACTGTGATTTTTTTGTGTAAAAACTGTCTGCGATTTGTGTGATATTCCGAATAAACGTGTTTCTTTCTTCTTTCTTTCTAAATAGCTACTATCGCCCATGGACATCTTGAAGAAGTTGAAGGTGCGTTGCCGGCGACACTTTTTTATTTAAAACTGTATTACGTATCTTTCCCACATGAAAGATAAAAAGTTTCGACGTTTATTTTATATAATTTTTTTTTATTATTATATACCATGAAAATAGATAAAATTCTATTAAAAAAAAGAATACACACGGACAATACACGGTGACGCGCGCTCGGGTCAACTTTCAATATTCTCCTTAATTTTCCTGAATTGTCTGCTACGGACACTAATATCTTTAAACTCAAATAACAAAAGAGGTAATGGAGTAAACGCTATTAAGGACACCTGCCTCCATTATTGCTTTTAGATTACGAATTATATTTTATAACCTTATCTCCAACGAAAATCACGCCCTGTAATCTTTTTCAACTAAAGCTCTTTTACTAAATTGGTTGTTAAAATTATCTTAATTATAAGCGATAAAATGTTATTTACCTCCCAGATTACTTTCTTCTCATAGATTCGTGTTTGTGGTTTTTTGAATAGCATGTTTAATAAAAAAAATTACTACCAACCATAATTTATTGTCTTATGGATTCCGACAATTATTCTGTTATTAAATTCTCTATTCTTAAAAAGACATAAGTTTTAAAGTTTCACGGTCACTATCAAAACTTTTGTGTCTACGGGATTTCATTCATTGGATCTCATTGTCATTTTGTAGTTACTCGCAATCATGGCGCTTCATTCACCGAAACTTTGGGAGTTTCAAAATGATAATCGTGGTAAGTCCCTTAGAATTAAAAATGTTCTTAAATAAATATACATTATTACTATTTCAAATGTGCTGTGTGGCTACGGCACTAAAGAATTTAGCCACCCCCTCTCTTCCCGTGGGTGTCGTAAGAGGCGACTAAGGGATAACAAGGTTCCACAACCACCTTGGAACTTAAGAAGCCGACCGATGGCGGGATAACCATCCAACTACTGGCTTTGAAATACACAGGCCGAAGACGGGCAGCAGCGTCTTCGGTGCGACAAAGCCAGTACTGCGGTCACCAACCCGCCTGCCCAGCGTGGTGACTATGGGCAAAACACATGAGTTCACGTTATTTTTGGCGTAAACTTGTGGAGGCCTATGTCCAGCAGTGGACTGTATAGGCTGTAATGATGATGATGACTATTTCAAATTACTTTTGGTCAATTTTGTCAGACAAAAAAAATAAAATTTAAATTACTTAGTGTACTCTACTTTTTTTTTGAGTTTTCAATATCCAAACAGAACTAATTTTTTGAAAATTTCTACTAAAGTATACTATTTATCACAATCTCAACATCTGAAATGAATCCAAAAAGTCAAATCCCATAAACCCCAACAATTTCCATTTAATAATCTTACTGGAACATTAATTAATATTAATTAACACGATTTAAATTATACTCACAAAATACCTGTGTCCGCGGGCCGTGTAGCGCAATATAAATTAATTATTTGGCAATCTCTCGATATTTAGTTTATATTTTAATACAATGATATATCTGATGTGAACCGTCTAATTTATGTGCATAATTTACTAGTTGTTATTTATAAGTTACTACATTGATGTTTGATTTAAATTATATATTAGTAGATTATTTAGTACTTAGTATTCATCATCTGTTTTGATTATATGAATACTGACCTAGATTATGTTTATTAATATTAGCTGTTTGTTACTCGCCAGTTTGTCTGCTTTGATTTTAATGGAAAAATGGAATGGTTAATGGAATTTCGGAGATAGGACACTAAACGTAGCTTATAAACTGGACCATACTTAAAACATCATTTTTCGTTACAATGAAACAATTTTTTCGTATTTTATCGCGGATTATTAAGTTTTTTAGATGCCCGACGTTTCGGATACTTTACAAAAACCATAGTAACGGGAAGACCGATTATTTTTAATTTTTTTATACAGTTTTTACTATACACTTAAATATATTTACGTAGTAAGAAATAGAAGAGACGTTTATCGAAGTAGGACATCTTGCAGAAGACCTTACAGAAGATCAAGGATAAATGACAATGCTCTAAAGTAGTGTTTTATTGCTTCGGTGCATCTGCTATGAGTAACGATCGCTATCAGGTTTACATGATAGCAACCGGGACCGACAGCTTAACGTGCTCTCCGAGGCAAGGTGGGGATACCCACAAAGACTGCACAAACACCCAGACCACGGCAAACATCTGTATGGCCACAAACCAGTGCTATGACCATTACGTCAACGCACTCTTGTTTGCCACCTTTGAATAGAAAAAGATGCACAAGATGAGAGAGAGAGAGAGGATTAATGACGCATATTATGCAAGGCTAAAGTAATATTCGTGTCACTGTTACAAAGATGACGTGTAATAATTTGATCAAAGCATTAATTTATCCTTGATCTACTATTATGAATATGTATTTCAAGTTATTAAAGTTTTAAAGAATACCACAACAATAATAAGTAATACTAATATTCCCAGATAAATAAATATTTTGACGTGAAGTTTTCTCCCACCATCGAGCACGAGATGAATTTTTAAAACAAAAGCACTTGAAATACTCAGTCGTACTTGTCCGGACTTGTTCTAAAACTGGGTCGTTTGAATTCTTACATTGTATATTATCTCATACATCTCTGCACTGCTTTAATAAAGCCTTCATTTTGTATTACATGAGTTTAGAAAGCTACTTTTACCTACTAACTACCTTATTACCTTTATTTCTTGCAGTTCTAGTGTAATTGTTACGAATGTTCCAATACCTTTACAATGGTAGTTGTGATTTCGGTTCTAATCAGAGGCGATATTTTTATTCATACAAATATTTTGCCTGATTGGAAAGATTTTCTTTTAGGTTTCCATGATGTGTTTTACTGATTATGTTAAACTGTCATTTCCTAATTGTATCATAAGAAGATAATAACAATCATTACCCTTAGTGGGTGAATTATTTGACAACTCACAATTTATTAGCATGTTGGATGAAGATACCCGTTAATGGGAGAAAAAGCATTTTCCAGATGTGAGATGTTTGTTTATTAAAACTTGGTATGTTCAAAAAAAGATAAATCACTTTGGATTATAGAGATTGAGCCAGTCGATTTTTCTTATATACATCAAAGTATTCAGATCATAAACAACATATATTTTATTTGTACTTTAACCGATTAATAATGTAGTGAAGTTCTGTAATAAGCGTTGTATGATATCATTTTCAAAATTGCCGTCTTAAGTGAGAAATTAGTAAATTCACATTAATAGTGTTAGTATAATGCAAAAATCATTTAACAATTAGTTAGCAATCAACAAGCAAATGAGCAATAAATTTGTTTCTCACTTAACGTAATTGTTGAGCAATCGATCGTGTAATTACAACACATAGTAATATTACAATATAAGGTAAGATATGTAACGCTTAATTTTAAATTATGGGCAAAAGCTGATAGACCAAGAGCCCGTGACAGCCAGACTTTCATCATTTCATAAAAGCTGAAAGTTTCACAGCATATGAAGCCATGAGCCAAATATGAAGTTTAACTAGAAGAGTAAGAAATTAGTTCATAGTAACTTTGGCAGATACCAGGTATCAAAAGCGTACATAATGCCTATTTCCAACAAATACGCACATTCCTTGAAAATACAAACACATTGTGTTTTTGCCTTTCAATTGCTACGTGTTAAAAAATTGTTTGTTGGGTTAGAGAGTCACCCACAATTCCAAACACGAGACAACAAGAGAGAGAGTAAAAAAAATCCTACAGAATCTTAATCTTCTTTTTCAACAACTCACAAAAATCAACTTACACTTAAGCAAATCTTATACCACAAGAAACTACAATGACTCACCCACAATAAATTGCACCCAGATCTTAAGACGGCGAGAGAATCCAACCCAAAAAGAAAAGAGCCCGCAAACACTCGCCCTGAGGCTTATATACAGCAAACCCAGCGCGCCGCGACACAACCACCCCCCAAGGTGAACCGCAACGTAGTACGATACGAGGGTATTCCAAAAATTAAATCAGTCGCCTAGAAAAAGTAAATAGCAACGCTAATGCATAACTGTGCTATTATACATCAGCAGGAACGAAACTACGTGCTATTAAAAATATATGCTACAAAATACATATAATTTTATTTAGATTTTCAATGAAAATAAATTCATATTATGGAGTGTGCTATCACCAAAATGTATGCTTAAAAGGTTGATGCATAACTAGTGCATTGTAAAACAAAATTGAAATCAGATAATCACGAAAACCGCCGAATTTACGCAACAATTACTCCATTGTAGTGTGGTTTGACATGTGCGTTTGTCTCCCGATATTCGACCGCAGCCCGCACCGTTATTTAACGGCTGCGTGACGTTATAACAATATTATTGTATGTTTCTGCTATATGCATTAATCTGTGTGAGGCAATTTAATAATATTTCTTATGTGGTTCGACCTGTAATATCTCAGTGCTGGGCATAGGCTTCTTTCCCCATGTAGGAGAAGGATCAGAGCTTAATCCATCACGTTGCTTCAATGCGGGTTGGCGGATATATACTATGATGATATACTATGAGTAACGATCGCTATCAGGTGTACATGATAACAGCTGGGACCGACAGCTTAACGTGCTCTCCGAGGCGTGGTGGGGAGACCCACAAGGACTAAACAACCAGACCTCATACAAATATTTGTAAAAATACAAATACCCACGACCACCATTACACCAGAGCTCTATATATATTTACTAGCTGTGCCCGCGGCTACGCCCGCGTTGAAATCAGTGTGTCACAAAGTTTTCCCAGCAAACTTCCAGTGAAACTCCCATCCAAATCAGCTTAACCGTTCCGTAAACCTTTCTCTTGAAACCCTCTCTCCATTGGTGAAACCGCACGAAAATCTGTTCAGTAGATTTTGAGGGAATCGATCACATACATTTTTGGGGACTTTGTTTTATAATACACTAACTGTTGCCCGCGTCTAAGTCCGCGTGAAGCGCGCGTCGCGTCGAACAAAATGGTTCGTTGAATTCATCAGAATTGTGGTATGAAATAATGTAGTAATAATATAGTTTTGTAGTGTAAATATGTTTAAAATATACTGCATGCAATTTAGTTTTTAATATGGTTCTACGTAAATATATGCAACGGATAGCGTAACGCACGCTCCTCAGTGACTCCGTGACGACAGGGGTAAATAAAATATCATTATTAATTATCCTAGTAACGTAAAGGTTAGATATTGTATAAAATATATTTTTTTGTACTACTTATAAGTGATCGATGTAAATGTTTCTTGAACACATAGGGTTGCAAACGCGGCTATTTTCCTTTAAACCGACCCTTCTGTATATGTTTCATACAAACTATCAACCCCAATTAAACCCCCTTAGCGGTAAAATATCGCAAAATCCGTTCTTAGCGGAGTCTACTAACTATAATCTACCTCTCTGCCAAATTTCATCTTTGTCCATTCTGGATGGATGGACCATCGGCGGTTTTTGAGTTCTCTTGATGAGTGAGTTAGTGACCTTTCCCTTTTATATTTCTAGACTACGATGCATTATTTGGATACCTCCTCACCATTTATAGATCATACATTTTAAATTTCAAGTTTCTTACTTCGAAAACATAGGACTTTCATATAAACTTCCAACACCCGTTTTATCCCCTTAGGGGTCGAGTTTCGTAAAATTCGTTCTTAGCAGATGTCTACGCCCTATAAAGTACCTACCTGCCAAATTTCAAGTTTGTAGCTGTTATAGATTCGGAGATTTCGTGATGAGTGCGTCAACCTACCATCCCCCACTTTACCTCAAAAGAGACTTGATTTCTTAAGATACATTTTCTGGACACCTCCCCACCATCTATAGAGCATACATTTTAAATTTTAAGTATCTTTCTTCAAAAAGATAGGACTTTCATACAAACTTCCAACCCCCGTTTTATCCCCTTGGGGGTCAAGTTTCGTAAAATTCGTTCTCAGCGAATTTTTACGCCCTATAAGGAGCCTACATGCTAAATTTAAAGTTTGTAGGTGTTTCGGAGATTTCGTGATCAGTGAGTCAACCTACCATCCCCCGTTTTAACCCCAAAAGGGAGTTGATTTCTAAAGATACATTATTTGGACACCTTCTTACTATCTATAGAGCATATATTTTAAATTTCAAGTCTCTTACTTCAAAAACATAGGACTTTCACACAAACTTCCAACCCCCGTTTTACCCCTTTAGGGGTCGAGTTTCATAAAATCCTTTCTTAGCAAATGTCTACGCCCTATAACAAAACGTACCGGTCAAATTTCAAGTATTCAGGTGTTATAGTTTCGGAGATTTCGTGATGAGTGAGTCAACCTACCCTCCCTCGTTTTAACCCCAAAAGGGAGTTGATTTCTAAAGATACATTATTTGAACACCTTCTTACTATCTAAAGAGCGAACATTTTAAATTTCAAGTCTCTTACTTCAAAAACATAGGACTTTCATACAAACTTTCAACCCCCGTTTTACCCCCATAGGGGTCGAGTTTCGTAAAATCCGTTCTTAGCGGATGTCTACGTCCTATAAGGAGCCTACCTGCCAAATTTCAAGTTTATAGGTGTTATAGTTTCGGAGATTTCGTGATGAGTGAGTGACCTTTCGCTTTTATATATTATAGACTAGCTGTGCCCGCGGCTTCGCCCGCGTTGAAATTAGTGTATCACAAAGTTTTCCCGGCAAACTTCCAGTGAAACTCTCATCAAAATCGGCTTAGCCGTTCCGTAAACCTTCCTCTTGCCAATGGTGGAGCCCTTTCTCGAATGGTGAAACCGCGTGAAAATCCGTTAGTAGATTTTGAGCAAATCGATCACATACACTTTTGGGGACTTTGTTTTATAATACACTAACTGTTACCCGCGACTACGTCCGCGTGGTTATGAAGATATGCATTACTATTAAAATGTTTAACGCAAATTATTTTTTTATTTCAGTCACTTATCGAAACGCTTATCAAACTGAGTAACTTTTTAAAAGGCACAATTTAGTATAATTTAATAGTTATTTTTATAAAACCTCTATACACCACATTTTTAGTTTTATTTTCAGGCTGTTTAAGTTTCATACAAACTATCAACCCCAATTAAACCTCCTTAGCGGTGGAATATCGTAAAATCCGTTCTTAGCGGACGTCTGCTGACTATACCTCCCTGCCAAATTTTATCTTTGTCCAACCTGGATGGATAGACCATCCAGCGGTTTTTCAGTTCTCGTGATGAGTGAGTTAGTGACCTTTCTCTTTTATATATATATAGATTACGATGCATTTTTTGGACACCTCCTCACCATCTATAGAGCATATATTGTACATTTCAAGTCTCTTACTTCAAAAACATAAGACTTTCATACAAACTTTCGACCCCCGTTTTTTGGATCGATCCCCCCTTAGGGGTCGATTTTCGTAAAATTAATTCGTAGCTGTTTACACTCTATAAGAAACCTACCTGCCAAATTTCAAGTTTGTAGGTGTTATAGTTCCCGAGATTTCGTGATGAGTGAGTTAATCTACCATCCCCCGTTTTAACCCCAAAAGGGAGTTACTTTCTAAAGATACATTATTTGGTCACCTTTTTACCATCTATAGAGCATAAATTTTAAATTTCAAGTATCTTACTTCAAAAACATAGGACTTTCATACAAACTTCCAACCCCCGTTTTACCCCTTTAGGGGTCGAGTTTCGTAAAATTCGTTCTTAAAAGATGTCTACACTCTATAAGGAAATTATCTATCAAATTTCAAGTTTGTAGCTGTTATAGTTCCGGAGATTTCGTGATGAGCGAGTCAACCTATCATCCCCCGTTTTAACCCCATAAGGGAGTTGATTTCTAAAGATACATTATTTAGACTCTTTCTCATCATCTATAGAGCATATATTTTAAATTTCAAGTCTCTTACTTCAAAAACATGGGACTTTCATACAAACTTCCAACCCCCGTTTTATCCCCTTAGGGATCGAATTTCATAAAATCCGTTCTTAGCGGATGTCTACGACCTATAATGAGCCTATTTGCCAAATTTCAAGTTTTTAGGTGTCATAGTTTCGGAGGTTTCGCGATAAGTGAGTCAACCTACTATCCCCCGTTTTAGCCCCAAAAAGGAGTTGATTTCTAAAGATACATTATTTGGATACCTTTTCATCATCTATAGAGCTTACATTTTAAATTTCAAGTCTCTTACTGCAAAAACATAGGACTTTCATACAAACTTCCAACCCCCGTTTTACCCCCTTAGGGGTCGAGTTTTGTAAAACCCGTTCTTAACGAATGTCTACGCCTTCTAAGGAGCCTATCTGCCAAATTTCAAGTTTGTAGGTGTTATAGTTTCGGAGATTTCGTGATGAGTGAGTAAACCTACCATCCCCCGTTTTAACCCCAAAAGCGAGTTGATTTCTAAAGATTCATTATTTGGACACCTCTCATCATCTATAAGGTATACATTTTAAATTTCAAGTCTCTTACTTCAAAAACATGGGACTTTCACACAAACTTCCAACCCCCGTTTTACCCCCTTAAGGGTCGAATTTCATAAAATTCGTTCTTAGCGGATGTCTACGCTCTATAAGGAGCCTTTCTGCCGAATTTCAAGTTTGTAGGTGTTATAGTTTCGGAGATTTCGTGACCAGTGAGCCAACCTACTATCTCCCGTTTTAACCCCAAAAACGGGTTGATTTCTAAAGATTCATTATTTGGACACCTTTTCACCATCTATAGAACTTACATTTGAAATTTCAAGTCTCTTACTTCAAAAAACATAGGACTTTCACACAAACTTCCAACCCCCGTTTTACCCCCTTAGGGGTCGTTTCTCTTAAAATCCGTTCTTAGCGGATGTCTACGTCTTATAAGGAGCCTACCTGCTAAATTTCAAGTTTTTAAGTGTTATAGTTTCGGAGATTTCGTGATCAGTGAGTCAACCTACCATCCCCGTTTTAACCCCAAAAAGGGGTGTATTTCTAAAGATACATTATTTGGACGCCTTCTCATCATCTATAGAGCATACATTTTAAATTTCAAGTCTTTTACTTCTAAAACATAGGACTTTCATACAAACTTCCAACCCCCCGTTTTACCCCCTTAGGGGTCGAGTTTCGTAAAATCCGTTCTTAGCGGATGTCTACGCCCTATAAGGAGCCTTTCTGCCAAATTTCAAGTTTGTAGGTGTTATAGTTTCGGAGATTTCGTGATCAGTGAGTCAACGTACCATCCCCCGTTTCAACCCTAAAAAGGGGTTGATTTCTAAAGATACATTATTTGGACACTTTTTTACCATCTATAGAGCATACATTTTAAATTTCAGGTCTCTTACTTCAAAAACATAGGACTTTCATACAAACTTCCAACCCCTATTTCACCCCCTTAGGGGTCGAGTTTCGTAAAATCCGTTCTTAGCGGATGTTTACGTCCTATAAGGAGCCTACCTGCCAAATTTCAAGTTTTTAGGTGTTATAGTTTCGGAGATTTCGTGATCAGTGAGTCAACGTACCATCCCCCGTTTCAACCGCAAAAAGGGGTTGATTTCTAAAGATACATTATTTGGACACTTTTTTACCATCTATAGAGCATACATTTTAAATTTCAGGTCTCTTACTTCAAAAACATAGGACTTTCATACAAACTTCCAACCCCCATTTCACCCCCTTAGGGGTCGAGTTTCGTAAAATCCGTTCTTAGCGGATGTCTACGTCCTATAAGGAGCCTACCTGCTAAATTTCAAGTTTGTAGGTGTTATAGTTTCGGAGATTTCGTGATGAGTGAGTGACCTTTCGCTTTTATATATATTATAGATTTGAAGTTACTACTGCTTTTGGTATTACCAACTTTTACAAATTTACGGGGCTGGAGGAATGACTGTTGAGAAATCGAGACCTGGCTGAAAGCCGGGGGGGGGGGGCTCAAGGGAAGACGTACGTTAAAGGTTTCTCTTATTGAAAAATCATCTGGGCGTAAGAGTGTAAAAACGTATTAGAACTAAAATTAAAAATATTTATAATTAATTATTACTTAGAAAACACATTAAGTTTTTTCAAAATAATTTATAAACAAAATACAGTGAACATTATTCATATCCGTGTCGATCTTGTTACACTAGCCTAACCCCACGGTATCAGAGTGCCTCCGACTTAACTTCATACGAAGATAATTAAACAATATATTTGAATATAAGAAACCCAGGTGTACCCACAGCCTTATTTTCTCTGTACGGCACACGTGCAAGATTTCAAAATCATTTCGGACGAAAATGGCAAGCAACGGAAAGCGACCACCGCAGAGACCACCGCAGCTACGGCCCCACCGTGGAAACCTTTCTTCAACTTCGTTTTATTAAATCATTCTTCTACTTAACATCAGTAGGGAATCACCTCTTTAGTATTAAGTTTAATTATAATGTAGATTAATAAATTATTATAAGTAAATTGCTTTTTTTGGCATCTGCGGCTGCAACAATCGTAACTATCTCATAAACAACATAATTTTTATAATCAATACAAATCAATAAAATTGGAGTGTCTATTTGTAATATTAAAATAACAACTTTTTACTAAATTCATATGTATGTATACAAGGTACATATACCAAAATAACATTTTATAATTTTTGTCTGTATGTCTGTCTGTTTGTTCCGGCTAATCTCTGATACGGCTGGACCGATTTTGACGGACTTTACTGGTAGATAGTTAATGTAATAAGGAGTAACTTTAGGCTACTTTTAACTGCGAACTGAACAATAACTATTTTGTTAAATCCACGCGGTCGAAGTCACAGCTAGTAATGGATAAAACTTTTCACAAAATACACGCAGTAATTACTTCGTCGTGTTGTGGTTGACATGTCCATAGTTTGGCGCCCAATGAGGGACCTCAATCAAATGCTACCATAATTATGTGTATGTACTAAACTACGTTCACGTCATGCTTTATAATATAAAACTAGCTGATCTAATTTACGTTGTCATCTCTTCCAATCTTTTACCAGTTTTTTAATTTTTAATTCTATAGGGGTTGTCAGCAAGAACATTTTTTGTTGTAAATAAAAATAAAACAATAAATTTAGGTGTCAATCAATTATTATGAATGAAAAATTATATCAGATAAATGTCCATCACGATTACGAAAACAGGTGTTGACTCATTTATCAAAGTTTTTAATCAATTTTCGATAAAATGGTTGGTTTATTGTAAGTTGGGTGTAATGTTACTTTTAACCGCCTTAAAAAAGGAAGATTGTCAATTCGATTGTATTTTTTATGTGTCTCCAAATACCTTTTTTAACAAAAGATGGAGCTTGTCATGTAGTCTTATGAAATGTAATCAAGATCTGACAAGTTTTTTTGCGTTATATTTAATAATATCTACGTATGTACTTGAATATTCTTTCATATATCTACGTTGTATTACTTGTCGATGTAATTGAAGTCGGTTTTATTTTTCACACAATTTTTAATAATATAATAATTTGAATTATTTTCGTTTAAATTTATTCTTTATTTTGATTTATAAAACAAAGTTCATGCGGAAAAACCTTATTTAAGAACCTTCTACAAAGTATCAGAAAACATAAAAGACTGGCTAAAATTGGTTCAACCATTCTTGAGTTCAATGCCAACACGTCTTTATTTATATATAATACTAGCTGTAACCTGCGCGCGTTGTTATGCTTTTTTTATTATTATTTTTTTGGGCGTACCAAGTCAGAAACCCTTGTGGGGGCAAACCCTTGTGCCTCATGCATAATATTTTGCTGATGATCATGACACGATGAAATGCATAGTTTACGAGTCTATAAAGGACATACAGACAAATATTCATTTATATATATAGATTAAGTTATACATACAGGAATGTTAGACGTAAATATACAAATATCCGCCGATAAATATGCAATTTGACGCAATCCAAATATTGAATTTTTTTAAATGTAAGTCCACTTTATATCATTATTAGATTTAGAGACTAAAACTTATTTTAACAAGTATCGTAATAAATTGATTTAACAACTCTGTGGATGCTCAACGCTACTGATTTTCGGGTTGATTAAAAGGTACCGTTAGGTGACCCACATGCGTGAAAGTGAGAAAGGGAGGTTTAATTATGGGGGTGAAATTGATAATGATTCCGACGTTTCGCGAAACAGGGTTTTATTTTAGTAAAATTATTTAAACGTCCCGACGCTAATGAGTTTTGGGAGGAATTATTGTTTCCAAAGAAATCAAAATACTCGTATTTCCAAAAATAATGAACAGAAAAAAAAAAACTTGATAAACTTCTCTTTATATCTATATCAAAATAAAGAATGCTAGCTTTAAATATTGAACGAGTTACTAAGATAATATTATTGTTTTTAGGAAAAGTAAGATAAATACAAGTATTGAATTGTTAATAGAAAGTCCCATTATTTCTGAACATGAAAACGTATATAAATTGGTTAAATGGCTTTATAGATATGTTTTTATGTTTTAAGCCATTTAATGATGTGTATATAGTCACATGCCTCTGCTGGATAAAGACTTCTTATTTTGTTAATAACACGGATTAAAGTTTCGCTTATCAAGATTATCAATCAATCGCTTGGTAAAAAAATAATAGCTATGAATTTTGAAGTCAATTCTTACTAAGGATAATTTCTTCTAGGCTTTTTTTTTTGGGCTGTAAACTTATTTATGTTAGATCTCTTCCGCATAACCCGTAGCAGTGAGAAATAAAGTTATAGTATGACAAAAATTATAGACAGAAAAAATAAGAGATGCTTTGAGTGAATGAGACAGATTATCATAACCCTACATTTTATTTCAGGGCTAAAAGTTCAATTTTACTCTTGCCGCGTTCGATAATCAAATAGAGTTTATTGCTCTATTTTCAAATTAATAGAAATAATTAATAGTTTTATTTTATTACATGTTTACACGTTAATATGTTATTTGTCCTTTAAATATCCCATATTTTTTCCTCCAAATTAAGAAAACGTCGTTAACAAAGTGTCATAGATACTCTAAGCATAAGTGACACTTGAAAATATTAAAAATCATAATAAAAACAATAAAGCCACAAATATAATAACACAAAACGTTTACACATAATAAAAAAATAATCATAAATCATGATACGTGTATTGTATTACTGTCATAACTTTTTCAATTTTGGTATGAAATTGGCGCCCAAGATGGGACTTTATTTTATCGGAAAGTTTTCACAACTTTTATCTATAGTTTTTTTTTTATGGCTAAGAAAACTCCTTGAAAGAAAAATGTAATGGCACGTCACAAATTACCTCAGCTAGCGGTCGCGTGTCAAGAGCCCTTTGAGTTGACTTGGAAGGGCTCTATGATTGATAGCCCAAAGTATTATATAGAATTTTATTTCTGCCATAACACCTTCCATACTTATATAGGTATATTTTCGGATTCAGAACCTAAAAATAATCAAGAAAAGCTTTGTTTAAGTTTTGTTTTGTTTTGTTTTGAGGATAGTGAGTGACCTTTTGGAAATTTTGCTGATGTTCTTGTTGTTATCATTTTGAGTTCCCGATATTTTGGTAGAATTACGGTGTACTCACAAAAATGTTAAATATCTCGCGCTACATATAAATCATAGTGTTTGTAACAAATACAGTTTTAAAACTTATGTCTAATTTTTGTTTATTTAAGTAAGTTTTTCTAAGTGTACGTTGAAAACTTTAAAATATAAGTGTAATGTTATTTAGAATCATTTTGTAAATAGATTCTTAATTGATTTGAAATTCTATCTGTACATATAACGTATGCACTGTTTTTCTGCAATTCATATCTTTATTCTGATCTCAAGAAATAAAAAAGTAATTATGGCACTAAAATAAAAGTTTCAAAGCAATACTTGTTTTAATTGACAAAGTTGTATTTATCTTCTTTTCTGATACAAAATAACTATAGAATTAGCACCAACAGAATTAATCAAATTTTGTCGAAAAAAAAGTAATTTTGTCCGCAAAAAAAACTCCCAAAAGTCACGGTAAGTCACGTCAAATTCGCGTAGCGCTCACGAAAAATATAATTTGAGTGGCTTCACCGTATAAAATTTACGTAATGTAAGTTATTTCATTAAAAAAAAAAACCTGCAAGTACACGGTCTCGATAGGAGAATTTCCATACTATGACACGATTAAATGAATATTTAGGCGTATTGCTTCATTATATTTAAATACGTTTGGGATGAAGCAGCGGTCGTTAGACAACATTGAATAATTCAAGAAAATTGAGGATATTTTTTTTTTTTATTTGATTACGACGGGAAAATGAAAATTTTGTATGAATTGTTTCGTATATTTATTTTTTGTTATAATTATATTATACAAATGAGTCACCGAATTGTATGTATACGCATAACTTCATAACGGCTGCATCACATCGAAATGGACAATACTTATTAGAAGAAAAAAATATACAAAAAATTGCGTGCTTACAAAGCACACATGTCAGAAGTGAAACTTCTTTGGCAAACTAATTGAAAAGAAAAACTAATTAAAAATAAAACAAAAAGCCAACGTCACGCGGTGTTCCCTGGTGGTCACCCATCCAAGTACTTACCGCGCCTGACGTTGCTTAACTTCGGTGATCGGACGAGAACCGTTGTATTCAACGTGGTATGAACCAGGCGATCACCCACCCAAGTACTGACGTGTCACACGTTGCCGCGTCACACGTTCTCTCAAATTTTACCCCTCATGCACCTAAAGAAATTTCACTTCAAAAGTATTTATCAGTGAATTTTTTTAAAGCAAATAAGACCCAATATATTACTTTTACATTATACAATCGTATCGTATCTAGTAATTCAACCCTCAGCAAGGTAGTGGCCGATTTAAAATAAATAAAATGTTAGCGGACAAAGGATTCTCGTGGCTATAGCGTTCTTTGTAGCTCTTACGACAGCAGAGTCTGTTCCTGAAATCTAAGATAGCGGATTTATTAATAATATTTTCTGATTTTATATTTTTATTTCAGTTTAAAAGATTTTATAAAACTACAACAGTATTTATAATACATAATGTACAACGCATTTCTTTTTTTTAACCGACTTCCAAGAAAGGAGGAGGTTCTTAATTCGATTTTATTATATTCTTTTAATTTTTTATTTTTTTTTATCGAAAGGTGGTGCGAGTCATTTGGTCCCATTTAAATTTATTTGAGATCTAACAACTTCTTTTCGAGTTATATCTAATAATGCGTGATTACTTGACTTTTTTTTCGTCGACCTGCGCTGTATTATACTGCATAACTTTTTACTGGGTGTATCGATTTTGATGATTTTTAATTAAATCAAAAGCTGACGTTTATCATGTGGTCAAATTTAAATTTCAGCGAGATCTGATTGCAACTTTTTGAGTAATCTTTGATATCGCGTATTTACTTGACTATTTTTTCGTCTACCTACGTTGTATTACTTGTCGATGTAATTGAAGTCGGTTTTTTTTGTTTGCAAGCAACCACAATTATTTGTCGTATAGATTGACAAATAATTGTGTAAAAATTAGTTCTTATACTTGACTAGCGACCCGCCCTGGCTTCGCACGGTTGCAAAAACTATCAGTGTTCCTCTATTATATTTTGCATGTATTATACATATAAACCTTCCTCTTCAATCACTCTATCTATTAAAAAAACCGCATCAAAATCCGTTGCATAGTTTTAAAGATTTAAGCATACATAGGGACAGAGAAAGCGACTTTGTTTTATACTATGTAGTGAAGTTGTGATTTCTGTTCTGCTCAAGAGTTTGTATGTATATTGTAGAAAAACGTTTGTGGTCTGAGCGCTTATCTATGTACAAGCTCTCCCGTGGTTTCGCATGCGTTAATTTGACGAAAGTATGTATGAAAATATAATACAGCCTATGTATAGTTTTCCTCGGTTAATGGACTATACAACACAAAAAATATCTTTTTAATTCGAACTAGTAATTCCTGAGATAAGCGCGGTTAAACAAACAAACTTTTCAGCTTTATAATATTACAATTACAATATTATTCTGTACATTGTGTATATTTTAATGTACTTATTTTTTAAATTAAATTAAGTTTTATCTTAACTACTGGTGTGTTCTCCTTCGTACATTCTCCACTCTACGTGAAATTGGCGGAATGAACTGTGCTCCATTGGCACAAATAAATCCCATTAAACCTATCAATCAATTAAGTGATTTCATTACTATCATTATATGTTTTGAATTTCCACATAGTAGTAATGGTAAACAGCTTTTACGTATTTATAAAATAATTATATAACTGTTCAAAATATTATCTAATTACACATACTATGCTATGTTATTAAACAATTTTTTAATATCATATCAAAAATCGACCGTTCCAGCGGGGATCTTACCTGCATCGATGCATCCGAGCTGGAACGATCATATTACAATGAAAATCTTTGACAAATGAATAGTTACAGGTTTCTGTAAAGAACTCACTATAGACGGCACCACGGTCGCTTAGACCGAATATAAAATCATCATATCAAAGGTTTCGATCTAGCGGGTACATCGTTCCATAGCTTAATTGGTTAGAGCACTGACACGGTCAGTCGGAGATGCAGGTTCGATCCCCGCTGGAACGGTCGATTTTTGATATGATATTAAAAAATGTTCAGAATTTTCTAATGTGTGGGTAACACAAAAATAAAATCGTACAAATTATTTATTTATTATTATTTATTTTTTCTTCTGTCCTTGTAGGATTAAGTCTCAGATCTTTCAAACCCTAGGTTTTTTTCGTTTTGGATTGTAAGGTATGGTGAGCTATACTTTGCTCAATGTTCGGATTCTGATTGGGAAAGAATCTCACGCTTCATCACAGCTAGATAACATTGTTCTCAATTATTGTTTTGTTCTTGTGGTGAGCTCTGGCTATCTGGCTACCTCTCTCCCACAGGAACACAATGATATTGAGAGCAGAGTAATTTAGTTGCTATCTTTTGTAAGGTTGAGGGATTTCCCCAATTTCGGTGCTACAAATTTTGAACACGATATGTCATCATCTTAATTGAAAAAAATAATTGCATTAGCATTTTTAGCTTTAATATTAGTATTGCGTAAATTATTCATAAATTTGTAATCAACATAATTCAGTCGTATTTGATATACAAGTCATTTGGCAAAATGTAATTACTGATCTCTGATTGAAACGTTATTGAAATACTTGGTCCATTTGCATTAAGTCGACCAACCGACTAATAGCATTTACATAGTGGCCTTGCGTTTAGAATACTGTTATGCATGGTTGGCTAGAAATTGCATAGGGTATAGGTATATTGTAACAAAGGAATACAATCAAGGAATTTTTTTTGCACCAAAAAAAATACAAAGATTATTGAAGAGAGAAAGGTTGACAATGAAATAGGAATATTGTGAACTTTAATATTGTTTTTTAAATGGCATAATTTTTGATGGTTTATATTGTGTTTTTTGTATAATGAAGCTCTGTCTCATTAAAAAGGTCGTAAGCGTCATGCGAAACTCGTCACTTACGCGTTTTGAGCAGTAGGTACTGTATTCAATCTCGTTCTCTCCTATATATTTGTGTGTTTGTTTCTCTGACGTGGCGTATTTTCGTTTCATCGAGTTTCGAATCGCATCGATTCTAAAGAAGTTTCATTTCAAAACTTCTATTACGTCTAATCATCGGCAATGTGGTTATTCATACTGTATCGTTAATAAGCTGATCAAAAGATTACATAAAAATATCAAACTTACTTTCTTAAAAGGCGTTTAAAATTTATCTTCTCAATGTAACTATAGAGTAGAATGTTTTTACTCAAGTTTATGGTGCACACGCCGGCAAAGGTCGGTTAGTCGAGCTAGTGGATGGGTTATAAAAAGCATTTTTATTGCCCTAACGCTTCGGACACAAAGGAAGAGTTTACTTGTCCGATTTTACGATGTTTTTTCAAGTGTATTGGGACGGTGTAAAAAGGAATTACGGCGTCGCAAAATCTAGACAAATGATTTACAGGTACTACAAAGTGAAATCTCCGTATTTTGTATTAACGTAAAATGGTACTTAATTCTAAAATGATAGATAAGGAAAGTAAATGTTTTCTTATACACTTAGTGACCTCTATTGTAGGGTACACACGTTAGAGTCTCTCGAATTTACCAAATCACAAAATTCAACTGTCTGTTACAAATGATTGCCGTTACGATCTTCAATATTTAAATAAAATATCGTCTGACTGTTTTTACATATATCAACATAGAATAAAATTTTATACAGAGTGTTGAAAAAAGAAAAACAAACATTAATTTCATTTCATTCATAACTCAATTCATTAATATCTTGATTATGAAAAACTTATATATATTTTTTTATCTTGGATTTTTGCCAAACTATGTGCCTGTAACTTTTGGTAAACCTGTGGATTTTATTTCTTTTTTAGCTCACCTTGCCAAGCTTTGCTTTCTTTATAAGTACATATTTGCTGAATCTCTATATATACTATTTTGCTTACTAAATGTCTACTACCATTCTTTCCAGGGTTTATTTATTCTACATTTCGAGCCAAAACATAATTACTCGTATCTTTGAAGCAGATTTTAATCGCAACCCAACTTGAAAGAATTTATTGGTTATATAATCTGCAGAGTGTATCAGATTAATTAAAAGTAATTTGCTTATGTATCTAAATGTGACTATTTAGGCAATAAAATCACGCCACAACTTGACATGACGTCACGTAGGAAATCACTATATGAGTATCACGAAACTTGTCTTCTCATAAAAATTGTAAACATATGCATACTGATGTATTTTATAGTTATTTTATCAAGAATAGCATTTACAAGAAAAACCGAGAAAGTGTTATCCGACATTTTGAAAAACGAATTCGAAATGTCCTTTGATTGTCGAAATTCGGATACGATTAAAATCAGAATTCAGTTCGGGCAAATCTCACGAGAGATCTTGTGAAATTACCTTTATCTTCTAAATTTCAGGATCGGGGATTATTCCTAAAGATAAAAATGTAGATAGGTCCTATAAAATGGTACCCTAAAGGGTTCGAGAGTATAAAGAACTAGACAAGGCACCCTAATGGGTCACAGGTGGTCAATCTCTTAAAATTATGTCCCTTAATTTAACGTCATTGTTTGGTTATTTCTTAACAAAAAAAACTCTCATAGCCTCGCAATTTTGTCTGAAATATGTTTTTAAATTTGAAGTAGGCGTGTGTGATATTAGATCTTTTTCGTTATACCCTTCGTGAAGCGTGTCATTTAGAACGCAATTTGTTTGATTATTACGTGGATAGGTTTTTGAATGAACGTTATATATATACAAACCTTTGCAACCTGTCACGCTTTGCCAATGTGATCGAAGACAACATGTTCCAACAATATTGGTAAAGTAACTTAACATCACATTTTGTCAATGTACTTTTGTATGTGTTCTGTTTCAGATTTCTACACGTAACGAGCTCTAGATTCGAAAACATTGAAAGCATCTTAAGTCAATAATATAATTGTGAATTACAAAAATTAGTCAATTAGATATGTAATTAGTGTTAACTTGAAAAATACTCATCAAATCTCAATCGAATTTAAATGACACCACACGACAAGCACTTACCTTTCAAAATAGAAAGAATCATTCAAATCGGTATGACCAGTAAAAAGTTATCAGGTATACACATACAAAATACAGTCGAATTGATAACCTTCTACTTTTTTTGAAGTCGGTTAATGACACAACGATACCCTTATAAACCTCATAAGACATATGATTGATGATATTATCCATGGCTTAAAGTCTTAATGGGTCAGTTCGTGAACAGACCGGGGCATATGATGGAATCTTACTAATACGGGTCTCCATCCTCTGGGAAATAGCACCATTAAAACAACAAGGTTAAACCCATGGGATATCAAATGATTATCCTCAGCATACCTTTAGCGTGTGCGAAATAAATTTTATTAAAAGCTGATTATGTTTAGTATAAATATTATGGTATGGTGGATTCACAGTTTTTATATTATATTTATTCGTTCTGTTCCGCAACTAAATAACTGTGATATAATATAGCAAGTTATTTCTGAATTATGCTGACGATTATGATGATGACGTAATTTTAGCATTGATTAAATAATCCAAAGCCGAGATACCTCTAGTAATAGAAGTAATAGATTGCAACAGGTACCTAAACTATCGTTTCGTCGAGTTACCTAATTATAAATTTATCCTGAAAATTTGATTATTAATTGACTTTAAGTTTATTTTGGTATTTGGGCAGCAGCGTCTTCGGTGCGACAAAGCCAGCCCTGCGGTCACCAACCCGCCTGCCCAGCGTGGTGACTATGGGCAAAACACATGGGTTCACACCATTTTTGGCGTGAACTTGTGGAGGCCTATGTCCAGTAGTGGACTGCAATAGTCTGAAATGATGATCATGATGATGATGAATATTTAACATCAGATAGTTTTATATAGATAGATAGATAGCTTATTTTGAAGACTTCATGTTTCAAGAAAAAAATTGATGAATGTATTTTACCCAACCGTTCTGGTGTAGTGGTGCTTCGGAGAGCACGTAAAGTCATCGGATATTAGCAGTTTTAAAATTCGTAGATTACAAACAGATTAACAATCACCCTGGTGTAATGGTGCGTGTAGGCGTCAAAAACAGCTATGTTTTGCAGGATCGATTTTCGGTTCTTGCCGATTTGTACAAATGAATATTTCCCGTTTGGACACCTGTCGTTGTGGATCTGCCAACTATGTGTCGGAAAGCACGTTAAGTGGTTGGTTTTACTTGTTATTATACACAGATATACCTGATAGTGATAGTTACTCATAGTAGGGAATATATCCACGAAGACGCAGTAGAGCATCGTGGTTTATTATTATTAGCTCCGATTCTTCACTTACACAGAGAAAAAGAGGCCTATGTCCAGCAGTTGGATGTTACATGGTCAATCGTAAAATCGTAAACAGATTAACCTTTTTTACTTTTTATACTAGTATATATAATTAACATACCATTAGATAAAACAATTAACGTACTTGTAGTCATTAACAGGAGAATTAATTAGCAATCTATTTGGAAGTAATTACATATTAATTAGTGTTCGAAAGGAAATTACGCTATCGATGTACAATACAGGGATGTGTTGTTTTATTATTGTTTGTTTTGACAGATAATGATCTAGCATTATCATATTATTTAACAACAACTGCTCTGGTGCAGTTGTGCTATTAGACGACTAAAACACCGACGGTTTGGGGGTTCGATTCCGGCTCAGGCAGGATATTTGTATTTTATTTATTTATTTTATTTATTTATTTATACTTCTGCACACCAACACAAAAGCAAAACAAGTTCAATGAGGCGAAAAAAATAAATAATAAATTTGCATTAGTTGCAACAGGCGGCCTTATCGCTAAAGCAGCGATTTCTTCCAGGCAACCTTTGTATTTGTACAAATATATCTTTCGGTTTGGATGTCTGTATTGCGGGTCTACCCACCGTACCTCGGAGAGCACGTTAAGCTGTCGGTCCCAGTTGTGTTATTATAAATATCTGATAGCAATCGTTACTCATAGTAGAGAACATATCCGTAAACCGTAGTGAAGCAGCGTGGTAAGTAAGCTCGTAAGCTCCAATCCTTCTCCTACATGGAGAAAGAGACCTAAGTCCAACAGTGGGATATTACAGGCTGAATGTTTATATTATTTATATATTTTTTTATCTTATTGTTTACAATCATAATTACGTATGGCTGACTATTAATAGACTCATAGAACCTCAACTTTCTGCTCCAGGCTTAGCTATAGTTATTCGTATTATATACGTTTAAATATCTATATGAGAATATCAATTGGCTATAAGTTTCCTTGGAACAGACGACCATGCTTGCTAGACATACTATAGTAAAACTTGAATTGTATGTATTTGTAATCTTCTATCTTCGATAGATATAAAATCGTTTTGTTATTGACTCAAAATGAAATTTAAAAATCGCTGGACAGATAAAAATGAAATTTTACAGAAAAATAGTTAATAAATGAAGTAAGCTTTATTTCTAGGTCGCTTTAGAAAAAAATAAATTTAATTATTATTTTTATTTAATTATTATTCTTAGACCCGTTTAGGTGTGTACTAATCTATACAAATAAATAAGATTGAAGTGTCTGTTTGTAACCGTTTTTTACTAAATGCATATGGATGTACACGTTACATAAACCAAAATAACATTTTTTTTACAATTTTGATCTGTCTGTCTGTATGTCTGTTTGTTCCGGCTAATCTCTGAAATGGTTGAACCGATTTGATGGGACTTTCAGTGGTAGATAGCTGATGTAATAAGGAGTAAGTATTAAGTAACCAGTAGTTATTTTATAGCCCTGCGAACTGTACAATAACTTTTTTGTTAAATTCACGCAGACGAAGTCGCGGGCACAGCTAGTAACTAATATATTTTAGAAGTACGAAATTTCATTTATAGGCTTTTGATTGCCTATAACATAAATAAGTATTCCAGTTGTGTACAAAAAGGTCCCAAATTGATGTAATATAATGATTATATACTATTTTAGACCCTCTTTGTAAGTATTATCAATTTTTACGCTTGCGAAGCCGTGGGGCAGCTGACCCCGCAAACGTTATTTTGCCATACGTTTTATTAACCTTCTCAATCACCCCCTCCCCTTATAACTAAGGGGAATGAAAAATAGATGTTGGTCGATTCTCAGACCTACCCGATATGCACACAAAATTTCATAATATTTTATTAACCCCTTTTAACCCCCCCCCCCCCCCTATAACTTAGGTGTATGAAAAATAGATATTCGATTCTCAGACCTACCCGATATGCACACAAAATTTCATAATATTTTATCAACCCTCTTAACTTCCCCCTTATAACTTAGGGGTATGAAAAATAGATGTTCGATTCCCAGACCTACCCGATATTCACGCAAAATTTCGTGGGAATCGGTCAAGCCGTTTCGGAGGATTTTAACTACAAACACCGCGATACGAGAATTTTATATATTAGATGTATGAAATAGTAGCAAAAACACTGATATCTTTATGGTCCTCTAGGATTTTTACGCCGCTTCATGATTATGTGTATACCACATACATTTTTATGACAAAGCAGTTCCTACTATTTAAACGAACTAACTTTTTAAAACAATATACATTAAAAACAAATTTCATAACACCAAAAAGTATGAACTTTAAATCTGGCAACTCTTTATATTAGTGCATTCTACAAAAATACTTTTTCATATTCTAAAAGGTTAAAACAGACTGGTTACATAATATGTGAATCTTTCCTAATACCATGTAAAGCGTGTTTCGTGATATTAAAATAAAACAACGATAAAACTTTTAAATATAAAGAAAACACACGTGAGATAAAAGCAGGAATTCATAAAATAATTCTCTGTTAAATATAGGTTTAGTTTAGTTGGAAACGTGGTTTGAAGGCTGGTGTTGTATTGGACGAGCGGGGATATTCAGCGCATTTACAGAAAATATCTTTTACGTAATACGACGTGGCTACCAGGCTTATATCTATTCTGATTAGTAGGGAAAACATTATTTGTAATACATATAAGTTTTGTAATTTCTGCAGATGTAAGTAGCTTATGGATGGTGGGTAAGCAAGTCATAGGCGGTAGTTTTTTGGATCAGCGGTATCCCAATTAGTATAAAGGGATTATTTAATTATTAATAATAATTATTATTATTGTTATTAATAATGACAGAAATGGTAGCTTAACGTTACAGTTATTACCGATAAGGACTTAGATTTGAGGAACGGTTGGCTAAAGGACTTGTATTAGTTATACTCGGTATTACTTGTATTAAACCAATGTTTTTATTATAATAGTGTATGGTACTCATAGCTCTTTATTTCGTTGTATTCATAACTCAAAGTATTAATGTAATTTTAAATGTATGGTGAAGTGAATTTGCATGCTTTTAAAAAAGTTATTTTATGTTATACATTATATTTATTATTCGCTTTCATGGTGTCAGTTCCTGAACAAAACTATTAAAAACACTATTAGTTTGACTAGCTCGTTGGCGCAGTTTATAGTGGCGCTGCTTTCTGCTCCGTGGGTTGTGGTTGCGATTCCCGCCTGAGTCTGGGTGTAATATTTGTATTTATATATTTATATATATATGTATATATATATATATATATATATATATATATATTATTTCCATGCATATTTATATAAAAATATTAAGCTACCTTAGCCAGCTGTGACCTATAACACTAGCATTAAATTGCTTATCTTAGAAACAGATGACTATGTGTGAATGTTATATTTATTTATTTATTAGTTTTTATTTTTAACTTTTGGGTTTTAAAAGTATTGTAGTTTCCAATTTAACTTATTTTTTAAATAATATAGCTTAGCATCGCTTCTCATTCAATGAACATGTAGCCTTGTATTGTTTTAAATGTATTTTCATATGCACAGAAAGCACTTTTCATACTAGTTTCATAGTTATTGTTTGAACGACATATTTTGTTTCGCTACAAGTTATTGTTTCGAGCGCGATGTTAATGGGTTTGTGGACAAACATCAGTAATGTTTGTTTGTTAGTTTCCTGTTGTTTTATGCTTTCGTGTAGATTAATTTTTTTACAACCGACATTTACCTAAAAAAAATATTTATGTAATGGAATGGGTAGGTGACTAAGCTAAGTGATCCGTGCTGTCAAAGTATATAATTTTAAGCCTTACCAGATGAATCGAGGGCACAGTAGGAAATATACTGCTCAAAATCTGGAACAGCCTGACTGGGGACGTGCCTGACCTAACAGAAGAACACACACAGCTAAATATTACTACTCTCAAGCAGAGTTATGTTCCTGTAGTGAGTAAGGGGACCAGAGCGCCTGGGGGAATTGGGGGTAGGATCGGCAACGCGCTTTTGGTGTTGCAGTCGTCTATAAGTTATGGTAACCGCTTACAATCAGGTGAAATGTGCGCTTGTTTGCCTACCTAGTTGTATAAAAAAAAACATTAAAAAATTATCAATAATAAGCACATGAGTAAATAAAAACGTGCACACTCATATGTACATCTCAATGATGATCCCTTTTACAAAACACTTTTTTTTGGGACAGTCGATTAAAAAATCACTTAAGCGGTCTCGTTTTTACGCTTGAACACCTCAATTGATAGTCGATTTCGCACCTGAATGATTTGAGACAGACTGTGACATAGCTATCCTATTATAAATGAGAAAAACCGATACATTTATTTTTAGCTCTAAATATAACTTATTTCAATTAAACAGCCAGATATCATGATTATAAATATCTTTAAAAAAATTGGCTGTCTGTAAATTCAGTTTACGGACGATAGTTTAACGTGACAACGTCATAACAAAACGTCTCCTCGGACGCAGAGGCCAATCGAGTGGAAGAGAGATAGATGCGGGCAAAGGGTACTAAGAGCGTAACGGGACAATGAGCGTAACGGGGCTATGAGTGTTACGAGACAATGAGTCATCCTTTTTCATACATTTAGCTGGCGTTCATCGATTTATTAAACTTTGTCACGTCAATAATTATTTAATATGCTTTAAAAAGCTAGATTATTTTGTTATTATCTTAAGTAATAACGATCACATTAAAAAATAAAAAATAAAACTCTTCGTAATAGTTAAACGTTATGGCAAATCATTATTAATTTAAATATATTTATTTGTGGCAATACATCTTTTTAGAAAAGAACTAATGCATTTGAAATTGCAAGAAAACTCGCTTTCATGTAAAAAACACACCGAAAACGTTCCATCAGTTAGAACTGCTATGCCATAGACAGGCAGACGTTGGCGCTAAACTTTAACCAACCTTTTTATTGCTTCAGGGGTTAACGGAGTCAATATTCTTAGCCAAAAGAACCGTACTGAACTTAGAGATGAAAGTCAGACATAGAACGAAAGATGGACGAAAAAAAAAATCACGATGTTCGAAACCTATTTTTTTTTTAAATATCTTCAATTGACAAAATTGTTAATCTACTATATTGTTATAATAATTTTGTTGAGGTAAGGCAGGAAATACTGTGCAGCTGAATACTCGTAAGGTCGAGGTACTACCCCAGTCGGGCTGCTCTATATTTTGAGCAGAAAATTTTCTGCTGTGACCTACCTCGGTTAAACATTCGATGCTACAAAATACATTATTACATATATATTTAATTCAAACATTAAATGCCTACTTTTTCTCTGAAAACCTTCTTTACCGTTTTTTTAACTAACTTTCATAAAAAGAGGAGGTTCTCAAGTCGTACTGTATTTTTCAATGTATGTTACCTCGGAACTTTTGACTGGGTGGACTGATAACTTAAAGATTATCAAACAACTACTAAAAAAGTTAGATCAGATCAGATACATCAGATAATTAGAAACAAAAAAAAAAAAACATCATCAGATCAGATTTGGTGATACAAAAAAATTGTATCACCAAAAATCATCTCCAAATATTATTATTTACTATTTGTTACGTTACAGCACGTAACAGATATAATAATTTACTAAATATTATCTCTCTCACACACACGTTCTTAAAATGACATGACGAGGGGAAGTCCCTAGGGCACGATCGTATCACCATTGAGTATTTGCAGCACACGTACTTACGTGTCAAACGTGTCATGTGTGTACACGTGTTTACAAATGTCTCAAATTTTAAGGTATGTTTTGTAAATTACATACGTGTAAGACACTTTTACGTCAACAGAACTAATCTAGAATTTGAAGAGCGTAGTTGTGCCAATCATCTTTACAAATAAATAAAATTGGAGTGTCTGTTTGTAATAATAACACAACCGCTTTTAACTTAATTCATATGTATTTTTTATAATTTTTGTCTGTCTTTCTGTCTGTCTGCTTGTTCCGGCTAATCTCTGAAACGGCTGGACCGATTTTGACGGGACTTTCACTGGCAGACAGCTAATGTAATAAGGAGTAGCTTAGGCTACTTTTATTTTAGATTTTTGTTTATCAAAAATTAAATCATGCATCCATCTGATAAGTTATGCTTTTAGGGACCATTTCACAGTTTTGATTTTGAAATATAACATACATACGAGTATAACAACAGTAATCAACGGATAAAATCAGATATAATTTTTCTATGTACTAAAACCAATATTTGTGATTTTTTTATTTGGGATAATACTTTCCTCGTGAGCTATACAAGTACACTTTATAATTTAATTATTTATTTATTTATTTATTTATTCAAGGCTCATCAACGCAAGGTACACAGCAAACTATCTGGCGTACGTACATTTTGTTAAAATGTTCGTCTACCCGCAATTACAGATGGGCACGGCATTTACAATAATGACGCTCGAATAATCAATCAAATAGTAATACATATTTTTACGATTAGTCACATATAATAAATAGTTGTATAATAGTTAAACAACCGCTCTGGTGAAGTTGTGCGTGTGCCATCTACGTGGCTAAACACTGGCGGATTGCGGGGTCGATTCCTGCTCGGTATTTGTACAAATATTTCCATTCGGTTTGTATATTTGATGTTGTGGGTCTCCGCACTGTGCCTCAGTGAGCACATTAAGCTGTCACTCCCGGTTGTTATCATATACACCTGATAGCGATTGTTACTCATAGTGGGGAATTCCGCTGACCCCTAGTGGAGCAGCGTGGTGGATTAAGCTAAAAATTATACAAAGGAAATAAATTAATTAAAAATTATACAAAGGAAATTAATTAATTTATTTATAAAAAGAATTATGTTCTGTTAAGTAAATAAAATCTACGACTACAATGCTTCAAAAAAAACCCAGACCTTTGAATAAAATTGATTCAGTTATCCACACAGTTGAACGAAACACTAACAATACGGAGTGAAAAGTGGATACTTCAATGGCATTGCTTCAATGGTTACTATCGCATCTACTATACGTAAATGCTTTTATAGGAGAAGATAAAGTTCAAAGTTAATCTATATGCAAGTAAGTACAAAGTTAATCTTGCTCAGTAAGGACATTTGTGTTTTCAGCTGCTAAAATGTCTTTAGAATTCGTCTTCGTTTTTAGGAATTAAAATATAAACAATTAATGTTACAATATATATATATTAACTAAATATAAGTCTAATTTCTGTTAATTTCTAATACTTAAAGAAAATCATAAATTCCGGCCAAATTTCAAACAACAATGAATTTTGTTTAACATAAAAAGTTAATCTATTATGTAATTTTTTATTTAAGAAAACAGATGATCAGGCTTTATTAAATTCATATATTATATACCAAAAACGTAACGAGGTCATTCATTCAGTAGATTTTACTCCTCATATTTTTTTTCATACCGAGGGCCTTATATGAAAATCGATGCTTAAGGAAAAAAATCCAAAAAGTTTGAATATTACTCTTTTCGCTTTATTTTTTATTTTAATTTTTTTTTTTATTTGATAAAATTTTACTTTTCTTATTTTAAATCAAATATTTAAATTTTTAGTTACATTTTTACTTAATTTTTTTTTTCTTTTTACTTTTTTAATGTATTTGTGCTCTCATTGTGTTTGTTGTATGTCTGTAAGCAGTGTATGTGTCTAAAATAAATGTCTTTCTTTCTTTCTTTCTTTAACCCTCTGTTTCTAAGATTTTGAAGATGAGAAAAGATACCCAATTCTGAAAAAAATATTCCTACAACGAAAATCAAACGCCTTTAAGTTGATTAAATGCACATCTATAGTACTTTAATTTTATTCAGCCTGTAATATAAAAACCTACAAAGCATATTCAATTCTAATAAAAACACCATCTTGGTTTAAAGTATGATCCAAGTAATACGAATGTTTTAAATGGGTAATAAGATTTTTACGATTCATTCATTCCTTTAAAACGGATTTTATTATTTGGCAGGCGTCTCACTCGAATGGAAACGTATGGGTAAGTCGTAAAAAAATTTATTGCTACTTTTTCCCTGATATTAATCTCTTGAAATGCGTTGTTGAACAAGATTTTACCACATTTCTTTTACATACAAATACGGTTTGTTCCTATGGCTAACTGAATGCTTGTGTTGAACCACGACAAAATGCGCCAACGAGCTTGTAAATGTTTATTACTATCAAATCCCTTAGTAACAGCAAAGTCATCTAATAAGTACAATCTAATAATGTACAAATCCCGTAATGTAATATAAAAAAATACAAGAAAAAGTCTCTGATGATAAGGAATAGAGCTTATCTGGAGATATAAAGCACTGATGGTACAGTTGAAAGTAATTCAGTCTTTTGATCAAATCAATCGTAACACAGTCATCAAACTGCTAGAACAAAAATTATGAATGTTCATTTAAAATGTATGTCATGTAAAAAGATGAAGCAAATCATCGTGAAAAATCGATTCCTTTCTAGCAAAAACTTTAAAACAAGTTTATCACTCCATTATCTGCGTCAGTAATAAATAATATACGTGTTTCGACAGAAGCTATCTTGCGAAATGCGACTAGAAAGATAAGAAGAATAGACTAGAAAATAAATCGTTACGTTTCCTGAAAATTGATGAAAAATTCTATATAATTGTTAATCGTTTCATTTTATAAAAACCTTCTTAAAAGCATTGGAAATTCAAAAAAAAAACTGCCAAATTGGTTTATCCGTTTTCGAGTTTTAAGCTTTTTTTATGTAAGAGATATATCCACAGGCTTATAATGTCCGTGCTTTTGTTATTCCAATTTTTTTTTTTTTTTTAAACAAGCATCTGTACTTCACTGCAACTTAAGAAAACTTAAGAACTAGCCTTAGAATCTCTAAAAATTGACGCGAGCCCACTGACCAAGACTATTCTGTACTTAGAGTGCTAACGCGCTTCAGCCTGTAATATCTCACTACTGGGCATAAGCCTCTTTCCCCATGTAGGAGAAGGATCAGAGCTTAATCCACCACGCTGCCACGGCAAACACCTGTATGGCCAATACAAATGTTAGTCATGTGCGGGGATCGAACCCGCAACCGCCAGCGCAACAGGTACAATCCATGGCTCTAACCGTGCTAACGTGCAAAAAAAATTTTTTTTTTAATTATATACGTGCACACCTTTATATATTATACGATTACTAAGTATACGTAGTAGTTATTATTTTTATTATATTTACACTTAGTTCCTAACTACAATATACGAGTATGTACACTTATTTTCTCACTACAATAAATGTACACTTATTTGCTACTTACAATGTACGCTTAACCTATGTTATTGTTAGTAGTCTCTTTTTTTGTGTACTTGGAAAATCTTTTTATCCGTTTTCTGTTTTTTTTTAAATGTATAATTAATCGTATCTTATTAAGTTCATATATAAAGCGAGTTTTATGCTTAGCATTTACCGGTTCATTTTAATTTAGATAGTAACATCGTCATCAACAGCAAGTATCCAGTAATTATCAAGTTATGTTTATCTAAACGTAATCATATATTTGCTTTTTATTAAACAATAAGTCACTCAGAAACAAAAGTCAACCATTATAATGTACGATACATTAATATCGTGCCCAAGGAAGGCGAACAATGAGAAAATTATACCAGAATATTGTATCATCCTCGCATCGGAGATATTTAATATTCGTGATGCCTCAGAAAGTTTTAGTACCCGTACTTGTCCTTGATATATTATACGGAAAATTTCGCAGGCTCCTAGATTTGAAGGATCCCTTTTTCCTTACATAGCAGCGATTGTCGGTCTCAATCTTTTCAATTCTGGATGTGGCTAAGATGTAACTTTGATGGTTTCATAAGTTAGTCAGAGAATAATCATTGGTCTCGAGCTGGCATAAGCACTGTTGAGGTCGTTGCAGGATAGTAAGATAGTGATTGTAAGAGACTCCCCTTGAGGCCCTTGCATCGCTTTCAGTAAGCCTTGTGCAGTGGTGTGTAGAAGGTTTAGCATATAAGCAAAAGTAAGCGACTTTCTGAATTCATATCTTCTTCAATATTCTATTCAGTTCTCAAATCAGTTCATGATCAGCGTCTACACATCAAAACATAATCTTTAGTTTTGTTTCATCAGTAGCGATTTAAGTTTATCTTGTGGTCGTCGGTATTATAAAATATAGAGCGTGTAATGTTAATCTATTGGGAATGTAGAGGATAACAAATTCGTTACAATACCTATGTGTGGAGCTATACGTAGTGGTGGTTATTGGACTGTTAACGAAATAACAACTTTAGCACCTTTATTTTAAGGCTTACATTTATATTTAAATGGAATATTATTTCGCTCATCGGAATAGAAAATACAGTCTAATAGAAAGAGAGAATAACAGTAAATGCTAATGAATAATAGAGCGAAGGTTTACAATAAAGTCATTACCTTAGACTTGCCAATGAATTCCACCTTGACTTGAATATATTTTATTTCAGGAAATATGTAAAGTTAGACGAAATGAAGTGAGTTCGGAGCGATGTCTCGCCACCCTTTCTCTTGGTTTTAAATTTTCATTTACATTAAAATTTCAAATGTCTCGCAAAGCAAGACTGATCCTTTACGGGAGGATTTTTCTAGATTGTGGGTAAATTATGTTTGTCGGACCGTTTCATTTATATTCTTGCAATACGTTGATGCTATGACTTAAGGTATTCCGACTTGTACATCCGTTTTAAGCGATTTTCAAATCGTCAGAATATTTTTCTATACCATTTTTTTTTTTCTTAATATTATATTCTCAGATTATTTACACAAATTTCGTCGTACATCTACTTTATTTACGCGCAAATAACTTCTTATAACTTACGCAGTTATTGTATTAAACCTTATTGATATTTAATATTTGCACACCGTAAGGTAGAATATGTTTGGATTATACTAATGTGAACCTTGTACAACTTCAATACCATGTTCTTGCAAATAAACGATTATTATTATTGTTATTATTTAAACTTATCGCATATACATTCCTGATATTATTGTAATTATAGTTAAGAAAAAAGATGAAGCGTTTTTCGTGTCCTGCAAAAGGCACAAATAGAATGGCTTACAAATAGCAAAAATACTTTCATTTTTTGGAAAATTATTAATTGACTAAAATTACAGTAAATATTTGTCCAAATAGTTTTATTTTTGTGGTGAGTCCAAAATTTAATTTAGACAGAATTTTCTAACCAGATAATATAACATTTCCATACGATGTGTTAAATAATAAATATTATATTTCCTTTTTTACTGCCCCGCATACAATAAAACATAGTGTATAGGATTTATTGGAACTAAAATAATCTGGGAGTCAATGCGCAATCTCACAATAATCTAGACAAAATTGAGTCTTAATTTTAGTCAGAAATACAGTAGATTTATAGCGGTCACGCGTTTCCCATTCTGTTGACTTTGAGTTATTGCACCATATCGATTCGTCTTGATCAGTATTCAATGCCGCGCAGAAAAACTCGTGAACGATAAATATCAGTGTAAAACGCTTCGAGTATAGCGCTAATGATTTTCTAAGATTGATTGACGATTTGCAGCGTAGAGTAACCTCTCTTTTGGTATTTTTTGTTTGTGACTTTAACGGAGAACGAAAACTGCTGTGTGAGCGGACAACACAATTAATTGTTGGTAATGCAGGAATAATATTTTTAATATAAATAAAGTGTTGGTGACAGAGGCTGTTTACTAAGGCACTAATTGTTGTCTGATAGAAATTATACCAACCCTCATAGCATTGCCGTAATAAACATTAATAATATGAAACTGTGTTTATCTTGTCTATGTATTTACAGAAGCCAGAATGATATGCTGATTCATTGAACTTAAGTTTGCTACATGCATAAATAATATTGTGTATGGATTTTTTCCAATATGCAATATACAACATTTTCATTGACAAAATTTTCATGAAAATCTGTTTCAATATTCTGATATTTGTTGTTATATTCTCTTTTGTTCGTGTCTGTTCATCGTCACGTCACAAATTCACTGATTTCCATCTCAAAATGTTAATACTTCCTTTGTGAATCAGAAATGTATTATTTTTTTCTTCTTTATCCTGTCAATCCATTGTAAGCGATAAGTTACTTAAGCTTCTATACTTTGAACATTTGATGTCAGTTTACTTACGATATCTCGCATTCATTACTATTTTGTATTTTCAGGTTCTATAGAATTTAGAATGGCATCCTGTGGTGGTCGCAATATCTGGTTATTTTTCCTGATCAACCATTTGTGACAAACATCTGAACATATTATATAAGTATTTGTCACAATCAGAGGCTTTAATTTTGTGTGTGTATAATATGTTTGCGGACACACACAAATACATGTTTTTTTTTCTTACCATAAGTCCGTTGAGAATAAAGTAGTTCCTAATAAAAGCTTGACCTTAACTTTGACTTAAAACTGGATTTCATTCATTATTTTGCTTGTGCGCCAGTAACTACAAATATACCAAGTGAACATAGCTATTTAGAATTATAGTAATACATATTATGTGTCTATGCTTTTTATGCGTGTACAAAGTCAACAAACAAAATTTAATAGGCTACTATGTTAATATAAAATACTAGCTAACCCCGCAAACGTTGTTTTGCCATATATGGTATTAACCCCCTTAATCCCATAACTCAGGGGTATGAAAAATAAATGTTGGCCGATTCTCAGACCTACCAGATTTCCAGAGACCAGCCGTTTCGTAGGAGTATGGTAAATAACATTGTGACACGAGAATTTTGTATATAAGAATTTCTGACATTACATTATGCGTATGATATTAATAAATTGACACAACCTTAACGCAACACTCCCATTGGAATAGGAAGTTTAATAATGACAAAAGAAAAACAAAAAAAAACCGCGCGCGATCTCAAGCAACAGACGCAATAATCCAACGAGAATTAACAAGAGCTCTGCAAAGTTTAAATAGGCGAGTAAGAGGTATGAGAGTTCACAATTGCGGTTGATTTTATCAGCTTTTTTTTCTTTTTTGGATATTTAATTATTCCCTCTTTGGTGACTGGAGCTAATGATGTTATAACTATTTTAGTACTGCTGGTTAATTGTATCGCCTTTATTTGTATTACGAGTTGGTATAGGAAAAATTTTCAGGAATGTTTTTTTTTTAAGAATTTTGCTTCCTTTGTATGTTTGTAGATTATAATTTTATTATTGTTTGTATGACACCGAAGTCGTAATTATGAATTTGTAATGTAAATGAGGTCTTTTATTATCTTTAATGTCCTATAATATATGTCTAGGAATGATGGAAGATACTCTGCCTGAACATTTGATTACTGTACTAAGATCCAAGCAATAGAAACACTCATTCCATTTTTTGACGACGCGTTAGCAGCGGTTACAGTGCTGGATTGCGGCTGTTGCGCTGGCGGTTGCGGGTTCGATCCCCGTATATGGTATAAATTTGTATTGGCCATACAGATGTTTGCCGTGGTCTGGGCGTTTGCGCTTGTGTATTTTGTGTTTCCGGACCCTGATACATGAGTAAGTCCTAGTGGGCGCGTTGAGTGTGAGGCGTTTATTTATTTATTATTTATTTATTTTAAAAGTTTACAAGTCTATTTAGAAGTTTTGTGCCAAAGATGTAACTCAGGTAGGGCACAGCAGGAATTTCCTACTCAAAATATGGAGCAGCCCGACTGGGGTAGTACCTCGACCTTACAGAAGATCACAGCAAAATAATACTGTTTTCAAGCAGTATTCTGTTCCTGTTGGTAAGTAAGGTGACCAGAGCTCCTGGGGGGATTGGGGATTGGGTCGGCAACGCGCTTGCGATGCTTCTGGTGTTGCAGGTGTCTATAAGCTACGGTAATCGCTTACCATCAGGTGAGCCGTACGCTTGTTTGCCGACCTAGTGACATAAAAAAAAAAGATGTTTGTCACAAAGTCAGCAGCAAAAACACTTTGTTTAATTAAATTTTATTAGTGTTCTACTAAATAAAAAATATACTATTCATATACTGGGACATACTTCATAATGATTTTTAAATTTTAATTAAGGTATAAGGTTAATTATTCCAACGTTATCGTATGGATTACCTTTTGTTCACGATTAATTTTCCACAAGTGTAACTTTCAAGAGAAATCCAAGCGTACTTAACCAATTTCCATATAAATATTTTAATGATGTGTCTTTCATTACGATAATTTTGATTCAAATTAAAACCGGAGATCTCATACAGGTCATTGAAAGAAAATCTTGAAAATACTCAGAGAGACATACTTTTTTTAATTCTAGAATTGCGATGTGAAAAGAAAAAAAAATTTGAATAGATGACTGAACTGGTGTAAAATCCGGTATGAATACAGTACCTGGATTTTTTTGGTAAATCTTGTGTTTTGCAATTTATATTTAAATACGAATTACATACTGATGAAATATGAATATTATTCGATATATATCAATCTTACCGACAGTAATTCTATATATATATATATATATATATATTTTTTTTTTTTTTTAATACACAGATACGAATTAGATGTGATGATAAAGGGTTCCCAATAATAGTTTCTCACAAAAGAAGTAGCTTAAAAAAAGAGAAAAAAATCTGATTGGAGACATCAGCTTGGCTTTGAACCGGGATCTTCTGGATTTGAGACCGCCCGATTTTCCATCTGAGCTATTTAAACCTTGTAAGTTAGTTAACTAGATTGATTTATCACCTCTGAAACCCCCTGAATACTAAATTTCATGAAAATCGTTGGAGCTGTTTCCGAGATTCAGATTATATACAAGAATTGTTCGAGTAAATGTATTATATAACGCCAATTTAAAAACTTGCAACTTGTATTGGAAAAGCGTAGTGGATTAAGCTCTAATCATTTCCTACATGGGGAAAGAGGCCTATGCCCAGCTGTGGAATATTACAGGCCGAAGCGTAACGTAAGCATTATACGAAAAAGTAACATTTTTTAACCTTAAATATCAAATAAAAGTTTTCACTACATTAATTAGGAATAGGGCAAGATGCTAGCGCGACCCCATCTCGCCCCACCCAGGCGGACGACTGCTCACACGTGGTGGTTTTTTAGCCAGAAGGAGTCTGACATAACCCTCGGGCGCCCCCGCGCTGGAGGGGGTATTCATGATGGATTTTTGCCACGTAAGAAAAAGACGTTTTTTTTTTTTTTTTTTTATGCATAGATAGGCTGGCGTTTGACCGCTATTTCACCTGATGATAAGTGAAAATGCGGTCTAAGATGGAGCACGCTTACCTAGAAGTAACCTATTCACTCGCGACTTAAAGATCCCCAGGTCATAGCTTTCAGGAAACACAGACGCTGGTAGAGAGTTCCATTCTTTGGCCGTACGGATCAAGAATGTACTAGCGAATCGCTTAGTGCGTATAGGGGGAATGTCAACCATATAAGGGTGACGTAACGCAGAGCGTCTGGTTGTACGATGATGGAAGGGGGAGGGCGGAATCAGGTCATGGAGTTCTTGCGCACACTCTCCGAAGTGTATCCGATAAAAAACCGACAGGCCGGCCACCCTACGCCGATGATGTAAGCTTTGCAGCTTTGTGGCGACCAGTGCATCGTCACCGATGAGCCTCCTGGCTCGTCTCTCAATTGATTCAAGAAGCTCCAGCTGGTACTTGGCTGAGCCATCCCAAAGATGAGAGCAGTACTCCATGCATGATCGAAATTGTGCTTGATATAAATTCAGAAGCTGTTCCGGAGTGAAGTACTGTCTCACCTTCGAGAGGACGCCCAGTTTTTTGGCAGCTGTTTGAGCTTTTGCCTCTATGTACGAGCCAAAATTGAGGGTGGATGTTAGAGTAACGCCAAGAAGCTCCAGGTGGCCGGATATGGGCACGGGCACACCTCGGAAAGAGGGAGTCAGTTGGAAAGGACTCCGTTTTGCCGAGAAGAGACACGCCTGGGTCTTAGAGGCGTTGAACTTGACCAGATTTGCGTCACCCCAATCAGAGACGGCTTTAAGGGACAAGTTCAGACGCTGAATCATGGCTTCCCTCAGCGACTGGATCTCAGACCCACTCGCTCGTGCGTCGAACATGTAACGCTCGACAACGGTGCTGTCATCTGCATACCCAAAGGTCCCGGGTTTGAGCAGGTCGTTGATGTGCAGCAAGAATAGCGTTGCCGAGAGTACAGACCCCTGAGGGACCCCGGCATTGATGACTAAACGATCGGACTCGCAACCGTCTATAACCACGCGAATTGATCGATCCCTCAGGAAGTCAGATATCCAAACACAGAGAGAAGCGGGTAGGCCGTATGAGGGAAGTTTGCTAATAAGGCCATCGTGCCAGACCCTGTCAAATGCCTTCGAGATGTCGAGCGAGACCGCTATGGCTTCCCCGTGTTTCTCGATAGCCTCACTCCAAATGTGTGTGGCATACGCGAGAAGATCACCAGTGGACCGCTTGCGACGAAAACCGAACTGTCGGTCGCTAAGAAGATCGTTCTCCTCAAGGTGTGCCAGAAGCCGATTATTCAGTATACGTTCCATACTCTTACAGAGTATGGACGTTATGGAAATTGGTCTGTAATTGACAGGGTCAGCTCGACTGCCCTTTTTAGGCACAGGCTGCACGTTAGCTTGCTTCCAGGCTTTCGGCACTTGTCCTGTCGCTAGAGAGAGACGAAACAGACGTGTCAGGATTGGAGACAACTCAGGTGCGCAAGTTTTGAGTACTATGGCAGGTATTCCGTCAGGACTGCTAGCTTTATTCACGTCCAGATTGCGCAAGGTTTTAAGGACCTCTTTTTGACGAATTCGGACTTCAGACATGGACGTCTCGCATCGAATCGAAGAAATTGGAGGTGTGGCGCTGCCTGAGTCTAAACATGAGGATTCCGCAAAGAGTTTTGCAAATAGGTTTGCCTTCTCCTCTGCGGTGTGGGCTAGTGATCCATCGGGTTTTAGCAGTGGAGGTAGTGAGGGGCGACAGAAGTTCGACTCAACCGACTTAGCCAGGGACCAAAAGGCCTTACTACCAGGTGGGTATGACGAAAGCCTAGTCCCAATTCTGCCAATGTGGTCAAATCGAGCCTTCCGGAGAGCCTTCTTGCAGGACTTGGCAGCTCTATTATAGGCTTTCTTCCTCTGGCTCCCGTCTGTTGTCTTGTGGTTACAAGCATCGACCCAGGCCAGGTAAGCAGTGTTCTTTTCTGCTTCAGCACGAGAACAGTCAGAGTTGAACCAGGGTCGAGCTGCCACGGAGGCTGAAGCGTCAGTGAATGGAATGTAATACTCCATTCCCTGACGCAGCACATCAGCCACAGCATTCGCACATGATGAAGGATCATCAGAGGAGAAGCAAATCTGCCGCCACGGGTACGATGCAAAGAAAAAACGCATCTCATCCCAATCTGCTGACTTGTATCGCCATATTCGCCGGGTGCCTTTGGGGCAGGGAAAGGGCGGCGAATAAACGGATACAGACTTCACCAGACAGTGGTCGGAGCTGCCTAAAGGCGATGAGACCGAAACCGAATAGCGGTCAGGATCTGTTGTCAGCAGTAGGTCCAAACAGTTGGCAATATGCGAGTCAACATCGGGTACCCTAGTTGCTTCTCGGACTAGCTGGGTGAGATTGAGCGTTGAAGCGAGGTTACGAATCTCTCTACCAGCGTGGTCAGTGTGCTGGTATGGGAATAGCCACTCTTGATGGTGGGCGTTAAAGTCTCCCAGCATTACCAATTGAGCAGTAGGATACCGCTGCTGAGCCGCGTCAGCCGCCTCACTAAGGTGTTGCATAAGCCTGGTTGTCTCCACATCTCCGCTGTGTGAACGGTAAACACAGACGTAAAGAATTTTCGCCACTCCTGTATCCACCAAAACCCATAAGTTGGAGAAGTTGGGGTCTTCAAGATTACGGAGACGCCGGCAGCATATGTCGTCGCGGGTATATAAGCAAACGCCCGCGCGTGGTTTAAAATTATGCTCCAAGGTATATCCCGGGTAACATAAGTATGCCGTGTCAGACGGACTGCCGATCTGCGTCTCCGAGAGGAACAATAGGGCCGGTTTCTCAGTCTCGAGATGGTGGTGGACTGCAACGAGATTGGAGTGCAAACCTCGAATGTTGGAGAGGTGCACTGATAGTGAGAGGGAGTGCAACCGCTGTGCTGCCTTGTTTTTGTACCTCTTAGCCATATAAAAACGAGTGAAGGAAGGCGAGAAGAAGGCAGTGAAATGAGGCTCCACGCAACTAACCCCCAGACTACCACCGGATCACCGCGCCGGAAAGGGGATTGGACTGGAGACTGCGGGGACGCCCGAGCCCCCCCGGAGATGTCCACCGGGCCCTCTCGTCCGGTCGCCAACCGGCACGATGGCGCATCCCGGGATTTTTCGACAGTTGGCGGGGCAGCCTTTCGTGTGTGGCTAGCACATTAATTGGGCCCCCAACTACCTGCGGTCGGCCAGCGGTGCACCGTGCCTCGGATCCCGCTACCCTCCAATTCCAATCACCACAGTGCAGCGGCACCAGTGCAAGTCAGTCCGGTCAATTCGCGCAGAACAACTATTTCGACCCAACTTCTCAGTCGGCTACACTGATCAACGTACCGAAACACGAAACCGCTTGACGGTACGACTTTGTTCAGTGGGTGGTCGCGAGCCGTCGGCCAGAGCCTACCACTAGTATGTCACCTGATTAGCACCACCCGGGGACCACGTGTAGGGTTTCGCAACGGGGTACACACCTACGGACGAGGGCGACTCAGTCCCCTAATACGTGTAATTATTTTTACACCAACTCTCTTTCTGATAGCGTAACTCTTCTAAACTTCAATTTTTCTATCATATCGAGAAGTAGTCTCCTTTTGGACGTGGTCAATGTGATATGTATAGAGAATGTGATGGAAGTAATCAAGATACGTTTACGACACAAAACAACACGTCTACCAGTGAATTTACAATTTGGATGGCATCTCAGACTGTTTTCTCAACCTTCAGGGGACAATTACGTCCTGTAGAAACTGGTCTGTTTCCACATAGTATGTTATAAAAATATTTAGTCATTTAAAATAATATACATTCCATATTAAGATTTCAAATTCAACTTACATATTTTTTATATTCATGTGAATCTATCATATCGTAGTTTTTATCTACGTATGTCTGATAATGCCTCGTATTTTTAATATTAAACATGTAAACGATTTGTTTGACTTTATTTATTATTGATTTTTCCTCCTTAATTTGTGCACACTTCTAACCGCTGCTACTGTATCGTGTCCTGTACCCAAAGGTTATCTGGAGGAAATCGCTATTTAGCGATAAGATCGCCTTTGTACATCTTGTATTGTATCTTTCTTTATATGTGTCTGTATTTTGGTGTACATTAAGAATAAATAAATAAAATAAATAAATACATTAATTAAAACTGTATCGGTTAAAAAAACATTTCAATCATATTTTTATGCACGTATAAACTTCGGTATACACGAAGTAACAGGTTTATTAAAATATACATCTCGATATTCAATATTCAGCGTTCGCTGCAGCATCTCATAATAAAAACAGTGTGATCTTCGTCCTGTATTTTATAGCGGACATCGTTGAGGGTGGTCGTGACAGATGCAATTTGTTACACGAACCAGCAATGTGATGGTCTTATTACGGGTACACGAGACACACGGCCTTAGAAAGCATCTTAAATTTACCAAACTAGTACTCGGAAAGGATAGTGGGTATATCGTATGGGGTGGTATATGCCTGATACAAATGGTCGTATTTGCCTAAGATAGGCAAATTAATGCTTGTGTTTTAGGTACCAGCAAACTGATTTAGCTATTTATACATTTTTTTTCGTTAAGAATATATGTGGTATAAGTACATATAAATCTTAATATATATAAATACGCGTCAGGCTGTTTGCTCGCGATGGACTCTTAAACTACGTAACGATTTTAATCAAATTTGCAAAAAGCAGTTTGATCCAACTTGAAAGATAGGCTATACTTTATTTCGATGTACATAATTACTATATCCAAGATAAAAATTGTGTTTGCTCGCAAACGAAAAAAAACCGACTTCAATTACATCGACGAGTAATACAACGTAGATCGACGAAAAAATAGTCAAGTAACTGTGCGTTATCAAAGATTACTCAAAAAGTAGTTATCAGATCTCAATGAAATTTATATGTGACCACATGACAAACATCAGCTTTCGATTAAATTAAAAATTGTTAAAATCGGTACACCCAGTAAAAAGTTATTGCGGATTTTCAAGAAGTTCCCTCGATTTCTCTGGGATCCCATTATCAGATCCTGGTTTCCTTATCATGGTACTAAACTAAGGATATCTTCTTTCCAACAAAAAAAAAAAGAATTATCAAAATCAGTACACTCAGTAAAAAGTTGTTGCGGATTTTCAAGAATTTCCATTAATTTCTCTAGGATCCCATCATCAGATCCTGGTTTCCTTATCATGGTACCAAACTAGGGATATCTCCTTTCCAACAAAAAAAGAATTATCAAAATCGGTACATCCAGTAGAAAGTTATGCGGTATAATACAACGTAGGTCGACGAAAAAAGCGTCAAGTAAAAACGCATTATTAGATATAGCTCGAAAAGTTGTTGTTAGATCTCAAATAAATTTAAATGGGACCAATTGGCACACACCACCTTTCGATTAAAAAAAAATTTGTCGAAATCGCTCCACCCAGTCAAAAGTTCTGATGTAACATACATAACAAAAAAAAAAAAAAAAAAAAACAGTCGAATTGAGAACCTCCTCCTTTTTTGGAAGTCGGTTAAAAAGTAAGACACAACACAACAAAAAAAGAAAAAAACAAGGAAAAAAAATTATACACCTAAAAATTATTTCTTAATTATAAAAACTGTTGTATACATTTATTTTGTTTGCATTTTAATTTAACAATTTAGATTTTATTCGTTGTTTGTTCAACTATTTCATTGAGCGTGGATCGAAGTCGTAACCAGTAGATAACTGTAAAGCACCCTGCCGAAGTATACCTTACTTAAGGTCACAGATAAATAACAAAGGTCTTATGTAGTATAATATTCTTGTGTTGAATTTATTGATGATGATGATGATGAAGATATTTTTATGTGACGTAAAAATGTCTTTACTGAACTAATGACATCCCTAATCCAGTAGAGAGCGTAGTAGATAAATCTGGAACTTATCTTTATTATACAGTTTGAAGCGTTTATCCAGTACTTTTTATATATTACTAGGTCGGTAAACAAGTGTACGGCTCAGCTGATGGTAAGCGGTGACCGTAGCTTACATACGTCTGCAATACCAAAAGCATCGCAAGCGCGTTGCCGACCCTATTCTGCATTCCTCCAGAAGATATTACAGTACTTCTAGAAAGAATTACAAAATAACATATGAAAGTCAAAGTAACTATGCATAAAATAGTTCACAATTTACAGACGAAATCACAAACACCAATGCGACAAAGAACTCGTAAAAAGGGCTTCCTTCGTAATAAATTCGTTTTTTTTTTTCGTTTACAGCAGCCGTGTGTACGATCGTATATCTTTATTCGCAGTACCAACCTCTCGTTACGACGCAACTCAGCGCCACACAATTACTTTGAACCGAAGACTGACTTGTAAAACCGCAGCGCTCTACATAATACAAACGCAACACTGTCAAACGTGTACTCACACTGTGTTACAGGAAATGAAACTCGCAAATGTTGAATGATATTTCAAATGTGTTTTTTTTTGTCTTATTTTTGTGCAAGGCTCGGTTCGTTAATTACGACAAAAGTATAAAGACTAAGGAAATTTTTAATTTCAGGTATTTATGAATAGTATTTGGAACGAAGTTCCTTACGGCATTCCTTGACATTTGGCTGGGCGACCGAACTGAAAGAAATGTGATACTAAAACCGTAAGAAAAATATATAACGGAAGTGACGTAATATCAGTCACACGACTGTATAATATGACGTTTGCAAAACTAAAATATTACTAGTAAACTTTTTTAAAATTATTTATGTAATTTTATACTGTCGACAAAAATAAATAAAGACATGTTTTTTTATAGTTTGAATTATTATTATTATTATTATTTTGTTTGATTTATTTTATTTTACGGTATTTGTTATTTTCTAAAATACTAAATTTCCTAAATACTTTTATGTACTTAATTAAAAACCAATCCACAAAATTAAAAAAAAAATCAAGAACTAGAAAATATAAAAATATATATATATAAAAGTCAACATTTTTTTTTCAAATTGTGTTGCTTTCATACTATCCGAAGGAACTTCGTTCCTACCTGGTCCTGGTCCCGTGACACCACATATTAAATAGTTTTTAAATTATTTTTCACATGACTAGGTTGGCAAAACAAGCGTAAGGTTCACACGATGGTAAGCGGTTACCTTATTCTGTAGATGGCTGTAACACCAGAAGCATCGCAAGGGCGTAGTTGACACAACCCCCTGACTCTCTCATCACTACTTAAGAACAGTATTATTTAGCTGTTCTTCTGTAAGATTGGGGTACTTCCCCAGGCGAGCTGCTCCAGAATTTGAGGATATATCCAGCTGAGCAGAATAAGGTTACATATATTTAAAATATACTTTGAAGTTGTCTCTAAAAATATATTACATAAAGTATAGGTATATGTTTCAGAAAAATCTTAGTTAATGTATTTATTAATTTACTAAAACAATCCCTACTAATATTATAAATGTGAATGTAAGTTTGTGTGTTACGCTTTCACGCGAAAGTTACTTGACCGATCATCATGAAACTTTGTACACATATTATTGGAGGTATTAGAAGTAATATAAGATACATTTTATTTAAAAAAAAGAGTTAAGCCGCGCCTAGAGCTAGTACACTATAAAAGGTGTAGGGTATCGTCATATTTTTTTTGTCTTTCTGTCTATCTGGTCGCCTTTATGATGTTATATGCGACAAATGAATATCATGAACATTACTATAACAGAATAATCTCCATAGACATGTGTAAGTGACCTAGTAACTGACAGAAAATTTTAACTACATTTAAATTCATAATATTTTCAATGCAAGTCGCCTAAAGACTATTTAAATGTTATTCTATATTTTAAGTCCTCTCCTGAGACGTTGACGGTATGAGTGAATATTTTAAATTAAATTGGAGGTATGGAAAATGAATTCGTTTTAATAATAATATCGCTTTAGCCTGTAATATTCCACTGATGGGTATAGGCCTCTTTCCCATGGGAAAAAAATGAACATCGTTCATGTCTATTTCTATTTGAAATGTTATAATTGCTAGGATCGCTCTGCGTGCAATGCCTACATGCAAGAAGTGCTTATAAAATTTTTGCTTCAGCCTATAATATCCGACCGCTGAGCCAATGCGTCATCATAATAACAGTACGTCTCAGATTTATTGGAATTGGTTTTGATTTTATTTATTGAAAATCAACATGCAGCTTGCGATGCTATAAATGGAACACATATTTATTTTCGGTGACTAGCAACTAAAGACATATGTATAGAGGTTACAAATGATGCAAGCAGAAAAAAAAACAAGTGTTTATGATCTATACTCCGAATATATTGTACAAAACGACAATTGACAAAGTTCAAGAAAATGTAATTAGTTAACATAGAAAGCCGTAAGAGAAGAAAACAGTGTTGGAAAAACTATGATCTAAAAATGACAAAATTATACGAAGCGCTGGTGTTTCAGATCAACAATTAAGTGCCCAGATGATCTCAAAAATGACAAAAAGGCCTTAGGGATTAAATTACAAGAGTGCGGAAGCAATCCCTAAACAAAATTAATATTTTACGCCGGAAAACTTCAGCTAAGAACATACGTATACGTAATATGACTTCATACTTTGTTACGGAAAATAATATTGCGTTTCGTAATAATAAAATGAAACTAAACATGTTGATACACAGAGTGTAACATACGATGGAAGACGAATGCTGTAATTTTGCTTTCGGCTGTCGTAAACTTATATATATTTTAGATAAATTTAGTTTCTGAATTGCAACTTTTTCTCATCTTTATAACGTATAGAGTTATATATGAAGAGAAAATTAAGAAAATCTTAAATTACTTTCTGTCCGGATTGTTTAGGATACGTGGTGTTAGCTACCCTTGTTGTTTTAAGGCAGATTTCGTGATAGTTTAATAAAGTTAGATGGCTATATTTGACTATCGAAATTTAAAATATGCCCGTAACTGACCACATGCCAACTCTTGTCAAACGTCTTGAAATCTAATATATAAAATTCTCGTGTCACAATGTTTATTACAATACTCCTCCGAAACGGCTGGACCGATTTTTATTAAATTTTGTATGCATATCGGGTAGGTCTGAGAATTAGCCATCATCTATTTTTCATACCAATAAGGTATAAATGGGGGGGAAATAAGAGGGTTTATAACATAATGGCAAAACAACGTTTGCTGAGTCAGCTAGTATTTATATAATAGTTTATTGCACACTAAAATCCATGAAAAAACTATAATGTATTAAGAAATGGATGAATATGTATAAACATTTCTTTCCGGTTTGGATGTCATTCCTTGTGGGTCTCTCCACCGTGCCTCGGAGAGTACGTTAAGCGGTCCCGGTTGTTATCATAAGTAACTTATAGTGATCGTAACTTATAGGAGGGACCATTTCCGCCAACCCGCAGTGGGGCAAAGTGTGGGATTAATCTCCAGTCCTTCTCCTACATGTAGAAAGAGGCATATGCCCAAGAAATATAATATATTTATATAAATATATTTGACTTCATTTGAAGAAATATATGTTGTTTCCAAATATATATTAATAACTAGCTGACCCCGCAAACGTTGTTTTGCCATATATGTTATTAACACCTTTAATCCCCTCCCCCTTATAACTTAGGGGTAAAAAAATAGACGTTGGCCGATTCTCAGACCTACCCGATATGCCCACAAAATTTTATTAAAATCGGTCGAGCCCTTTCGGAGGAGTTCAATGTTTAACACCATGACACGAGAATTTTTTATATTTGATAATATTTCAAAGTTAAGCTGCCTCTCTCTTTGTATTCAATTTTAATTATATTGCCAATAACGAATTCTAGTACGAGTATAAATACGCAATACGAAACAAATATCATAACTAAATTAATTGTATTTTTGACACAATTTAGCGTGTCAAAAATGTGTCAAGCTTTTATGCAAACTAATAGTTTGAGGCCTATCAGAAAATCAGTTTAATTTAATTTCAATAACACAAGCGCATTACATAGCCCCATTAGTATTTCCGGCGTTACGCAAGCCCAGTCGGCTTGATAAGCTCACAATCGATAAAACAATCTTTTCAGCATGTTTCTCTTTAACAAGCTACATTTCTACATAAATAATTTAGACATTTATGTATATCTTACATCATCATTTTTTTTATATTTTAAATATAATTTATATTTTTGATTTTTTTAGATGTATACAGGATACATACACCATAATAACATTTTTACAATTTTTGTCTGTCTATTTGTCTGTTTGTTCAGGCTAATCTCTGAAATGGCTGGACTGATTTTGACGCGATTTTCACTGGCAGATAGCTGATGTAGTGAGGAGTAACTTAGGCTATTTTTATTTTAGAAAATTATTTATTTTATAACTCTACGAACAATAACTTTTTCGGTAAATTCCACGCAGATGAAGTCGCGGGCACAGCTATTCACACACTAAAATCGATGCCACGTTACTTACAGTTACTTGTTAATACGCAAGTATCGCGAGTTTGATATGAGTTCTAAATACTTTTACGTTTCATTTATTTTTATTTTTGCACAGAACAAAACAATTTTTGATGCGAAAACTTCTTTTGGCGTATTTTTTTTTTTCGTAGGTAGTTAGGTTGATCCATCACGCTCTGAGGTGAAAGGCTCGATCGGGTAAACTCGGAACCGCCGAGTGTACCCGAGCGAGATAGACACAGACAGCTGCTCTTCACTGTTGAACGGTGAAAGGCTCGATCGGGTGATCTCGAGACTTATTGCGTTATTGCTTGATTGCGATTGACAATGAAGTTTTCACACACTTTTTTTCTGTCAGACCCTAGTATAAACAATTCCTATTCGATTATATTGATTCGAACAAACGATTCCTATTCTGTCACAGAACGTTCGATATCACTGCAACACCTGTATATATTGCACGAATCGTTTTGTTTCGAAAGGAAAATTTGGAGCATCTATAAGATCTATCGACCCTTAGAGCCACCTAACGAGACTAAATGACTATAATAAGAATGGAGTATCCACGAAAACCCAGTGGTATTTTACATTTTTCTTTAGTATTTTTTGCCATCAGTAAACCGTGATATTTTTGTTAAATTATGAGAATAAGATATCGGGGTCTATTAAGTCAAGATTATTTTTAAATCAAAATCAATTTTTTTTATTCAATTAGGCTTTCAAGTCGTTTTTAAAAATTCTGTTACATTCTTTATTAAAATAATCGTAATTAATTTAAAGTTACCTTCAATTCGGAATATAGATATGACAGTTAAAAATCGCAACGAATTCAACAGTAACTTTTTCTGTATTAAAATGTTACATACCGTTTTATAAGAAGTAATTTTATCAATTTTGTAATAATTTTATTGAAACTTCATTGAAATTCAATATAAAGCTGAAACTCATTTTTTTTTTGGTAAAAAATAAACCATTAACAGCAAAAAAAAGTTTTTTTTAACGGTTATCTTTATTACTGTACTTTTATATTATAATTATCTCTAAATTAATTACTCTGGGGTATTTTCCTTACCAAAACTGTCGTAAGCCACTTCCACCATATATCCTTTCTAAGGTTTGAACTTGTAAGTTCGAGGACGAAGTTTGGCCAACTTCGTGTGAATGGCAGAAACGCTGCGAATGATTTATTTCTAGCGGAAATGAAAATAATAAATTAGCAAATTTATACTTTGTTGAATTTAAGGTAAAGTAAACAGTAAAATTACGAACAAAATGTTGGTATATTTTAATTTATTCTCAACTAAAGCAACAAACTTTGAATGAATTTTAATTTCTTAGTTATATCTTTCGATTCAGTTCTGCCAATATTTGGATACTTGGATGATATTTTTATATAGACTCCTTTTTTGATGATATCATCAAATTTATCAAATATCCTTCGTTCGTAAGTCATGTGCACTTATTGACTAAGCTGTTCTCTGATGCGCAATGGTCGACCGAAAACAAAATATACAATTGCTTTATTCAAGAAGGCTACAAATTTATTTTGAATCGTACATTTATATTTTGTACAACTAAATACGGCAAACAAGCATACGTCTCACCTGATGTGGTAAGCGATTATCGTAGCGTATCGCTTCAGCCTGTAATATCCCACTACTAGGCATAGGCCTCTTTCCCCATGTAAGAGAAGGATCAGAGCTTAATCCACCACGCTGCTCCAATGCAGGTTGGCGGATATATTTCCTACTATGAGTAACGATCGCTATCAGGTGTACATGATAAAAACCGGGGCCGACGGCTTAACGTGCTCTCCGAGGCACGGTGGGGAGACCCACTAAGGCTGCACAAACACCCAGACCACGGCAAACACCTGTATGGTCAATACAAATGTTTGTTATGTGCGGGGATCGAACCCGCATCGTAGCGTATAGACATCTGCAACACTATAAGTATAGCAAGCGCGTTGCCACCTTACCCCCCATCGCCCCAGGAACTCTGGTCACCTTACTAACCACAGGAACAAAACACTGCTTGAATGCAGTATTATTTACCTGTAATCTTCTGTAAGGTCGAGGTACTTCCCTAGTTGGGCTACAGATTTCTAGCAAGATATATCCTACTGTGCCTTAACTCAGTTAATTATATAAAAATTGACAAACAAATATTTGTCATGATTTAACCATGATTGTTTTTTTTTTGTTTTTGTTTTTGTTCCGAGTTTGCTGACCTCTGGAACGGCTTTATCCTACTAACTCATAGATTTGACCTTAAATTGGATACTTTAATAATAAAACCGTAATAGCATAACTGTATCATAAACTATTTCAGGACATTAATAACCCTCGAACTAATAAAAATAAATTAATATTAGCTTATATTACATTTCCATTCGGTTTAATATATTACAGAGTTTACAAACCTTTGCTATTTCTTCTTGAAGTGAAACTTCTTTAGAATGGTTATGATTTGAAACACGGTGACGAAAATGCGTTACGATAAAACGCATAAATATATAGGTGTGAATGAGCTACACGTTTTACATTGCTGTTTATTAAACCGTGACGGAGATCGTGATCATCGTCGATAGAACAAATCGCTACAGCCTTCCTAGTAATATAAAAAAAACAGATACTTCTATTTTATTTATTTGTATAAATAAAAAAGAAAATTTTCAGCTATAATTATATTGTATAGATGTATAGATTTTCTAGTAAAAAACATTTGGTTATTTTATATCTATCTAGGTATTTTTAAACTGAGGTAGGACACAGCAGGAATTTCCTACTCAAAATATGGAGCAATCCGACTGGGGTAGTACCTCGACCTTACAGAAGATCACAGCAAAATAATAATGTTTTAAAGTTGTGTGCCTGTTGGTGAGAAAGGTGACCAGAGCTCCTGGAGGTGGATTGGGGATTGGGTCGGTAACGCGCTTGCGATGCTTCTGGTGTTGCAGGCGACTATAAGCTACGGTAATCTCTTACCATCAGGTGAGCCGTACATTTGTTTTCCAACCTAGTGATATAATAAAAGCAGTAGCTAGGCTTGGGTGCGGTAAAGAAAGTTGTCCGGAGGACGTCCCACACTGCGTTTAAATATAAGTATCATATATAACATATATACTTTGTATATATATTACAACTATTATTTTTATATATATTTTACACTAATAAACAAATACTATTTATTTTTAACCTAAATTGACCACAGGTTGAGAACATATGGATGAAAATAAATCCAATTTTTTTATTGCTCATAATTCAACAGGGCTTAAGAATAACACAATCGCTTTACGGGTTTACGTATTTTAGCTTGTTATTTCAGGAAACTTCAAAGTCTACATTTTTCTATAATTGATTTAAGAGAAACAACTTAATTAAATTTATATGTAAAACGGGATATTTACCACATCTGTAGTCATGTAGTGGGTCATTTGGAGGTCCTGATATTTTGGTACTATTACAATTGTGATCATCACGGGTGCAAAAACTTATAAGTTTCATACAAATCAAAAAATACTTAATATTATTGTTTTACTTTACAGTGAGTCTGTATTCTGCTTTTTGTGTCTGATCGATACATTTTTTTGTGTTTATTTCCAAAAAAAGAAAAAAAACGTAGCTGGCTGTTGACTATAAATGTTGGCATTAAGCTCGGTGACTGAGATATTTTTTAAATTTTACTAACAATACAGGTAATAACTATAAGATATATAAGTCACAAGTTCCCTTAATGATGATGAGTTTGTTTGATTCTTATCTCAAAATCTATATTTTAGTAACTCTGTTTACGTCAAGCCAATTTATTAGCGGCTCTGATATTTTTTTACACAAACCTTGAATCATGCGGACGGCGCTGCAGGCAGTAAACGCTCATAAAAGTCCATTAAGATTTATGTTAAATAGAAGTTACTGAAGTCTGGTTAATTAAGTTCGATAAAATGAATGAATTTTCTAATTTTGAAATTAGAGATTTCAAAAGATTTAATTTACCAGTCATAACGAACCAGGAAATTGATAGGCTATGATACATCTCACCGTGACTTATACTTTTGGAACGTATAAATTAAAAAAAAATGTTTCAGCTTAATTATTCGACTAGAGCTTACTCCGAACGATCATTAAAATTTAAAAACGATTAACAAAATTTAAGCTATTAAACATAACGTCTGTATACACGTACAACGAATGCAAGGTACAAAAATTTATTAAAAATTTAAAGCATAAAATATCAAAGTGAATGATGTCAAGACACAAATAAAAATATGGAAAATTCTAGAACATTTGTCGTCGAATCATAAAGCAAAGGACATAAAAATGTACTTTACAACCAGACCTTAATGTACGTATGTAATGTATTCCGCAGTGGCATATGTCTTGACTGATATCTTTACCTTCGTATAACAGATTTATGGCACGATTTATTGTTCAATTTGGTACTGATTTTTATATAACTTGGCCGCGACTTCACGTGAAATTCTTTATCACGGGTACACCAAGCTTTGGCGGAATAAAAGATAGTTTGTTAATATTCTAGATTATTCTTGGCCCTAATCTAAACTATCTCCGTGCTTATCAGAACACAACAATATTTTAATAATCTTTCCATTAAACGTATATGTCCACTCTACGGGTCGATAATAGTAGCATAACAATATAACATACATATGCATTTTTACAATCATTAACTAGATTTACAGCATTTGGTACATTGGTCACAGCAACTGGCTGTCGCGATAACGGTAGCAGAATCGATCATCGCACATTGCAAATATTTGTATGGGTCATACAGATTTTTGTTATTTACTGGGCGTTTGTGACTGTGTATAACCTCTGACAGAAAATTAAAATTCTACTTGGGATCGTTGAGTGGGAGGAGTTTGTAGATGTATGTTTAAATATCCTTTTTAATTTTAAATTTCATCAATGACTTTTCTCCGCTCCATTTATATTAGTGGCAAGATATTTAATAAAATTTACGGAATAATAAACGTTACATACATTATTATAATGAATCTAAGATTATATTTGTTTGACCCATTTTCGTTTTATTTTGAGTTAGAATGAAGGAGTGTTGTGTATTTAAAGACTTAGGTATTATGTCACTTCTCGTAGCTGTAGAGGTGTAATCGAGAGATACTTTTAGATGATTTCAAATCATCATCATCATCATTTCAGCCTTTTACAGTCCACTGCTGGACATAGGCCTCCACAAGTTCGCACCAAAAATGGAGTGAACTCGTGTGTTTTGCCCATAGTCTCCACGCTGGGCAGGCGGGTTGGTGACCGCAGGGCTGGCTTTGTCGCGCCGACGACACTGCTGCCCGTCTTCGACTTGTGTATTTCAAAGCCAACAGTTGGATGGTTCTCCCGCCATTGGTCAGCTTTTTAAGTTCCAAGGTGGTAGTGGAACTGTGTTATCCCTTAGTCGCTTCTTACGACACCTACGGGAAGATAGGGGACGGCTATATTCTGACTACCATAACCAAACAGCAAATATTATTTCATATCATATTAAAATTCAAAACTTAAGAAGTAAATATTTACGTATGGTTACGGTATAAATCATGTCCGCGTGGAATGGTGCCCAGAATTCTGGCAGCATTTCCCCGCAGGAAGAGAGGAGGTGGCTATATTCTTAATGCCGTAACCACACAGCGTAACTAATAAGTAGTAATTATGAAATATAAGTATTTTGGAATTTACTTCTTAAGAAACTTTAACAGTTAGAAAAAAATATGACGAGTAAAATCTACTGAACGAGTGACCTCGTTACGTTTCTCGTAACGCCATCTATAACCCTATTGGATAGACCAGGACGTTTTCTAGTAACGCCATTTCTCTCATCCGATCCGATAGATGGCATTATTTGATTCTTTTATTTACCATTTTATATGGTATTAATCTTTTTCTTAGATTAGTAAGCCTTTTTGTGCCTATTTAGACAGTCGATCTGAAGGAACTCCAGTTGTGCGTCGGAGATGACACACACAATTTTTTTGTTAAATTTGATCGTTTTCACATATTGTGATCCTTACTCATATAAAAAAGGAAATATATATATACGTATAAGAAATATCCGCTTACGCACAGCGGAGGCTTTTTACGGGTATTTGTTACAGGTTGAAGCAAGTGAGTGTGATACACTTATTACTATTACTCTCAATATTATATTATTCTATCTTCACTTATTTCTCCTAAGATTTTAAGGCAAAAATGTAACTGAAATAGAATAAATGAATACTTAATTTATTCATACGTATTTATTATATTTATGAAATTATGTTCTTACCCACTAAGCCCAGTGTTCAAACAACGTCCTAACGTAACAAGGGTGAAAAAGAATCCATACATTCAAGTGTATGTTTTACGTTTGAATGACGCAGAACCTAAATAAATATACTTTCTTGATGTAGAACAATAACCACACAGAGAATCAAATGGAACTTAGAGTGATCAAATAAAGAGAATAACATTCTGTAAAAGGGTTACGACTTGGCAAATATCGGTATTCGGCAATTTTTCACACAGTTAATATAAATTTTTACGAAAATTATTTGCTTGACTATACTAGTCCCCACTCATCCCGAAATTGGGTCAATCTCAAACAAATTGTCTCAAACTTATTTTAACTTTTTTATTTTTAAAAATTAAATTTTTTTTTCTCTCTATCATTCAAGTCTATGTAGCGATCAAAGCTTGCACGGGACCGTAACGAAAAATATGTGTATTTTCTTTCTTCGCTACGTGTTTATTGGCCACCATGGAAAAATACGAAATGTTTCTGACAGAAAATAAACCGTTGTTTTTCTTTATCCCTTGAGACGTAAATTATGAAAATATATGTATATCAATGAAGTGAACGGAATCACAAATAGCCTTAGAGTCAAAAATCAACGGTTTTGTCGTTTCTTGTTAGTAAGTTCTGTTTATATTTTAACTGATGGATATAAAGAATGGAATGGTGTATACATTATATATAATTTTGTTTCTTTTTTTGTCATATATGGATCTTATTTAAATTGGTTTACTGGTTTAATAATCTTTAGGTCATTTTAATTTATACTTAGGTTTTTGAATTGTCATTGTTATTGTTGCTGGTTTTCATTTTCAAGTTTTTGTTAGTCGTTATGTCTATAAAAGAAGTGTTGCTTATTAGAGCAGTAGGTAATTACTCATGAAACAAATGTATATTATTGGATGATTTTTTATTAAATGTTTTATTTGGAACTGTTATTGAAATAAATAATAAAGACTTATAATACGAAATTATTGATTAGTACAAAAAACTTAAATACATTTCGACTTCTGTTGTATCAATTACTTGACTCGAAGAGAGAAGTTACACATTCTAACAAAAAATTGCTTTTGGCGTGAATTGACTAATAAAGGCTCGACTACATTTTTTAAGGCGAGCGCCAGAACGGACATTCTTGTCGTTTTCTACTCTAAACTATTACTTTACTATGAGGTACCTAATTATATAATATATATTCCGGTTATATCAGTAAAATGATATTTATGTAAATCCTTGAGTCTATGTAAAATCGCGAGCAGTTTCAAAGTTTAAAATGTGAACTAACTCAAATAAAATTTAATTAAAACTAATAACCGCTTCGCCCTGTTCAAAGAGATTAAACATAACTCTTTCTTTTTGCTATGTAATCTTATGATTATATCGTTATTAAATATATATTTGCAATCGCGGTATTAACGTTTAAATAACTTGATGATATTTAAATAGCTAGAAGCAATTGATTGAAATTAAAAAGTCCCATTTTTATTACAAGCATTAAGACAAAGGCAGCCCCAAAGCAATGTTGTGGAAGAGGTACTTTGCTTGTAAGATTTGTTGGTATGAAATAAAAATAAATTAACTGAACAGGCGCCCTGACACTCAACGGCCCAAGCTAGGATTTAATCTGGGTTGGTAAACACATACACACACACGCCCAGCGGATACAATCACAGCATACACAAGCTCATACGCACAGACCACGGCAAACATCTGTATGGCCAATACAAATGTTTGCCGATCCACCCTACCTTTCCCCGCGTTCACAACGCGGGAAAAGCAGCCAGTACTGTGATCGCTGCACCTAGGCGTCACCTAAAAATAATTGTATTCCACTAATCCTAAGTTTTTTTCTTCTAAAACATATGTACATCTAAACAATGTTACTTTCCGAGAAGGCTAATGTAGTTTAATAAATGAAGCGATAATATCGTTGTCGGTGATTAGCGATGATTTATCGTCAATCACAAGATATACTAAAAAGTTAAAAGTAGGTGAAATTGACCGAATTCTAGATGCATGTGACCGAATTATACATGCATGGGTGCACTTTATGAGCTAGCTTTATTCGTCTGTAGCGCGACTCATCGAGCGTTGACGAGCTTTTCAAACAGTTTTTTGTCACTAAATTCAAGTGATTGCATATTTTTTTCTGGAACAATAGAAATTATTACGTAGAAAAAAAGGATATAGACATTCCTGAAATATTTTATTAAAATTATAGTAGAATTGTTATTGGGTAGTCTACGTTTCAGGATTAAGCCTGTAACATCCCACTGCTGGGCATAGGAATCTTTCTCCATGTAGGAGAAGAATTGGAGTTTAGTCCACTACGCTGTTCCATAATCTGAATTTAAAATTTTATTTAGAATATATGGTCCAAGGGATTTAATATTATAAGATTTAGAATTTGTTGCAGGATATTTATGTCATGCTTAAAATACGAATTAACGGTAATTCTGGTACAAAAATCACTGGAAGTCTTGGGTTCATTTCCTGCTCCGAACAGGTAATTTGCAACTATTTTGGATTGTCAGTTTCAGTTATTTTCACAAACGTCTTAAATTATAAAAGTATAACCAACCGAATATGACTCCATGCTTATCACACACAAAAGGTGAAATAATACACCAAACAGTTGAACATTTGCTTAGTAATCTTAACGACGTTACTGTTTAAAAAGAAAAGAAAGAATTTGCGAAGTATTTATTCTCATCAAATCTTAAAACTATAATAATATAATCGAATAAACAACATTTATGAAAAACAAATCGAAAGCGAAACTGAATTCAACGGTATCAACTTTTAACAGAAATAGAATCGGGCAATTTGGAAATGATCCAAGCGCGAGTGATAAAGTATCTGTGACATTATACGCGGTTTCATTGTTGAGATATCATCTCTTTGACACGCATATCGTAAGTATTGTGGGATTATGTAACAGGAAGATGGATGAAAAAATGGACTACGTTGTAACTGTTTGAAAGTTGTGAGGTGGAAGCAAAAGATTTAAAGCACATTTTGATCGTCATTGTACTAAAATTCACTAATCAAGTAACACACGGTTCCTTATAAAACAAAAAAATAAAGCCTCACACTCATAAGTTCCCACTACAATTTATTCGGATGTTGGGTTTCCGAAAACACACAATACTCCAGCACAAACGCTGAGAGCACGGCAAACTTCTGAATGGCCTCTACATATGTTTGTTGTGTGCGGAAATTAAGCCCGTGACCGCTAGCGCATTAGAAATGAACCAGTGCTATGTTTGTTGACCATTGTATCATCAAAAAATATAATATAGTCGATGCCCATGAAAAACGACAGTTTTGTCTCCGAACAGTTTTCAACACGTCTTTGATTTAAAATTTCGTTGACGGTTTTACCTAAATTCAGTTTTGGACCACATCATATTAATTAGTGGTTATGATTACAGCTTCGCTATATCTTCTTTTTTCTTTCTCAGAAGTTACTTTAACTCTCACTTTTGTTCCGGTAACAAGGACAAAGGCTGAATGTCTCTGTCAAATAGTTGGTATACATTTAGTAAAAAACAGTAATGATACAAAATTCTCAGTCATTACTTCTTGATTAAAGCCTGATGAATGTTCATGAAAGATAAGCGTTATTTCTAAGGAAGCATAAAGTTTACAGGTGAAGTTTCCTACTCGGCAGCTATACTAAGATCTCTCAAGAAGCCAATCAAGCGAAGTTTAATATGAACGTGGTGGGTAGATTGGATATTTGAAAATAAAATTAATGTACGTGAATGAAATGTCAAAATACTTATGCGGTTAACCGTTAATTGACTGTAAGTTCCAATTATTATTACAATATTGATCCGGCACAGCCTCACGCGTAGCTCTTATGTCTAAATAACATTAATTAAACTATGCGATGTTGAAGCTCTCTAACGACATAGATTTTCTCATTTTAGTTATGTAAACATACGGTAAATATGTACCATAAGATTTATATTATAGTTTTTGTATTGGGATGAGGTAAGCAGGAAATATCCTGCCTTACAAAAGAACACAGTCAGTCAGTCAGTTCAGCCTATTGCAGTCCAATACTGGACATAGGCCTCACCAAGTTCGCGCCAGACATCCCGGTTTCCCGCAATCCTCAACCAGCCTACACTGGCAATCTTACGTAGATCGTCGGTCCAACGGGCCGGAGGATGTCCCACACTGCGTTGCGCGTCCCATCTGCTCCAACGGCCATCGGTCCTGCGACACAGAAGAACACAACAAAAGAATACTACTCTCAAATAGCGTTGTATTCTCGTGATCTTCTGGGGAGGTGGGTGTTTTTGATGCTTTTTGTGTAGTCGCATCCGCGTCGCGCGTCTATAAGTTACGGTAAATGCTTACCATCACAGGCGGACCGGACCGTACATGTATTTGCCCTTGAAGTATAAAGAAAGTCTTATTTCTATGTACGAATGCAATATATTTCAAGTTACAAATCCAAAGTTCTTAGACTCAAACTAATGAATAGAGCCGAGAAATGACATTTTATAATCATACTGTATTTGTATATATAAATATTAAATTAGCCTTTAAACTTTGTTTGTATATTGTATATAATATATCTTCAAAATTGTGTTTTAGCATTTGTAATGATTCCGGATTTCACTTCCTTTGCTTTTTATTGTTGATATAGATTTAGAAATATCTTTAACACAATAAATATATAATGATTTTAATTGTTTGTAAAATTTTAATCTTAATGTTTTGAATTGTAATTGCAAAGGATTGACAGCTTAAGACAGCCTTCAGCGTCTGTTATACCTAGTTATGTTTTGTTTTATTTTGTTTGTTATTAATTTAAAACGGGTTTTCTAATGGTATTTCATTGTTTTAATTGTGAATTACTTTTAAATTTTACCTTTTAAAATGTCTTTGGAAAACGAAATTCTGTCAGTTCGTACAGTAATAACAATACAGTAAGAGTTCTGTTTCTTAATTTTGTTCCTCTAAAATTTTAGAACTTTATAATTGCATACACCGGAAAGGAGCCCGGGACTGACAGTTTCATATATCAAATGGTAAAATTTTTTTAAATATAATATTACATACATATCATTCTCCTGCGGTCACCAACCCGCCTGCCCAGCGTTGTGAATATGGGAAACACACATGAGCTCACGCCATTTTTGGTGCGAACTTGTGGAGGCCTGTGTCAAGCAGTGTACTGCGACAGGCTGAAGTGATGATGATGATGATGACATACATACACAAATACATACGTAAATCCATACACACTAAAAACTCAACAAGCTGATGAAAATAATTATAGAACCCATACAAATTATATGTTATTTTAGACACTTTCAGAACAGTTTTTGTTAACTATCGTATATTTTGACATAGACATTAAGAAAAAGTCAAAGATAAGCGTAATATAAATTATATAATAAAACAAAAAAAAAGAAAAAACAATACAGTATCGTTTGTGAAAAATAAAACCTAAAAAAACTCAATCACATAGAATTGCTGGAAAGCGGAACATTATAAATTCGAGTAAATTAGAGTAGTAAATTAGAGAACGAAATGTGAAGGAGTTTTCAATAATAATATGTACGTACGATAGTGAACAGTGGACAATAGTTTATGGAGAGTCATGTCAACTGCACCGAGTGATTTCATAGCGTTTGAATTGCACTCTAGAGGCTAACTGCGTCATCAACAATCGAATTAATATGTTGTGCATACACACGGTCGTCTGTTCCTAAAAAGGGTAAAGGTCTTTTTCACAGGTTGTGTACAAAATGTATCTTGCACATAAGTTACGAATAAACTTTAACAGCATGAGGTATATTTATGTTTGTTTCCAAATGAAAAAAAAAAATTCGCAGTGTTACGAATCGCGCCATCTCTTGATAACGAGTCGCTCTATGGATTATAATATAGGGGTACAACTTAGGGGTATGAAAACTAGACGGTGGCCGATTCTCAGACGTATTCGATATACGCACACAAAATTTAATAAAAATCAGTCCAGCCGTTTCGGAAGATTACGGTAACTAACATTGTCGCACGAAAATTTTATATATAAGATACATAATACATGTGTAAATATTAAACTCAGGCTCAATAGTAGAGCTGCACTGTTGAATAGAGGTTTATCTTCTAACTAACTTTGTCCCGCGATTTTACCTATGATCATTTGTGGAAAAAAACGTAGGTACTAAAATATTTATTTTATAGCCTTTATTAACATAGCCTATATTACATGGTCTTCATTTGTAAATGAACTATCCAACACAAAAAATAATTTTTCAATTCGAACTAGTAGATGCTGAGATTAGCAATCAAACAAACAAACAAACTCTTCATCTTTACAATATGATTATAGATAAAGAAATAAGGTAGAAAGTCAAATCGATCTCGTTTGGCGACAGATTGGCGGATTCACGGATTGGCGATTGTAGACGTTTCAGAATTTATTTTGTTACTTGCTGATTTATTAAAGATGCTTCGTTGAGCAAAAAAAGAGTTTTAAAGACAGTAATATTTGAAATAGTTCGAATTTAAATATCCCTTCTTTCTTCTTTCTTCCACTTTGTTGCCTTTGGCAAACCGTAAAATTATTTGCTTTTGGGATTTTACAACTGTACTTAATATTATATCGATAAGAAAATAAAGGATTTGTATAGGTACTAATAATAATAACGGCATTGATTTTACTTAGTTAATTTATCATTTCAATTTTATGTCAAAATTTTGTTTAAAATTAAAAAAAAAATTGGTTGATTTTATAATATAAGTGAACTTTTAGGAATAAATGTCTTAAATCAAATAATCAATATAATCAAAAATTAAATGAATGATCTTGAACTTGAGTTTGATATTTTACGAATAGAAACCTAAATACATATATTTATGTGAATAACACTGGACATTTTGAGAAACTGCCATAAGAAAAATTTACAAAAACACATATTACGCAAAAAAAAATCCGTCAACACTTACTATTCTTTTAAATCCTTAAATGTAACAAAATAAAACGAAAGCGATGTATCAGTCCTCGACCACTATAATTAAGTATAGGTTGAAGCAATGGACACAGACAAAAGGCCAAATAAAATATCCTATCGTCCGTAACTTTGTCTTTGCACCAAACGAACCGATGGAATCGTCGAATCAATGAACAGGAAACCTAGAAAATGTACTGGTCTTTTTTCATTTATATTTTTGACCTCTTTTGACTTTTTTATGTTACAGTTACGTATGTTATTGGAGTAACCAAAAAAATACTATATTATATATTTCACACCTTTTACTTACCTACTTGTATTTCGTTATGGTATTTAGGCCTACATATGTACAATACACTAGACTAATAGCGCAAATCGAACCCAAAAACTACCAACACAAACAAGACAATTTAAGTAACTGAGACAGGACACAGCAAGAATAATCCTGCTCAAAATCTGGAGCAGCCCGACTGGGGAAGTACCTCGACCTTACAAAAGATAATACAGCTAACACAGCTAAATAATACTGCTTCCAAGCAGTTTTGTGTTCCTGTGGTGAGTAAGATGACCAGAACACCTGGAAGGGATTGGGGGTAGGATCGGCAACGCGCTTGTGTCGCTTCTGGTGTTGCAGGCGTCTATAAGGTACGGCAATCGCTTATCATCAAGTCAGCCGCACGCTTGTTAGGCGACAGTTATATGGGATATACATATATATAAAAATATTTCAACATGTTTTCTTTTTATAATCTAAACTCTTATTAAAAATGTAACGTTGTGCTGGAACGTTACTCTAATAAATAAGATCTTGTAGTAAAGGTTAAGTTTTTTTCAATTTATTTTTATCATGCTTCTACTTGTGGCGCCATCTATCGGCATGTTTCAACACTTCGTGACTATTGGTGTTTCATATCGGCGTTTTTCTCTAACGGACTTGATAGATGCCGCTGATGTTTTTTGGTAATTATTGATCTTTCTTTAATAAAATGAATTTAATTGTAATTAGAAATTCTAAATTTAATATTCCTGTCTACTTCTTAAATTATAAAATAACTTAATATCTAAATTTAAACTTAATAATTTATAAAAATACAGACTATGCTTAACGCGTACTTTGCTTTTTCATACTTGACTTTTGCTTGTCAATATTTCCGAGCGCGGGAAGGAGCGCCTTGCTCGCGTGTCTTTGCTTCTTTTCTTTGCACTTCGTTGCCGCCGAACCTCGAGACCTAACCTCGACCCTAACTCGGCTTAAATCCCGCTGGGGTAAGTTCTCATGATATCTATTATAATTACATATTGCTGGTGTTCTTAACTTAACGAGAAAATTGTAATTATTTATTATTTTGCTAATTGTGACACTGGTTTCTGAATTATTCTTTTCCTGACTCGGAACTTTCTTCGTTCCAGGATTTATTTTTACTTTAAGATTTATATCTTTAATTATACTTTGCTACAAATCGAGTCACTGCCCTCGATTAATAACGGGCTGACTGATTACCGGCATTTACACCGGTGGAGATCTCCGCCGGTCATCGGACGAAGACGGAACTGAAGACCATCATCACCGGGATTTAGTCAGGCCAGTGTCCTTCCATATTACTTTCTAAGGTACGTTGTCGCGGCGTGGGCCAGCTAAGGAAATAAAGGCTGAAAATCAGGTGCCTAACGCGCCTGATTCCGAACCTACCCCCTGTTTTCTGACCGCGTGCTATTAAAATTTATAACTTTAAAAACTAGTCTATAAGTCTATTTCTACCAAGCCAACAAAGCGCGGCAAAAATAATATTCACGCGAAGTCAGGGTACATCGCTGGTATAATATAAATGTCGTTTAACGTTAATAGAGTCGATATGAATCCGAAGCGTTCGTCAGTATTCAACACGTTGCATTGCTGCGATCTTTAATTGCAAATAATTGCAAAGGAATTTAATTCACAGCTCTCTTGAAAAGCCAGACAACTACGAATGTTTCAACGGTATTTCATTTATAAACAATTTGCTGATTAATAAATTGTTATTTAATAAATAACTTGTCGTTAAATAATTATTATTACAATCGTATGTACGCTTCAGCCAGTAATATCCCACTACTGGGCATAGGCCTCTTTCCCCATGTAGGAGAAGGATCAGAGTTTAATCCCCCACGCTGCTCCAATGCGGGTTGGCGGATATATTCCTTACTATGAGTAACGATCGCTATCAGGTGTACATGATAACAACCAGGACCGACGGCTTAACGTGCTCTCCGAGGCACGGTACAAGCGTGGGTACCTGCGGTAAATTTCAATAAAATAAATAATCAAAATACAAATTTAGTTCGGTATTAACGCTATCTCATAATTTTATAAGTTGTATCAACTTATTAAATAAATAAATGTTGAGTAAATCGATGTCTGGTGTCCAGGACTATGAATTTTTGCACACTTATAGTTTATATAGAGAAGTAGTGCATAATGCTAATCTTTTATTTTTTCAATTATGTATAAAAAATACATTAAATCAATAAAAAAACATTACACACACTGACATGTATTTGACACACACACACGCATAATTACTCTTTTGTTAATTGTCATAGAAGTATATTTTTTAGTCTTTGATAACAGAATCTTAATAATGTTCAGACTTATAATTTAATTTAATTATGGTCAAATTTCGACCACTGGGTGACTACTAGTATCAGTATACGATATATAGTATACGAGTACATTGAAGTGAACAGGGATCACACATGTTGCAGTAATCCTCCGTTTACAGTCGGATAAAAAAAATTGTATATATTCTCAAAGATATATATTCTGTAATCCTAACCCTACAGATAAAACTGGACGAATATTAAAATAGATTAAAATATATATCAAGTGATATTTAAATTACCCCAGAGGGAGCAATCGTCTTCATCAAATTACCCCATGTAATATGTTCCGAACGTCACCGATAATCCTGACTAATGGTCACCGTACACTGCAACTTTATAATCCTCAATAGATTATAGGATATATTTTGAATCATTGCTAGTGTTATCGGCTATTTCATAAGGTTCAAACAAAATATTTGGACTATTATATATATTATTTGTATATTATATATATATTTGTACTAGTATATATTGTACTGTGTACCTACGGTACTAAAGAATATAGCCACCCCCTCTCTTCCCGTGGGTGTCGTAAGAGGCGACTAAGGGATAACACAGTTCCGCTACCACCTTGGAACTTAAAAAGCCGACTGGTGGCGGGATAACCATCCAACTGCTGGCTTGGAAATACACAGGCCAAAGACGGGCAGCAGCGTCTTCGGTGCGACAAAGCCAGCCCTGCGGTCACCAACCCGCCTGCCCAGCGTGGTGACTATGGGCAAAACACATGAGTTCACGCCATTTTTGGCGTAAACTTGTGGAGGCCTGTGTCCAGCAGTGGACTGTATAGGCTGTAATGATGATGAAACAAAATATTTACTACAAAGGCACACAGGTAAAGCGATAGGAATACCTTTAAAGTCGCTAAGTGGCAAATAGAACGGTTTTAAATATTTTTAATTAAAAAAAAATTGCCGATTTTTGGTCCCAAAGACTTCATTAATAAACGCCTTTTACACAAAGGTACTCTACGTACCCCCGAAAACGGTTAAAAGACCACAAGCATTACATCAAATATCTTTTCATTTTAGAAAACTAGCTTTCCTGGAAAACTTCTAACCACGACATTATTTATATTTCATGAATATTCCGGCCAACTCCTTACCATAACATATTAATAAATCAACTCAAAAAATAATTACTAAATTTAATGCAGTCGTCCGGGAGCCATGCGCGTACATACATTTTAGCAATTCATTTTTATTTTTAAAAACTTTTAAAATTTCAATCAAATACTAACTACAAAATCACAAGCAGACCAATAGATTGAAATATCTAAAGCCTAAAGCTAAAATTTAATAAGAGAACAATTCCTTTTACTGTGAGGGATAAATTCTTAACACTTAAACTGATTTCAATCATTCTTTTTCGTTTTAAAAGCTTTATTAATCAAACGTCTTAATAAAAAACTAGCTGATCCCGCAAACGTTGATTTGCCATATATGTTATTAACCCTCTTATCCCCCCCCCCTATAATTTAGGGTTATAAAAATAGATGTCTCAGACCTACCCGATATGCACAGAAAATTTCATAAAAATCGGTCCTCCCGTTTCGGAGGAGTATTTTAACTAACATTGTAACACGAAAATTTTATATATAAGAAGATACACTACGAACTACACTTAGAGAATGTTACAGTAAAATACGAATAGTCCCGAAGACTAATTAGTTAATTGAATGATTTAGTCTGTATTGTCAACTGACTCTATCTCTCTCTGTTACTGCTGGGTTAAAGTCAATTTCTCCATATATGGTTGAAGATTAATCCATCACGTTGGTCCACTACAGGTTGGAAGATAATTTCCCAACAAGGACTATCTAATGAATCCTATCAGGTGTCTGTGATGACAACCAGAATCGACACCTTAAGGCCAACGACCTACTTAGAATTTCCAAAAAATTGATTATGTATTAACGACCGCTCTGGTGTAATGGTGCGTCTGCCATGTCGGAGCGTCGGAGGCGCCTAAACACCGATCTTTGACCGATATTTTTTGTTATTACTTCATCCCATCTTAAAAACACGAAAAATGTCTAATTTTCACGCTCCTAAAGGGATTGCTGGCATTAAAGTGCTAAATAAGACTCATATATATATATATATATATATATATATATATATATATATATATATATATATATACATATACATAATAGATAATCAATAAATTTGATTCCCTTTTACTCATTTATTTTCAATTAACTTTATATAAATAATTAATGTAAGAAATTTTTCACTACACAAATATCAGAACAGTAAATATAAACATGAAATTAATAACACAAAAGATTTATCTTGAGAGGGTATTAATTAAAAATTGTAATTAGATATCGCTTTAATTTATTTTTCGTTTTTAGGTACATTAACGTTTTTACATAATGTTTACTTAATTTAATTCATTATATTAAATATTTTTATCTTTACACATTTTTTCCGCCAACCCGCAGTGAAGCGGCGTGGTGGATTAGGCTCCAATCCTTCTCCTACATGGAGAAAGAGTCCTATGCCCAGCCGTAGGACGTTACAGCCTGATGCGACACGTTTTTTATCATACATTTAATTACTATATTTTTTAACGCGCTAATCTCAAGGCTCGAAAGAGAAAAATTCTATTTACCATAGTCCATTTACCGAGGAAGACTATAGGCTATATAAAACTTTACTAATATTTTTCCTAAAATCAACGCAGGTGACCCCGGGGGCACAGTTATATATAGCATAATGCATTAAAAGGCAAATACATAGCATAAAAAAATCGGCTTAATTATACCTATACATTCTCTACCAGCCAACCTTAGCAAGTGCGTTCGGAGTTTTGTGGTAATTACAAAACATTTGAAAAACTTTAAGCCAGCAGCGGAGCGTTAAAGGCTGTTTCCTTTCAATCCAGCTTAACTCAGAATATAATACGGAAATAACCATAGAACTAAACGTGTTTCATAAAACCGAATCAAACAACAACGTATGTCTAACAAACTAGGTATTTAACGACTAGCCCGTTGGCGCAGTTTGTAGTGACCCTGCTTTCTGCTCCGAGGGTTTTGGGTTCGATTCCCACCCCAAGTCTGGGTGTAATATAAATATTTATTTATATATTCATATATGTATTATTTATAAGTAAGTTTATCGAAAAAAAAATATATGTAGCTATACCAGTCGGCTGTTACCTATAACACAAGCATTAAGTTGCTTACTTTAGGAACAGACGACCGTGTATTGTGTAGATATTTATTTATTATTTATTATTATTATAACAATATATATATATAGCTAATTGCACAACTTGGAGCTTTTACACGAAACGCGATGCGAAAATCGCAGCTGCTAATATTTTATAAATTAAATTCTAAATCCACTTTTTGAGAGCGAGTTCTTGATGAGCACTTTGGGATCGGGAGAAATAGCTGAACTAACAATATTTAAAGGTACAAGGTCTGCAACGCACTCGCTAATCTAATGTTGCAATGATTAATAGATGGCAATCTTGAATAACTGCAACATTAGGAGCACTTAAAATCAAATTAATATGAATGTTTAATTTAAAAAAAAAAACTTGCAATTAAAATATTTAATAATGGCACATACATCTATTAAGTTCAAAACGGGTATGTCCACTATAATATCACTAAATCTCATTTAAGTTCTTCCTAACATATTTGAAGATAATAAAGTACTATTTTACTACTTTATTTGTTATTACGGTTTTCTTACTAGTTTTTTCAGAAAATTGGAAAAATTAATATAAATAATAATGGAAAATAGATATATTTTTATGAATTTTCTAAGACTGTCGAATCGTCACGTTCTCTGTGGAAAGCGCTTTACACAGCGCTGTCATAGCTAAATGTCAGGTGTCACGGAGCTTTGTTTGAAATGACAGGATCCAAAAATAAACCAACGAACTATCAAAACGAAAATATTGAACGCGATATTCAATTCGACGAATTGAAGGCGCAATTTATGGATTCTCATTTATTTTATTTTTCAAATGATAGATGAATGATTTATAAATAAAGATAATGTATATATTTAGATTGGCAGTGGAAATTAAAATCGTGTTGTCTAGAGCACTCGTTTTTTTTGACGTGAAACTTCTTTAGGCGAATGAGAGGTAAAATTTTTACGGATCAAACGCGTCACGGCGTCACGAGTCACAAATTCTTAAGCGTCCATACCACGTTGAACACACCGGTTCTCGTCCGACCACCGAAGTTAAGCAACGTCGGGCGCGGTCAGTACTTGGATGGGTGACCGCCTGGGAACACGCCGTCATGTTGGCTTTTTATTTACTTTCAATTAGTTTTTTTTTAAATTAGTTTTCTTTCAATTAGTTTACCAAAGAAACATCTGACATGTGTACCTTGTACGCACACAATTTTTTTCTCTCCTATTTTTGGCAAAAAAAGCTTTTACGCAACAGTGAACAGTGAGTAATTTACAACTTGTTACTTCTACGATATCGTAATTCCAAACGAAATTTACAAATATTTCTGAAAATAACAAGTTATAAATATAAGACCAATAAAAATATTATCCAAGTAATAAATAGAGGACAACTCGGACGAGACGACAATTTATTTCTATCAATGATTCTATTTCGCTGTCTTCTGGTGATTTATTTTAAGAAAAATATGTTATTGAGAAATTCTCATTGGATTATGTTGGCTACACATTGGATATTCACACGTAATCTTGTGTAAACAAGATTGTTTTATTGATTCAGGATGTAACATTCCACAGTTGGGTATAGGCTTCTAACTCCTTTAGGAGAAGAGTCTAGGCTTTAATACACCACGCTGCTTCACTGAGGTTTGGTGGATATATAGGTAGGGTAACCTTCCCCACAAAATTAAAGTATGAAAGGGGTAACATAGACCTCATCTCACGGAAATTCATATATCTTGACGAAATTAGTAACTAAAAAAATAGATGCGTCACACTCATCGGCCCAACTAGGATGAGACACAAGTGTCTAAACCACAACACACATCTCTGTAGGTCATACAACATACCAACATACACACATAAATATTTAAATATTTACTTAGTACTGTGCTGAGGCAGATAGTCTTAATAATTTAAAAAGAAATCGTATAAATCAGCCGTCTCTAATCCAGCGTCAAATAGATACTAAAAGTTATTTAAAAATTTCTTTGAATTATCTTGTTCTGATATATACTCGTAAACGTTCTTGCAAAGAATTATAATTATTTTTAACACATTGTTTAAAATGTATAACGGTCAATGAAAGTCGAAAAATAACATATTAGAAAATTCATTTTGTTAGAAATTATTGTGAAAACTAGAAGTGGTATCATTACGTGGACATAAAATGTTGTCGTAGACAATTTCTATTTTCTTTTTATAAGTCTGTGGATATTTAAATGAGAAGGTACTAATGCTTACAGCTTTTTAATATTTCTACGTTCGACTTAATTTTTTCAAACAATTCTGTTATTTATATTTTAGAATATGATTTTCATCAAAGTGGGTGCCATTGAAAGATTTTTTTTGATATTACCAAGGTTGGGTTGTCTGGAAGAAATGACTAAATATCCATAAGTCCGCCCATTGTACTTCACTAAAGTATAAATAACTAAAAATAAATAAATAATAAGATGGCAACAAGTATACGATGCGCCTGATGGTAAGTTGATTCCGTAGCCTATGGACCCGTACCACACCAGAAATAATGTCAGCTCCTCGCCAACCCAATCCTCGACCCTTTCACGAAGCCCTCGCTATTAACACAGCGCATCTACACCACCACTGGCTACCATACTCACCATAGGAAAACGATTCTACTTTAGAATAAGAACCGGTCGGCGGACTCTCGTCTCTATTGGAGACATTAAGTCCAACTTAAACAATGATGTTGCTGAGTAACGCGTACTTCGATATAAAAAAAAAAATTGCATGTTTTAGAAATAAAAAAGGACATGGGTTCAAAAGCCCGTGGATGTATATTACTTATAAAAAAAAAACATTGTACTTTAAAGCATCGATCTGTGATTGTCTTGTAAGGTTGAGATACTGTCCCAATTAGGCTGCTCCAAATGTTGTACAAAATGTTGAAAGCTGAGCCCTATCTTAATTTTTTTGTCTCATATATGCCACTACCACAATCCACTGTTCAATACAAACACTTTATCCCAGAAATTAAATGTAAATGACATCCAAAATTGAAATTCAACTCATGGAAATAAAATTGAAAGCCGGGCACGTACGTGACCCTTATATTATACGATCTATTCGTTTTTCTTGGATAATTTATGTTGAAACATATGTTAAGCAAATGCTGTAATGTAAAAATCAATTTTTATTACGTACTTGTTACACGATCTAGCTATAATATTTTTTCTACATTAAATTTGTCAAAATTTAATTTTTTATTAAATAAATAACAAAGAAATGCTTCACACTCAACGTTGGGGATGTTGAACGGAAAGTAAGATTTTCTCATGTGTGACCCTCAGGTCCGGAGATACACACAATATACAAGCACAAATGCCCAGACCACGACAAAAATCTATACGGCCAGCACATTTTTTTAAGGATTTGTGTGTATTTTTTTAAATTGAATTTAAATGTAAAGCAAATATAAAACAGAACCCAAAGACCTGCTTACCTCCTACTAAACTAATACGACTTTTGGATTTCAAAGTTCAAATAGAAATATACGAAAAATTAGTGGAGTTTTATGATAAAAAAAAAACACCATCAACTTCTGTTTGTGCACTAACAGACCACTGCCTTACACGTTAGATAGATTCATTAGTTGACAACATGTGGCCAATCCTAAAAAAAACCATAAGTCACTTTTGAAGTCAACAAAGAAACTCCTTATATAAATTTCAAACAAAATTAATAGAAATATAAAAATCGTTCTAAATTTAAAACATAAAATTATTTCTCAAGATATCAGCTGAAACTCCAAGAGCTTCTCCAGTTTAAGTGTGTGCTATTTAGCAGACATGAGATGAAATCCTGTCGTGCCGCTAAATCGCTGACGAGCGAGCGTAATTAAAAATACCGTATTCCTTGGAGGCTGTGTTCTTATAAATGAAACTTCAAAGACGTCTCTTAGCGTCGCAGTGGAGCGTGAAACGGTATTGCACGCTTGGGTTCAGATGTCTAGTACAAGTGAGAATAGTATGACGATTTTATAATATAATATAAAAGATATATATATACATATATATATTTTATATTTCGCGGGGACAGCGAAATTTAAAGAGAAAGAAAAATAAGTGGCAGCACCATATTTTTTCATTTCTCCTACACGGAGAACTAGGCCTATGCCCGGCAATGGGATGTTACTTAAATATTGTAATGTTTTTATACGGTGGACGTACAAATCCATTCGTGTGTAAAATTTGATATTTCTGATACGAAATACTGATGTGTGAAATGTCCCGAAAACCTCCAATATACTACAGTTGTTATTTGTAAGCACTCATACGTCACGAATATTTAATAAAGTTATCTTTGAGTTAAATGCTGGCTAATGACCAATACCTGTGAGTTATCTGATGGTTATTTTGTAGGCAAGTTGTCACTGTTTTTTTAGTAATATAATACATAATAAAAATAATAATACATAATAAAAGCGTTTAGACAGTAACGAATGCGTTAATTTTGGCTTTTTCTTTTCGTTGCTTTGAGAAGTCCATAAATATCTAGAAGATATTTTATAGTAGGTATGATTACGCTTAACAAAACTAAATCATCTCAACAAATATTCTTGGCAAGTTATCATATAATTTGAGTTTCATTCTAACTTTAAATATACAGATAAAAACTCTAACGCATCGAGAACAGCGTTATTCTAACTATCATCAGAGATCATGTGGATGAACAATGGGATAATTGAGCAAAAAAATTACGTCCTCAATGCCATTATCTTCGTTTTAATGATGTTCACAATCTCAATCGCGCGACAAGTCGATGTCTTGTCACCGCCGACAGTGCTGCCAACCTCAGGACGCCGCGCCAAACTTTTTTTTCGTTCTTTAATAATGACTGTCCCGATACATAAAATTATTCATAAAAATGATTTTGCTCTAAAACGTAAGTAAAGACATGTCGATATATGAAATATCTTAACAAAAAACAATTTCGTTCTATTCTTACCGAATTCCGCAAATAAAGAATAGAATATGAGTACCTACTTATACTCTACTTAGAGCTATTTTAACCACACGCTACCTCCGTTGCTTTAGAGCAACACAATAATTTTCCTACCGCAAACCTGAGTTTAAGCTATAGGCAGCCACATACAGCCAAAAACTTTCTCTCAGACGCATAAATCCAATTCCCTCATGAAATTATTTAGAATGAACATTAACTTCCATAACGTGCGGTATTTGCATGCTCGAATTTTAGTTTAGTTTATTTTATTTAAACTTAAAATGAAGAAGTAATATAAAGCAACAATTCGTGCAGAAAATAGAAAGTAATGAAAAAGACTTGAAGTAGGCTATTTAGAAAATAATTAATGAAAAATAGACAATACCTATGTTAAAATTGACCAATTGAAGTAACAGGTGATCTAATTGACTTCGATTTAATTAGTCAATGGGAGTGGGTAAGCTAAGTGACAGCGAAAAGAGAATTTTTTCTTAACAGTTATTTACTACAGCAATCTGCTCTAATACACATGGACATACATCTACATGAAGTTTAACTCTGTCATATATTCAATTCGACAATAAGTCTTGATATCCTTGCAGGTAACAAATGTACGTAAAATGACATCTCATAGCATGTGGTTAAATATCGAGACGCCACTAATTCAACTTCAGTTCAAATTGGGGGTGCCAATGCTGAGTTTCAAGTTCTAAATTCGTTGACTATTATCTTTTCTGTCTCAAAAATTAACCGATGTATTTGTTTTATGCAATGTATTTAAAATATTTACATACAACACAAAATATTTACAGTTTTATTTTTACTTCTGTATTAATTTTAGGTAGTCGTAACTGACATGGTTTTATATATGTATAGGTTTTACTGTTTCTTATTTTTAAGCCTAGATTTGAATGAAAGCGTCTTACAAAAAGCATTGTTGTACTTTGTCTCGTGGAACCTTTTATATTGTTTTGCAGATCTCAAGATAACTGCTATAAATAAAAAATATGAAGTCTGCTGTGACGAGGAATGTGTTTCATTGTCAAAAATGTATTTAAAGTTTTAACCGACTTTATGAAATTGGGTAAAGTATGCTGTAAATGTTTTGCAAGACATCTAGAGCGCTTATCTATATATTACGTGAAGCAAAAACTTTGTATTCCTTTTTACGCAAATTGCGCGGACGGAAGAGTATGAAATTTTGCACACTTATAGTTTATAGAGAGAAGGAGTACAGAATGCTATTTTTTTTTTAAATTATGCATAAATGTGGACTGCGATAGGCTTTTGTGTGTGTGTGTGTGTGTGTGTGTGTGTATGTGTGTGTATGTGTCAGATAAATATTTGTATGTATACGTTGAAAATTAGTCACACATTTTTTTGAGTCACGTTTTTTTTATCAAGTTCTCGACTGAGCTGTGACAGATCGCAGGAAAATCTTGTAAAACTAGTTTTTGTATTTTACTCTACAAAATAAAAAAAAGTTGGACGCAAAATTTTAATTTTTTTTTGGCGCTAATACTTTGGAAACTTTTTCATAGAAATGGTCACCAACCAATTCCATAAAAACAGTACGGTGGTAGCCCAAATTAAGTTACGACTACCTTCTTCGAATAATAGTACTTGTCGAGAAAGAGAATTAGGATAGTTCTCGTTTCGAAATTTCTTCAACGCGTGGAATAGGTTCTGTTACTATTAGTGTTAGGACTAATAGGTCACTGCTATTATATAAAAAGATAAAATCTTCAACAACCATGTAACTATCGTTTTTATTTATTTTGACCCATTTCCGACAGAAACCAACTTCTATAATTACATATTTTTACCATCATATTCACTTCTTCACAAAAATTATATTGAGAGAATTTTAAGGGTAGCCTTAAAACAACACTATTAGTAAATAAATAATAATATATCATACATATATAACCAATAAATTGCATATATAACCAATAAAAAAACCGAGTGTGCTTTAGACCACACGACTGAAGTAAAACTTCTGCACAATAGGCCTGCACTGTGTCTTAGATATGCGAAAAGGCTATGAAATAAAGAGAATACAAAAATGTGTACTCGCACCTCTCACACTTTTCGTAACGCTCTCGTCACGCATTCACCAGCTTAGTCCCCAATTCAAGCGAACGTAAAGAAGATTTACTTATATAGCAAAAAATAATAATATATATGTAGTCAATTTGTCATATAATATAGAATCTGTATCTTCGTTATTTTCATTTGGTGTCGGTTACAAAATCCAATTTATTTTTTGTACTCCTATTTCCGTACGGCAATATAAGCAAGATAATACAAAAATATGCTGTCTCGGCGCTAATGAATGCCATTAGCCAAAAGAATTGAATTTTTTTTTTGCCTATGTACATATACGTACAGAGATAAATGAGTGACCCATTAACCCATATTACATATAATTCTATTATATCTCGACACTCGCCAAATGACATCACCACAGAATTTCATATTGTAAGCATAATGTTATATGTGCTGTTTGAATTTCCTACTAAATATTTGTTTTTCCCTATACATGTTTTTTTTTTTTAGTTTTGTGCTCTATACTTGACGCCTAGACCCTAGTATATATATAGTATATAGTATATAGTATATAGTATATAGTATATAGTATATAGTATGTAGTATATAGTATATAGTATATAGTATATAGTATATTACTATATACTAGTATATTACTATAGTGTATAGTGTATACCTATAGTATATAGTATGTAGTATATAGTATACGACCTACATAGGATTTAACGTCTCATACTATAATATCTTGACACGTTGGCCCAGCGGTCACAACACTGACTGTTGCGCTCACGGTCGCGGTTACGATCCCCGCTCATGACAGACATATATTGGCCATATAGATGTTTGTCGTGGTCTGGGGGTTTATACTTGTGTATGTATGGGTGTTTGTCCCTATCACAGGAGAAATTCTACTATTTATTAAGTAAAACTTATTTACGCACGCTTGACTTGTGGAGTAATCTGGTGAATGTGTAACGAGATCGTTACGAAAAGTGAGATCGGGTGAGGCGAACGGAAGTTGAGAG